>NC_083339.1:39051185-39370306 GCF_019175385.1 Lycium barbarum | reverse complement strand
CCGACTTCATTGGATCGGTTTGTCTTTGATATGCCTCATCGAGTCTATGGAAACATTTATGATATTTTAATTGCATTAGTCTCTCACTACTCCATTCGTGGATGCCCCAATGTTTCCCACACTGAGCCCGGGCCAGGATATGTTGTCAAGCGTGATCCTTTGCATTGTTCGCCGTGCCTCGATGTGAGGGGGCAGGTATACGCGTACATGGATTTGTGGAGTATGTTGTGCCATGTACGCTTGTGCTGATATGATTTACTATGGACATCTGATATGACATATTATGATACGGGGTTATGCCCCTTTTCTGATTCTTCTGTGTTGTGGCACCAGCGTCGGGAGGGTGGCCACGTTCTGTCTGCCGAGTCCCTTGGCAGGGGCCGGATTTGATATGACATATGTTTCTGTACACACTCTGCATGTTTTGAAAATATATATCTGATACTTTGTATTTTCTGTTTACTTTCTGTACGTTCTATACCAGTTATGATTTTGTTTCTGCAACTCAGGCTTTACATATTCAGTACATATTTCGTACTGACCCCCTTTCCTAGGGGGCTGCGTTTTCATGCCGCGCAGGTACCGACGACAGGTTTGCCGATCCGTCTGTCTAGGATATCTTTTCCGCCATTTGGAGCGCTCTTTTATTCAGAGCCATCTTTTGGTACAGTCTGTCACTTCTATATATGTATATTCTCGTTCATGGGTACGGCGGGGCCCTGTCCCGCCATATGATTCTGTTAGTCTGTTTAGAGGTCTGTAGACATGTTTGTGGGTTGGGATCTTTCTGTATAGCTGTGTGTATATGTTGTGTTTGGGCGATCCCATTCGCCGCGGCGGCCGGTCCGCATATATTTAAATGTTACTCTGATGGCCCTGTGTGGCCTTTGTTGGTATTTTCTGCGTGCAGGGTTTATGGGATAGTCCGTAAAACAAAGGAAACTCTGCCAAAACTTTTTTTGGAAATTATCTAAATTGGAAATAAAGCCTTGTCGGCTTCTGCTATATACTAGAATGTGTTTGAGTGCCCAGATCGGGCACTAGTCACGGCCTACGGGGTTGGGTCGTGACATAAGGGTTGGGAGATAACAATGGAAAAGCATTCACAATTACTTTGGGGTAAGATTCTAACCTAGTATTCATTATTTATTTGTCGATTATCATTATCTCATAGTCATCCTATACACTAATTGTGAAGAACTAATGGGTTAAGAACCCTAGGGCTAAAAATAGAAAAGATGAATTTGAATATCTTGTGATGAATAGAATTCCATGAAATTAAGATTGAAGGTTAACTAGATGATGGGTAACATAATTGTGAACTAAATTTTCCGTTTTATCCGCATGAACCCGGATTCACATTGTAGGGGTATTTTTCTAAAACTATAGCATTATGGGTATCTTCGGA
This sequence comes from Lycium barbarum, assembly GCF_019175385.1. NCBI lineage: Eukaryota > Viridiplantae > Streptophyta > Magnoliopsida > Solanales > Solanaceae > Lycium > Lycium barbarum. The sequence goes on along the minus strand of NC_083339.1, from coordinate 39,368,898 downwards.
CCCATTTAGACTCGTAGAGTACTATTTTGACAATATTATATCTGAATTTTCAATAAAATTATAGTTTTGCCCTTGTGGCTCGGGTTTGGCTATTTTGGGTCCATTTTTGGGTTTTAGGTAAAACTATGGCGATATGGGTATCCTTAGATTTGTATTCTAATATAGAATTCATCTTTGATAGAAATTAATCATTTTGAGGTTCTCCAAAGAGAAGGCAAGGCTAAGGTTTGGTGTTTTGAGACTATTGCTCGGCATTCTAGGTAGGTTACGACTTACTTTAGTTAGACTTTGATTAGCGAAACGTATGTATTGTATAGAATTGATGGGACAAAGCATGAATAGGTCTTCGGACATGGTGTTTTGGTTGGATATTAGCTAGGTTGGTATGACTTCTGATTTTGTGGGCTCGTCGCCATTACGTTATGTACTGAAATATGAGGTGTAATTGTATTCATACTGTGGTGATTCGGGATGGATTTCTATTAGGTTGATTATTCTTGATGGTGGCTTGTTTCCCTGTTATTGTGATTAGGCTTATTTCTTAAATTGTCGTGTTGTACTCAGTTTCCTCTTATTGTGACATATATTATCAGAGAAAGGAAGGATAATGAGTTTAGGCTTGAATTTTGATATAAACTTATGACAGTACGTAGATGAAAACTTGATATATGATTTACTGTTGATGATAATATATAGAAAAGTGGAGCTTCTTGGTGATACAAGACTTAGTTGTGAGGCGTACTTGCTACGTGTGGAAGTAAAGAGGGACATAGATTGTTATGTTGATTGAGACGGTTTGTATGATTCATTTCATGGCTGAGTTGATCTAAGTCTTGATATGACTTGTGGCTTTGTGACTTGTACCTTCACTGTTGCTTTATTGGTTTGCATTGATTTACCATGTTTACACTCATTTATGCATTCATGCACTCATGCATGATGGAAATGGTTGGGAAGATTTGTGGAATGATGCCTTGTGTTTGTCATTGATATTGCTAATTGTTCATAGTCCATACATACTAATGAACTGGAATACGTTGAGGCATACATTGTGATGTGAAATTAATGAAGAAGTTAATATAATCTTCTAGTTGAACTTGTGACACTATTTGATACATGGTACCTGATGATTTGAGTATGGAAAATAAGAGGGCAGGAAATACCGTTATGTACAGATATATGGAAAGGCACATATGTGACCTAGATTATGGTTCGTGGCCCGAGGTTCGTTCCGAAAATGAGGGATACATTGAAGTGGCCCGCGTCTGAGGTGCTTTGTGGTGCGGAGGCTTATGCTCGGGTCCGAAGAGTGAATTTGGAACGAGTGGTACATGGACACCATGGGTCCCCTGGAGGTCATGACTACTGAGCTATGACATCAGTAGCATGTGTGTACAGTGTGTATTTGGCCAGTGCATTGCATTACATTGCATTGCACATCATCACATTTTATTCTGCATTAGTATATGCTCGTCTGTTTCTAATTTTGGTATGGATGTTAAATGCCTATTGTAATATAGTGATGACCATTGACTGAGTAAAATTGTGGATTAGTAACCCTACCTAGGGAAGGAACTTGGGCTTGTGATTATCAGTTGAAATTATTGAAACTTGACAGACTTGTGGGTTAGAAGCTTTATCTTATGTTGTGACTTTGTTATGGGATATTCTGTGACTTGGATTTGAGTATTAAGTGCCTATCTGTCTATCTTGTTGATTTTATACTTATATGCGTGAACTAATCTTAGTTGTCCTATGATGCTTACCAGTACATAGTGTTTGTACTGATACTACCTTACTGCACCCTTTTTGAGTGCAGATTGTGTTCCAGAGATTTCATCCAGATTACATGTTACATCCGACATTTTCGCTTATTCGAAAAATTCAAGATAAATTGACTTGTAATGAATGAGGCCACAATTGGACATTACTTGGTATGAATGTGTAGGTTATGAATTCAATGGTATGGAATTACGAAAGGAGGCCAAGGGCAAAATTGAAATTTTGGAAACTTGTTCCATAAATCACAAAATTAGCCAAGTGGGCTCAAAAAACAATAATAAAAAAATAATAAGAAAACTAAGGCCCAAATGGGAGCCCAACCGGCCATGTAAGGCCTTGGCCCATGGGATTTATTAAATTACCATGTGATAATTATCACATGGATTTTATTATATATGAAAATGCATCATTATCCAAAGAAGCTTCAAGAAAAAGAATTGAAAGGAAAAGAAAGAAGAGAATTCGGGTGGAAGGGAGAAAAAGAAAGAAAAGAAAGAAAATTTTTTTGGAGCCAATTCTTTGGTTTAAAAGTTCATCTCTTGTGAAATTATTACCAAGTGCAAAGCCCTCTACAAGTTGATATAAGTATTGTGGCAAGAAAACAATTTTATCCTCCAAGTGAAGAACTTGAAGAAAGGTGAGGATTTCATGCTCTTGTTATGTTATAAATGGTATATGTATGATGTAGTATGTGTGAATGAATGAAAAACATGGAAATTTTGTGTGTTGGAACTAAGTGTGTGTTGGCCAAATATATATATATATATATATGTATATTGCATGATTTGGATGATTTGAATTCATGTTGTAATTTAGTTGTAGTATGATGGAAATTGTATTAGAAATGAAAGTGGAATGAATTAGTGAAAATTGGAAAATATTATAGGTGGCCGTGTGGTTATGTGATGTTGGAAGGAGAACCAAATCTTGTTAGCATGTTAATTGTGTTGTTATGGATTTGTGAAGTAGATGGGAGGATAATGGTTAAGCTAACACGAAGTATTTGTTGGTAAAGTTGTTGTCGGAAAGTATGTTGTTTTAGCATGGTTTCTTGAAATTATGATTAAGGATAATGAACTTGGAATATGGAAATGTGTTTATGAACTTGTATGTTGAAGGTTGGGAAGATTGGATAAGTAGTAGCTTAATGGAAAGTTTGAATGTTTGCATATCTTATGTATATCGTGTGAAAATGGTATGGATGCCTCCGATGTATGTCGTAATGATTTTGATGGATAATGAATATGAAAATAATAAGTTTGGTTTGGAAATGTAAGTTTGAAACGAAAGATGTTTCGTTGTGTCGAAAGATGGCTAGTGATGCCATAGTGTATGTCTTAATGTTTATTGTTGTTTTAATGTCATTTCTGGGTTGTTGTGTTGATGAATTGAGCCGAGCTAAGTCTCGGGGATGTCGTGTATACAGAGGAAATGCTGCCGAAATTTCGGTAGGCAAGCATGTGTTAAGTTGGAATATTGAAAGTTTGAAACTAACAAATGGTAAACTTGACCATTTCCAGATTTTGGACGAAATTTGGATTGACGCCAAGCGAGCGTAAGGTGCTACCAAGGTATGTGAAGCATTTCCCTTTGTTCCTAGGCATGTTCCGGATGTGATAGGCTCGGCCGCGAGCCTTAAGTACGACTCCGTCCCCCGGAATTCGAGACGGAAAACCGCTCCAATTCCTTCAATCCAATTGAAGCTATTTTCTTACAAATTGCCTTTAAAGTGAATGTTTGTACAAAACTTCCTTAAACGGAGTCGGAACACTTCCAGATGATTATGGATGACCTTATAAGGTCTACTATCGGTAATTTACCTACGTCGCCTCGAGTTTATCGGCGGCGGGCCCACGAGGCCCGATACCTTCTGTATAATCTTAATTACTTTAGTTTTGCCCGATTTTCTCAGAAAACACCTGGACTACTATTCTGATCACGATACGACTGTTTTTATACAAATCTTACAAAATAGTTTTTGACATTTGGAAATCTGGTTCTGATTATAATCTGTCGTGCCTCCCCAAGTGACGTGTAGGCACGTACCTTGAAAACTATCCAAATACTTGGGTCGGTCGGCCAGTTGGCCTACTTCTGTTCTGTTGAGTCTGTATGACGATCTGTATGTATGTGGTTCCTCATTAATCAGTTCGTGCACATGCTATGATTCCTTTCACCGGATCCCGGGCCGGTACGTATATCGTGCGGTGGGCCGCCGAGCCCCATATGTGAATTCTGAAGTATGATGTGTCCGGTTTCGGGGTACTGTGTTATATGTCCGTCCCCGGTTACCGAGGATATATTACGAAGTATGATGAGTCTGGGCTCGGGGTGCTGTGTTATCTGTCCGCCCTCGGGTACCGTCGTTATGTTATGATGAGTGACGGAGATCGGAGAAGAATTTCTGATATCTGACGTGTTGTGGTGCCAATGGCAGGAGTGGCGACCACGTTCTTGTACCCTATGTGTGATTTTGTCTGTCTGTATGACTTATGATTCTGTCTGTCCGTCCGGCTTATCTGTCCGACTAGTTATGATTCTGTATGTCCGTCTGGCTTATCTGTCCGACTGGTTGTGATTCTGTCTGTCCGTCCGGATTATCTGTCCGACTGGTTGTGATTCTATCTGTCCGTCCGGATTATCTGCCCGACGGGTTACGATTCCATCTGTCCGTCTGGATTATCTGACCGACGAGTTTCGATTCCGTATGTCCGTATGGATCCCGATTCTGTATGTCCGCATGGACTCTGATTCTGTCTGTCTGGACCACGATTCTGTCCGTCTGTCGGGACTATGTCTCTGTCTGTCCGGCCTATGAGCCTGTCTATTATATCTCCGTGCTTCCGGTCCAGATCATGATTATGTTTGATATATTTCTGCTTTACATACTCGGTACATTTTTGTACTGACCCCCGTTTCCTCGGGGGCTGCGTTACATGCCCGCAGGTACAGGCGCACTCGGTGACACGCCGCCAGCGTAGGGTTCTGATTCAGCTATTTTGAAGAGCTCCTTTGATCCGGAGCGTACACTTTTGGTATATATCTTCTGTTTTCCGTATGTTCTGTATGTATGGAAATTCTGGGTACGGCGGGGCCCTGTCCCGTCATATGATTCTGTATGTCTGTAGAGGCCTGTAGATAGATGTGTGGGTTACGGGTTTCGTCTGTATGTTAGCCTTATCGGCTTATCTGTAAATGTCTGCATGTTCAGGTATATACATATATATGTTTGCGCGCGTGCCGTATCTGTATCGGCCTATTTCTGTAACATCTGTTTTTTAAAAAAAAAAAATCTGTATGATACGAAATTCGGTCAGGTAGGTATGTACGGGTACCTAGTTAGGGTACCAGTCGTGGCCCACGGGGTTGGGTCGTGACAGAAGTGGTATCAGAGCGGTTAGTCCTCGGAATGTCTACAGGCCGTGTCTAGTAGAGTCTTGTTTATCGATGTGTTGTGCACCACATCTATAAACAGGAAGCTACAGGGCATTTAGGATGTTACCCTTCTTTGGATTCTTAGATCGTGCGATAGAACTGTATTAGTAGGATGATCCTCTCTTAACGATCTGCTATGTTTCAGTGATGCCTCCGAAGAAGGCAACAGCTGCCCAGAAGGGCAAGGCGAGGATTGAGGCAGGAGAGACCAGCCGGGCCCCGAGGGTTACCAGGGCCAGTGTGCAGCCTGCACTTGGGGATGTGCCCCCGTCGTCTGGATCTGTTACACCCCCCTTGCCGGAGGATATCAGAGCAGCAGGAGCTGCTAATCGGGAGACGGCTCCACCGCAAGCTCCTGAGGTTCCAATGCCCGAGCCTCCAGCTCCACAGGCAGGGGCGGAGGGTAGGGCCATGCGAGATGCGGTTCAGCTATTGGCCACACTGATGGCGGAGCAGGTTCGCAGGCATGGATTTGGGGGTGGTCGTACGGACAGGTATGAGAGCTCCAGGGCTCGTGAGTTTTTGACGTGTAATCCTCCAGAATTCTCCGGGACAAAACCTGAGGAGGACCCCCAGGAGTTCATTAGAAAGATGGAGAGCACAATACGATTGATTAAGGCCTCGCCGATTGAGTCTGTGGAGTTGGCTTCGTATCGACTATATGAGGTGGCGGCAAATTGGTATGAGTCTTGGCAGCTCTCCAGGGGTGACGGAGCTCCCCCAGCAGTATGGGCCGAGTTTACTAAGGCCTTCCTTGAGCATTTTCTGCCTCTAGAGCTACGAAGAGCCAAGGTTGATCGATTCTTGCATCTAAAACAGAATGGTAGGAGTGTTCGAGAGTATAGCCTGGAGTTTGACTCATTGGCTAGGTATGCACCCGCTATAGTAGCAGAGATGGCCGACAGGGTGCACCAGTATGTGATGGGGCTAGACCCCTATTTGATTGATGGTTGCCTGGCGATGGCTTCCCAGCCAGGAATGCATGTTGCCCGAGTACAGGCATATGCCCAGGGCATGGAGGACCGGCGTAGGGAGCGTCGGCCTGATAGGGGTCCCGATAGGGGCCGACTTAAGAGAGCCAGATCGACCGGATATTCAGGGGGATTCCAAGGTGAGTTTTTTCAGTGGCAGGGTAACAGGTATCCGTCCCAGCCAGCATACAGTACGCCCCCACAGTTTTCGGGACAAAACTCCATGGCTTCGAGTTCGCGAGTAGATGGGAGTTTCAGTCAGATGGGGCCATCCATACCTCGATGTCCTCATTGCAGGAGGCGCCACCCCGGCGAGTGTTATCGTGCCACTGGTGCCTGCTATTCTTGTGGCCAACAAGGCCATACGATGAGAGAGTGTCCATATAGGGGTGGTCCAGGTGGTTCAACCCAGCTTACCGGGTCAGTTGCTGGCTCATCCCCTCCTTTGGCAGCCATACGCCCCACGGGGCGAGGGGCCCCAACACCAGCACCAGCACCAGCGCCAGCGAGTCGTGGCAGGGGTCGCGGTGCAGCTTCGGGTTACGGCGGTCCTTCGAACCGCGTATTTGCTTTGACCGGCCGGCAGGACCCAGGAGCGTCTTCCAGTGCACACCCAGGTATGCTACTAATCTCTTTTTGAGGGATGTGTGTATGAACAAGTCTGTATCTCATTACGTCATATGATTTCCTTCTTCTGGGTACTAGTAGGGGTAAGGTAATGTCTAACTCGATAGACACCGAGAGTTCGGAAGGGCGATATGATAATTGTACGGTTTAGCCCGGGGTGGGACCCACTACGAGAATTTTCCGAAAATGTACCAAGATCCCGATTTGCCCTAAATCACGTGACAAAGGTCGTGCGGGGCGGTCGACGAAATTATACTAGCCGTAACGTATCAAAACACATGAAAATTTCGAGGTTAAGCGTGCTAAGGCTAGAGTAATTCTGGGATGGGTGACCCCCCTGGGAAGGATGCAGAAAAAAAAAAAAAAAAAACCCTGTGGTATAATCGTCGGGATTAATGATGAGATATCGATAAAGGAAATTTTCATAAACCACAGGAGCCTCAACAAGAGTGGTCCGATTCTGATCAAAATTTCGTTTGTCATACCTCTGTCCGTCTGATTCTGAATACGTTTCTGTTTGACATACCTCTGTATGATTAACTCTGATTGCGAATCTGTCTGACACGCCTCTGTATGTCTGACTCTGGATATGAATCCGTCTGATATGCCTCTGTACGTCTGATTCTGATTTCGAATCTGTCTGATGCCTCTCTGTACGTCTGACTCTGATCTCAGATTTGTCTGACATACTTCTGTACCTCTGATTTTGACTATGAATCCGTGCGCCATAGTTTAGTACGTCTGCCTCCGATTACGAATCCGTCAGATATGCTTCTACTCGTCCGGTCCTAGTTCTGAATCTGTTTGGTATGAAGTGTCTGGTATGAAGTGGGATTACGATAGTGTGGGAAGGAACTCAGAAGTGTAACAAGAGGTGATGTTAATTATAATGTCTGAAAAGCATTCGTCTGCTACGAGAATATAGTTTATGGTCCGATAATTATGTGGGGTATGAGAAAATATATTATGAAGGCATTTGAATCAGAGATGTGAAGAATTACCCCATTATGTTGGTAAAGAAGCTATGTCGGAAAGTCCACGAAGGACAATTATAAAGAGAACCCTCCCGAAGTAGTATGACGCCCCATAAGGTCAATTTAACATTCGAGGACGAATGTTTTAAAGGAGGGGAGGATGTTACATCCGACATTTTCGCTTATTCGAAAAATTCAAGATAAATTGACTTGTAATGAATGAGGCCACAATTGGACATTACTTGGTATGAATGTGTAGGTTATGAATTCAATGGTATGGAATTACGAAAGGAGGCCAAGGGCAAAATTGGAATTTTGGAAACTTGTTCCATAAATCACAAAATTAGCCAAGTGGGCTCAAAAAAAAAAAAAAAAATAATAATAAGAAAACTAAGGCCCAAGTGGGAGCCCAACCGGCCATGTAAGGCCTTGGCCCATGGGATTTATTAAATTACCATGTGATAATTATCACATGGATTTTATTATATATGAAAATGCATCATTATCCAAAGAAGCTTCAAGAAAAAGAATTGAAAGGAAAAGAAAGAAGAGAATTCGGGTGGAAGGGAGAAAAAGAAAGAAAAGAAAGAAAATTTTTTTGGAGCCAATTCTTTGGTTTAAAAGTTCATCTCTTGTGAAATTATTACCAAGTGCAAAGCCCTCTACAAGTTGATATAAGTATTGTGGCAAGAAAACAATTTTATCCTCCAAGTGAAGAACTTGAAGAAAGGTGAGGATTTCATGCTCTTGTTATGTTATAAATGGTATATGTATGATGTAGTATGTGTGAATGAATGAAAAACATGGAAATTTTGTGTGTTGGAACTAAGTGTGTGTTGGCCAAATATATATATATATATATATGTATATTGCATGATTTGGATGATTTGAATTCATGTTGTAATTTAGTTGTAGTATGATGGAAATTGTATTAGAAATGAAAGTGGAATGAATTAGTGAAAATTGGAAAATATTATAGGTGGCCGTGTGGTTATGTGATGTTGGAAGGAGAACCAAATCTTGTTAGCATGTTAATTGTGTTGTTATGGATTTGTGAAGTAGATGGGAGGATAATGGTTAAGCTAACACGAAGTATTTGTTGGTAAAGTTGTTGTCGGAAAGTATGTTGTTTTAGCATGGTTTCTTGAAATTATGATTAAGGATAATGAACTTGGAATATGGAAATGTGTTTATGAACTTGTATGTTGAAGGTTGGGAAGATTGGATAAGTAGTAGCTTAATGGAAAGTTTGAATGTTTGCATATCTTATGTATATCGTGTGAAAATGGTATGGATGCCTCCGATGTATGTCGTAATGATTTTGATGGATAATGAATATGAAAATAATAAGTTTGGTTTGGAAATGTAAGTTTGAAACGAAAGATGTTTCGTTGTGTCGAAAGATGGCTAGTGATGCCATAGTGTATGTCTTAATGTTTATTGTTGTTTTAATGTCATTTCTGGGTTGTTGTGTTGATGAATTGAGCCGAGCTAAGTCTCGGGGATGTCGTGTATACAGAGGAAATGCTGCCGAAATTTCGGTAGGCAAGAATGTGTTAAGTTGGAATATTGAAAGTTTGAAACTAACAAATGGTAAACTTGACCATTTCCAGATTTTGGACGAAATTTGGATTGACGCCAAGCGAGCGTAAGGTGCTACCAAGGTATGTGAAGCATTTCCCTTTGTTCCTAGGCATGTTCCGGATGTGATAGGCTCGACCGCGAGCCTTAAGTACGACTCCGTCCCCCGGAATTCGAGACGGAAAACCGCTCCAATTCCTTCAATCCAATTGAAGCTATTTTCTTACAAATTGCCTTTAAAGTGAATTTTTGTACAAAACTTTCCTAAACGGAGTCGGAACACTTCCAGATGATTATGGATGACCTTATAAGGTCTACTATCGGTAATTTACCTATATCGCCTCGAGTTTATCCGCGGCGGGCCCACGAGGCCCGATACCTTATGTATGATCTTAATTACTTTAGTTTTGCCCGATTTTCTCAGAAAACACCTGGACTACTATTCTGATCACGATACGACTGTTTTTATACAAATCTTACAAAATAGTTTTTGACATTTGGAAATCTGGTTCTGATTATAATCTGTCGTGCCTCCCCAAGTGACGTGTAGGCACGTACCTTGAAAACTATCCAAATACTTGGTTCGATCGGCCAGTTGGCCTACTTCTGTTCTGTTGAGTCTGTATGACGATCTGTATGTATGTGGTTCCTCATTAATCAGTTCGTGCACATGCTATGATTCCTTTCACCGGATCCCGGGCCGGTACGTATATCGTGCGGTGGGCCGCCGAGCCCCATATGTGAATTCTGAAGTATGATGTGTCCGGTTTCGGGGTACTGTGTTATATGTCCGTCCCCGGTTACCGAGGATATATTACGAAGTATGATGAGTCCGGGCTCGGGGTGCTGTGTTATCTGTCCGCCCTCGGGTACCGTGGTTATGTTATGGTGAGTGACGGAGATCGGAGAAGAATTTCTGATATCTGACGTGTTGTGGTGCCAATGGCAGGAGTGGCGACCACGTTCTTGTACCCTATGTGTGATTTTGTCTGTCTGTATGACTTATGATTCTGTCTGTCCGTCCGGCTTATCTGTCCGACTGGTTATGATTCTGTATGTCCGTCTGGCTTATCTGTCCGACTGGTTGTGATTCTATCTGTCCGTCCGGATTATCTGTCCGACTGGTTGTGATTCTGTCTGTCCGTCCGAATTATCTGCCCGACGGGTTACGATTCCATCTGTCCGTCTGGATTATCTGACCGACGGGTTTCGATTCCGTATGTCCGTATGGATCCCGATTCTGTATGTCCGCATGGACTCTGATTCTGTCTGTCTGGACCACGATTCTGTCCGTCTGTCGGGACTATGTCTCTGTCTGTCCGGCCTACGAGCCTGTCTATTATATCTCCGTGCTTCCGGTCCAGATCATGATTATGTTTGATATATTTCTGCTTTACATACTCGGTACATTTTTGTACTGACCCCCGTTTCCTCGGGGGATGCGTTACATGCCCGCAGGTACAGGCGCACTCGGTGACACGCCGCCAGCGTAGGGTTCTGATTCAGCTATTTTGAAGAGCTCCTTTGATCTGGAGCGTACACTTTTGGTATATATCTTCTGTTTTCCGTATGTTCTGTATGTATGGAAATTCTGGGTACGGCGGGGCCCTGTCCCGTCATATGATTTTGTATGTCTGTAGAGGCCTGTAGATAGATGTGTGGGTTACGGGTTTCGTCTGTATGTTAGCCTTATCGGCTTATCTGTAAATGTCTGCATGTTCAGGTATATACATATATATGTTTGCGCGCGTGCCGTATCTGTATCGGCCTACTTCTGTAACATCTGTTTTAAAAAAAAAATCTGTATGATACGAAATTCGGTCAGGTAGGTATGTACGGGTACCCAGTTAGGGTACCAGTCGCGGCCCACGGGGTTGGGTCGTGACATTACAACTTTATCTTGAAGCTAGTATGCTCGATCAGATCCGAGGGTGAGCTTCTGTCCATGCCATGCCACCTGAAGATCTCTCCTTCCAGATGTCTATTTTTATTCCAGACATCATTTGTTATTGTAGTTAAGATATACTTCATTCTTTAGACATTGTTAGTTAGAGTCCTTGGACGATGACTTTCAGATTTTGGGGGTGTAATAGTTAGACTTCCGCACTTATATTATCTATTAATTATGAATTGTTTATTTATTTATTCATTCACATGATCATTGATTGTTTAAGTATAAATGATTAAAGAAGTTAAAATTGGGTAATGATTAATGGGTTAACGGATAAGGGTTCGCCTACTAGTGATAATAAGGTAGGTGCCCGCACGATCGGTAATTAGGGTCGTGACAACCAAACTGTGATATGCATATTATACAACTAATATATCACCCAAAATTCTCCTCAAAATTTCTAAGTGTCACACTGCGGTATACAAAATATTCCACAGATATACTAAGGTAGAGAGCAAAACCCATAGAAAGCACACCCTCCATACACCTTAATATACACCATATCCCCAACATACATATATCATCCAATACCAACTTAGATCACACAAGAAACTTCAAATCTACCCAGTAAACTCACAACCTCCCAACCTCATGTTTTAGCTGTTTAAGCGAGGCTAAATAATCAAGCATAGTTGCTAGGCTAGCTACCACAAAAACAAAATTCCACAGAGGATTCAACAAACACCAAACAAGGAAATAGACAGCTTCAGGTCATGCAAGGGCAGCTTAAGGCAAAACATAACAAGTGCTGGGACTGAGAAAATAGCAATAGCACAGTTAGGAAAGGACTAACAAGTTCAAGATAGTAGGCCAGTAGCCACAGCAGTAGAGGGATAAAAACAGGGTAGTACATAATTGAGAGTAAAAATGACAAAACAAAAGGTCACAACTATCATACTTAAGGATCCTAATTCCTAGTTCTTCTCCAATAGTTAACAAAGACAAAGTGATGCATCATTTAGCCAAGATATTTTAGTCAATAAGTGATTAAACCAAGTGCCAAGAAACCATTTTAACCCATTCCCCCCTTACCAGAAGTTTCAGAGCAAATCTTTATGGTTCACAGTCATTTCATATCAATTCTAGCTCAAGACAAGTCCAAGTATCAAGCAGATGCAGAGTGCAGGTTTTATATCTGACCTATGGGTTTTCAAACACTAGTTTAAGGCTCACTCATTGGTCAAAAGGTTCAATTAATCACAAAGAGATTGTCTCAGTAGCAGTCTCATAGAAGGGCATTGTCTGAACTTCATAATGAAAACATGCACATAGTCTTATTTTCAAAGTTTAAGCACAGAGGTCTTCGGTAAGTATGAGATCAAACAGAGATTTCCAAGGGTCACCAATAGGTTCACAATAAGATGGAGGGAACATGATTGCACTCTAAGCATAAGTATGATTCAAATGCACTCATGTCAAGTCACTTAATAGCATGAAACATAGACAAGAACAGTTATAGGTCCATGGAAACCATAACTAGGATAAAGGCTAATACTGCCTATCTTTGGGTCAAACAAAAGAGTGTCAAGTAGATTTTAACTCAAACAGGTAGATAAGAGTAGGGATCACATAAAGAAGAGCTTCATAAATTCTCAGCAAGCTACAAGATGGGTAGAGACATGCAAGTGTTGTACCTGTTTTCCTTAAAGGCCTCTTGGCTTCAAGTTTACATTATACTAAATTCATTTAAGACCCAACTCTCATATTGTAGCCTCAGATAGGAAGATTTAATCAAAAGTTCAGTTTTAAAACAAGGAAACAAGTTAAAATGACAGATGGGATGCAGATTTTGTAAGTAAAACAGATCCTTAGGTTCAAAATCCTACAAAGCTTGATTCCAAAATCAACCTAAGGTGGCTTAACAGTTAATCCATTTAAACATGATACAAGAAAGGTTCAAAACATTGTTTTAGTTATAAGTTGGTTCTCCCTAATACAGGAAACAAAGTATGAAATACAGATGCAGGTCAACATAACTGAGAATTCAGACAAGGAAAGACTCAACATCTAATATGAAAACTACACTCAAAGAGACAAGGTACATAATACCTAATCCTAATTTGAATGATGATATGTCAAAGCACATAGATGCCTTAGAGAATGAGTGGGGTTAGGACATACAAGTTGCAGAATCAAGTATAGGAAAAAAGGAAGAACCCAGCCTGTTATATCATTTAGTTCCAGATTTCTCTTTAGGTTCAATTTAGTTTTTCCCTCATGTCCCTAACCTCTATCTGGTCTAGCAGGAAAAGGTATTCAAAGCTTATCTAATCAAAACATAACTCACAGAGCACATTATACAATTAACTGGAGAAACCACAAATTTAAGAAGAGAAAGCAGTCATTGCAGGATCACAAACAACTTCAGAAATACTAGCCTAGCCCTCTTTCTTTCCATTTTAAACAAGAAGACAAGTTCTCTTATTTTTTCTAGATATTTTTCTATAACAGCTCCCAAAACAAGTAGTTGACCTACTTAAAAGATCAAATAAGACTCAAACTAAGCCCAGAATCAACAACAGTTCCCAAAACAAGTAGTTAACATACTTAAAAGATCAGATAAGACTCTAATTAAGCCCGGAATCAACAAAACAAGCTGTAAATCCATCAAATTCCTACTTTTGGAAATTTTTTTTAGCTTTATGGGGTGGGGGGCCTTGAGTCATATTCAGTAGTCTCAGAATACACAAGGTAGACAAAGAAGTTCATCTTTTACTTCTTCTAAAGCTTTAGCAAGGTTCAGAGGTTATGATGTGTGTACAAGTGGGGCAAGGCAGTCACAAGAACATACAGGTCCCTTTTAGAGCTCCCTAACAATCATTTAGGCAAAGTGTAGGCAGTTTATAGGTTTAGGTTTTTTAGAAGGTTTACAGAATGACAGGTCTTTTGAAAACTATTTCTTGCAAATTTTGAAAAGAATTAAGTCTTTAAAGGATGAAAACAAGCCCAAACACAGATAAAATAAGCCTACAGAGATTCAAATACCTTGTAGTCTGACTCTATATGAAAAATATACAGAAACAAACAATACATTTCAGTTTTTAAAGTTATTTTTTTAGCTTAAAATCAATTGAAAAAGACCATACAAGATCAGGTCATGTGAGATTCCTTGAAGACTCTAAAAATATACACAAACAGGCTAACCTAAAGAAAAATCATAGATTCAAGTTCTATTCTTTAACCAGTTCTGATCTGAAAGTTATTTAACCATTTCAAAATGTGTCTTCATCATTTTAAGACACCATTTAGACTAGATTTCAACTTTTAATAATGAACACAAGAACACAGTCTCACTTTTTAAGTTTTCAAAACAGTTTTAGACAAAATCACTGACAAACAACTATAAGACAAGCCATGAGTAACCTATACCTTGCCTAAAATCATGGCATCTAGGATGAACAAAATTCAAATGAACTAAAATAGTCTCAAAGACTAAAGATCCCCAGAATCTAAAAACAATAGCCAAACAAATAACATGGAAGATAAAACCTTAGAATCTTGAACTAGTCAATGTAAGAGTACTCAAGAACCAAAACTAACATCCTACCTCATTTTAACCTTAAATCTACTAGTTAATACTTAAAAAGTCCTTTTAACCTCATAATATTAACATTATAACATAGTAGCCTCAAAAATTCATTAGAACAATAACTGAGCAGTCTCTAAACATACATAAACAACATTGAAACATACATATGAGCTAGGCTTTATGAAATAACAGCTAAAACAGCTTTAAAATAACCATGAACAAGTTAAACATGTAAATAAGCTAGGAATAGGAATGAGAATAAACCAAAATAGGGAATTACCTTTTTGTAGGGCAACTAAAAGGTCAAAGGGGAGGGGTTGGATCAACACTTCAATATCAACACCCAAGATTCCTTTAGAAAATGAAAACAGTTTTTTTTTTTTTTTTTTTAGTATATTTCGGGTGAAGGGGAGCGTTGGCGTAACTGGTAAAGTTGCTGCCATATGACCAGGAGGTCACGGGTTCGAGCTGTGGAAACAGCCTCTTGCAGAAATGCAAGGTAAGGCTGCCTACAATTGACCCTTGTGGTCCGGCCCTTCCCCGGACCCCGCGCATAGTGGGAGCTTAGTGCACCGGGCTGCCTTAGTATATTTCGGGTAAAATAAGCATAATGAAGGTATATAGTAGTATTTTAGTAATATATCTCTATTGTTTTTTGGGCAATAGGATTTTGATAATAAGAATTTAAGACTTCTTTTTCTCTGAAAATTTTCCCAGAAAAAGGTTCCCCTAAAATGGCAACGTACTCTTCTATTTATAGCACAAAGTTGGGAGTGAGGACCAAAAATAGAAAGTTGTAGATTATTCCCAAATTTCCCCCTAATTCTTAAACCCTAATTCAAACAATTTCAAAATTCAGTAGAAGACAAACGAATTTCCAGCCAGTCGTACTAATTCCTGCTATATCTAACAGAATTTCCATATAAATCATATGAGACAGACTTCCAAGTTAACTACATTTAGCCTCTATGTCCAGAATTATAACATTGAGTCAGAATTTTCAAGTTAACTACTGCATATTCAAGTGCGGAGCCTTTTCTCATGACTTCCACTATCCCTGAACCATGATTAAGTTAATTTGAAATAGACTGCAATAGCGACCGCAAATCTTGATGTAGGAATCACATTCGTATTTCAACAATTGCGGATATCAACCTCGAAACTATGCTACCTATTTTTGGCCATATATATGGAGGACGACTCAGCCCCTTCGACGCATAGTCGTTTAAACCATATCATCATTTTGAGGAATAAGGCTTACCTTGGTGGCAAGATTTACACTTTCCTTTTTGACTCCAGGGAAGAATACTCGCCCGTCGACAGGGTTCACAGCTTCCGAAAGGACTAGACTCGATTGTGAATAACGACATTTCAGTATCGATATCAACGTGTCATTTTAAATTTTTAGATTTTTGGACGTCTACTCAGCCAAATGTATCAAGGTAAGCTATGCGACTTCTAGGCTGGGGTCTCAATAAATTGATACAATACTGTTTAGTTGAGACCCAACTTTTGGTACTGTGATTATATCTTCTAGTAGTCTTTAAAATTTTTCTTTTGTAAAATCTTCGTGCTCTGAAAAAATGCACAAACTTGTCAACGTAAAGGAAACTTTCCTTGGGGAAGGCTTTGTTACCCTTTCATACACTCTTTGTGCCGCTATCCCTGAAGCTTCTTCTTCGCTTGATTTGTTGTCGCTACCCTGTTTTAAAAATTCTAGCAAACGAGTTAGTGTAAAACATCCATGCTTGTTTGTTCCTGTATCCACAGAAATATTTGTCAGTTTCCTATATGGTCGACCGCTCCCCCTGCGTATGGACTTCTTCCGTTCATATCTCGCCAGGAAAGGATGCTCATTTCCCTTAAAATCAATTATTTTCTAGCAGAGCTAAGAAAAGTTTTTGGGCGATGATTTTTGGAAAATATATGCATATATGTTTTGAAAATAATGTTTATATACGCCCTATTAATGTCATGACATTAGTTACTCAAGCAAGGTCTCCCGCTCTTCTTCTTCTTTTTCTTGATCTCGACTCGTGAAAATTTTCGAATCCTTTTCAAACAAATTTGCCCCAGTTTGTATACGTCTTTCTACCAACTCGAGTCTTGTTATGTCGTAGGAATTTTTGAGACCCTCTCAAAAAACATTCCCCAGTGTAAGTGTGTACTTGTTATTTCTTGATTTCGCCACGTTTGGGGAATTTTTGAGATCCTTCTCAAAAATTCTGCCCCAGTGTAGAAATTTTAATCAGTCCGTTCCTTAAAATTGATATATTTAAAGAATTTTTGACGTCCTCTCAAAAATTCTGCGCTAGTTTCCTTGTGGGGTTAGCTTCATTTTTCTCTTGCTACGACATTTCTGAGGTTTCCTAAGGTTTGTTGGGAACTTTGTTTGGAATGACCGAGCTCGGGAGAGCACCTACGTATCCCGTTTTGGGAATCAGGTCGAAATGTAGTTTGGGGTAAACACATTGGATTTTTTTTTGTGTGACCAAAGTCAAAAGAGCGCCTACGTATCCCAAATGGGACTCAGGTCATAATGTAGTTCAAAAAGAGTAATTTTGGATTTTTTAGTTAAAGCGACCGAGTTTGGAAAAGCGCCTATGTATCCCCTTATAAGTATAGGGAATCAGGTCCTTGCGTAGTTCGTACATGATTTTGGATTTGGTTTTTCTAAGAAAAATACAAAAACAAGCAAAGGGAATGCAACTAAAGAAAACCTAAACTATGGAAACTCTGAATCCTCGCAGTCGTCTTCTTCTTCACACGTAGTATCTCTTGATGGCATCTGAATTTATTTCTCTTAGCCACTCTTCACCATCTATTTCAGAAAGTACCACAGCTCCTCTTGATAGTACCTTTCGTACCATATAGGGGCCTTGCCAATTTGGTGCGAACTTTCCTTTGTATTCTTCTTGATTAGGGAATATTCTTTTGAGCACCAATATTCCGATTTGAAACACCCCGGTTCTCACATGTTTGTTGAAAGCTCACGCCATCGTTTGTTGGTATAGTTGACCATGGCAAACAACAATCATCATTTTTTCATCTATCAGAGCCAGTTGCTCATACCTCTTGCGGATCTATTCCGCATCGTCCAACTCAGCTTCTTGTATTGTTCGAAGTGAAGGGATTTCTACTTCGGCTGGTATTACTGCTTCAGTGCCATACACTAACAGGTACAAAGTGGCTCCAGTTAAAGTCCTGGCAGTAGTGCGATATCCCAGTAATGCGTATGGCAGTTGTTCATGCCAGTCTTTGTAGTTATCAATCATCTTGCTGGGGATTTTCTTGATGCTTTTGTTGGTGGCTTATACACCCCCATTCATTTGTGGTCGGTATGCGGTTGAATTTCGGTGAGTGATTCGAAACTGTGCACACATGTCTTTCATCAAGTGACTATTCAGATTAGCCCCATTGTCTATTATGATTGATTTTGGGATACCAAATCGACATATGATCATGTTGCGCACAAAGTCTGTGACCACTTTCTTTGTCACCGATGAATAAGATGCTGCTTCCACCCACTTGGTGAAGTAGTCTATGGCGACCAAAATAAAACGGTGTTTCTTTGACGTAGTTGGCTCAATTGGCCCTATGGCATCCATGCCCCAAGCTGCGAATGGCCAAGGCGACATCATAACATTCAATTCTGTTGGAGGAACCTTTATCAACTCTCCATGAATCTGACACATGTGCCATTTTTGGACGAATTCGCTACAATCATTCTCCATAGTCATCCAATAATAACCTGTTCTTAAGATTTTCTTCGCTAGTACGAACCCATTCATGTGAGGTCTGTTGGTTTCAGCATGCACTTCTTCAGTCAATTTTGTAGCTTCGACAGAGTCAACACATCTAAGCAACCCCAAATCTGGAGTTCTTTTGTACAGGACATTCTTGTTGAGGAAGAAACCATTCGCTAACTTCCTGATAGTCCTCTTTTGATTTAAGGTCATTCCTTCAGGATATTCTTCTTTCTCCAAGAAAATTTTAATGTCAACGTACCAAGGTTTTCAATCAGTCTCTGCCTCTACAAAAGCACAGTGGGCAGGTTGATCTCTGATTTCAATTTTGACAGGATTAATTTATCTACTGTCAGGATGCGGAATCATGGATGATATTGTCACCAACGCATCAGCAAACTCATTTTGGGTTCTCAGTATGTGTTTGAACTTGACCTCTTGGAACCGATCCGCCAATCTTTGCACAAGTCCAACATATGGTATGATATTTTCGTTTTTGGTGACCCACTCTTCTCGAACTTGATGAATTAGCAAATTCGAGTTGCCGATTACCTGAAGATCTTTCACATCCATGTATAGGGCTAAACGTAGACCCAAGATACATGCTTCGTACTTAGCCATGTTATTGGTGCAACTGAAGCTCAACTTGGCTGCCACTGGATAAAATTGGCCCGAGTCTGAGACCAAAACGGCTCTGATTCCTGATCCTTTAAAGTTGACCGCTCCATCAAAGTATACTTTCCATCCTGACTCATCTTCACTTTCTTCGCCTTTAATTGTCATTATTTCTTCATACGGGAAGTAAGTCCATAAAGGTATGGGATTGTCATCTACAGGGCTTCCTGCTAGCAGATCTGCCAATGCTTGCCCTTTAACTGCTTTCTGCGCGACGTACTGAATGTCGAACTCACTTAAAAACATTTTTCATTTGGCCAACTTACTTATGGGAATAGGATGTCGAAAGATGTACCTTAGTGGATCCATTCTTGAGATCAAATGGGTCGTGTATACAGCCATATAATGTCTCAACTTCTGAGATACCCAGGTTAGAGCACAACACATCTTTTTCACCAAGGAATATTTGGATTCACAGGGTGTGAACTTCTTACTGATGCAATAGATTACTCTCTCTTTCTTGCCTATTTCGTCATTTTGTGCTAACATGCATCCAAAAAAATTTCTGATACCGATATTTATAGCAGCAAAGGACTCCCCGGCCTCGGCGGGACCAAAACAGGTGGGTTTGACAGGTATCTCTTAACTGTGTTAAAGGCTTTCTAACAGTCTTTTATCCATTTAGTTGGAGACTCTTTCTTGAGGAGTTTGAGGATTGGTTCTATGATTACTGTGGACTGGGCGATGAAGCGTCTAATGTAATTCAACCTTTCTAAGAAACTCATGACCTCTTTCTTCGTCCCTGGCGGTGGTAGTTCTTGGATTGCTTTGATCTTGGTAGGATCTAACTCAATACCACGACGACTGACTATGAACCCTAGCAATTTTCCAGCAGGCACTCCAAACGCACATTTTGCAAGATTCAACTTCAAATCGTACTTGTGGAGTCTGTCAAAGAATATTCTTAATTGTTCGAGGTGGTCCTCACCCACTCGGGATTTGATGACGACGTCATCCACATATACCTCAATCTCTGTATGCATCATATTATGAAAGATAGCGGTCATCGCCTTCATGTAAGTAGCGTCGGCATTCTTGTGTCCAAAAGGCATTACTCGGTAATGATACACTCCCCATGGTGTAAAGAATGCCGTCTTTTGAGAATCTTCCTCATCCATTAATATCTGATGATAACCTGTGTAACATTCCACAAAAGATTGCACCTCATTCTTGGCGCAGTTATCAACAAGTATGTGAATATTTGGGAGTGGGAAATTATCCTTTGGGCTAGCGTGGTTGAGATCACGGTAGTCCACACAGATCCTTATTTTTCCATCTTTATTTATGTCACACCCCAATTCCACTAGGGTGTGATGGGCACCCGGCCCCACATCCGAAGCCGAGCGAACCCAGAGACCTTTGGGACACACATAATCTGAATAGACTTTTTAAATCAAATAGAAATAGAATATATAATAACCTCTCAAAATATGCTTGTTCAAAGCTTCCCAAACCAAACAGAATCTATGATCATACAGAATTTAACACATAATACAGAATGACATATCGGCTGATGAAGCTGCATACACAACTAACATACTATACCCACGACTCTGTCTGCAAAGTCTCTAACATCAATCCAGAAGAAGCACACATACAAACTCTGACTTGGCAGCACTCCAGAAGCAAATGGAGATTGCCAACTCTGCTGGAACATCCTCTATAATAACTTCGCATCGTCTGGGTGTACCTGCGCGACATGAAACGCAGCCCCCGAAGAAAGGGAGTCAGTACGGAATATGTACCGAGTATGTAAAGCAGGGAATATAACAAATAAACTCATAATCGGGACCGGAAGTGCAGAAACATAACAGACAGAACCATAATCAGAATCGGAAGTACTGGGAATACTTACCTCATTCAAAACATAAAAATACTTACTTTCATATCCCTAATCATGCATGCAGGATCATATGCAGAAACAGATAACAGATACCAGATCCCGGCCCTCCAGCGAGGGACGCGGTAACAGATCCCGGCCCTCTTAGTATGGGACGCGGTGGACAGACAGATCATATGCCATCTTGGCCGCCATCCCCGTATCATCATATCGTATACATAAACAGAACTTGGCCCGCACATCGAGGGACGCGGTGAACAATGCAGTGGAATGCACACGATAACATATCCTGGCCCGGGCTCAGTGAAAAGGCATATTGAGGCATCCACGAACAGATTGATGAGAAACCATATGCATATAAATCTCTTTCTAGAATCGATGAAGCAATCCAAACGACAGATCAGTTCGAAGGAATCGGACAATAGTCATAATGTATATATATATATACCTTTTGGATGGCACGATAAATTGTATCAAGACAAAGCCTCTGGAATCGTTTCCATGTCCCAAAATAGTTTATAAGACTCAATGGGATATTTAAAATAATTATCATTTAGTAGTTAGAAAAATAGTTAAAACGTTTCCTTTAATATCGCTAAAAAATAAGGCAATAATACAATAGGAGATGAATCGGGAATAGTGGGCCCACCTCGGGTCAACTGAGGTGGCGTACACAATTTACGTACGTTACACTTCATGACGTCACTTGTGAGAGTTTTAAAGTAGTCGGCTCCTAGTTGCGCAAGTTCTAGGTGTTTAGGCAATTTTTCCACTATTCATAAAATATTTAATTCAATTCTACTGAATGCAAAAGGGGCAAATTTAGGCGCGAATTCCTAAGAGTAGAGTCATCCCCGAGGCTCGTATCCAAACCTATCAAACCTAAGACATGCCAAGAGAAGGATAGGTAAAGCTTTACATACCTTATTTGCCTTTTACGCTTATCCAAATTCGAATCCCATTTCCTCCAAAATCTACAATTGGTCACATTTGCCAAATATTAATCATAAAACTTTAAGAATTCAATCTTAACCAATACTTGTCTACAAAAATTTGGGCAGCATCTCCCCTATACATACAACATCCCCGAGATTCTAACTCGGCCAAAATATCAACAACCATACCAACAACAATACCGATAGCATCAACAATCGATTTGAAACGCATTCTAACATAAATCGTCTTCTTTTCTACATAGCGCAATAGCTTCCATTCCAACTTCACATTTTCAAATCAATATCAACATTCTCATATTCATTTACTAATCAAGATTACTTCAATACAATTCGGAAGCATTTTATATTATTTTGCAAAATATTTACAAAATATACAAAAATTCCACCAAAACCATAATTCATCCGAAACTTCTAATTTTCGACATAAATATTCATAACACATTTTCATCTTCCAATTTCATTAACAATGATCATAATTCGCACCTTAACAATTTCATTTTCATAATTACATAAATCTACCATAAAATCACAAAACTTCCCATAACAACTTAACAACCAACCTTTCATGCTAATATGGACTTGCATCCCTCCAAATCCACCAACTAACATAATAATTCACATTTAGACTTCACTTCCATAATTACATAAAAACTACATTAAAATCACATAATTTCCTATAATCATTTTCAACAATTTTCCATACCAACTTGAACTATTTCCTTCCATTTCCATTACAAGGCTTCAACAACACAATTAATATAACTTATAAAATTGGTTCATCCTTCTACACACACATGCACACCCACGGCTATATATATATATATTCATCATGCAACTTCCATGTTTTCATGAATTCTTCTCCTTTCTACATTCCACAACATAAATAAAACCTTCATAACACATAATAGTAGACGAATTCTTACCTTTTTCCTTCAACTTCCCACTTGACTAAGGTTGTAAGTTTGCAACAAAGAGTGATTCTCTTGCTTCAATAATTATACCATGTTGAAGAGGGCCTTCAAATTAGTAGGAATACATGAAGAAATTATTTTTTTGGACAAGATTTCAAAGGGCTATATTTCTTGTGCCATGGCCGAATATGGCTTGGTTTTTCTCCTCCAAGTTTTCTTGAACCTTCTTAATTTGGAAGATGACTTAATTTTTCTTGCTTGGTCAACATACTTATACATATATATATATATATATATATATATATATATATATATATATATATATATATATATGCATATGGCACATGGCCGGTCATGTGCTCTCTTTTTCTCCAATTTTTCTAGATTTTTCTTAAGTGGGAAAAGATGACTAATTCCCTTGCCTTGTCATCCCTTGCCTCTATATACATATATATTCCCCACAATTATATGATATACACATGTGCCATTTCATGGCTTAAAAATATTGGCCAACCATGGCCCACACATGCCACACACTACATGGCCACTTGGCCATTCTTTCATGAAACATAAGTTCCCATAATTCCACCTTTAACCCCAAATTTTCCTTAATATTTCATGATAATTAAGTGGCCCTTTTATTTATTCATCACATGGATGAATTTGCATGGGCTTGGGTCCTTTTTATGGACCATGGCCGGATGACCCCTATTGGGCCTCTTCTTCTCTTTTTTTTTTTTTGTCATGGGCCTAACCCGGTTGGCCCGAGTTGGGCCTAGCCCACTGACCTTTCGACCTTAAAACGTCCATATCTCCTTGTACCGACGTCACCTGGGAACCCACGGCCTATGGTTGGAAAGCTAATTCAATTATCTACAACTTCTAGTTCTTGGTATTTTTCTAAATTCCAAACTTATAATACCGTTTTCTTAAAAATATTCGTTTGGAGGGCTTCCACTTTGATTTGGCCCAAGGGTCCTTCGTGAGTTGTGTTTAACTTTACATATGTGATTCATATAACTTGTCACATGTTCCAAAAAAAAATCTTGTCGTGTGGGCCCCACCTCAGCTTACAAATAATTCGACGTTAAAAAATACGGGATACAACACTATCAACATGAGTTTAAATTATGTAGCAACAACATGATTGTCATTTTTTTGAGGAAGCACGTGTCACGCTCATGCTCTGAAAATGCGTGGTATAACATGCTCCCCCCCCCCCCCCCCCCCCGCCCTTTAAAACATTCGTCCTCGAATGTTCAACTGCCCTTATGGGATCTTATAACACTTCGGGGGTCCCTCTTCTAGTTATCCTTCTCTTTATGCCCATTCCTTATCTTCTACCATATTTTCCTTTATAATCAATCTTCTCGGTCTTTACGTGAATTCTTATTCCGTGTCATGGGTTTTCTAACCCACCATACCAAGTTAGTATCCTTGTCCTTCCCAAGTCATCTCTTCTCTGTTATTGTTTCATCACAAAGCTTTATCGTTCTTTTTCTTACTTCACATTCCTTGGTACGTAATCGGGTTCCTAACTTTCCTTAGTTTCCTTCCTCCTCGAACACTTGTCTTCTTTTGCCATTTATGGCATCGGCCTTGAAGTTCATGAATTTTTTTTTGAACGTGCAATTCCGTTTCACTCTTAAGTCATCTTTTCAGAAACGCACTTCCATATCTGAGGCAACCACATTAATACGGTCGTACATTTATTCCTTTACATACCCTTCACCTTTTCCGACACTTTAATCTTTTTATCTTCCATCCACACTCTTTCCTTCTTTCCCAATATCTTTGTGTTAAGACTTTTCCATTCCTAACCTGTTGCGAAAATATAATCGGTTTATCTTATAACACTTGCACCATTTACTTCTGTTGTCACTCAAACTTCGGTGCCCTTACTCAATTAATGCTTTCCACACCGTTGTGCCGGTTACTAGGACCCACATTTCCACCGATACGATCACATATGAGGTGTCGTATGTATTTATAGGTATAATTATTATCAACTAGCCCACAAAATACTTCCAAACACTATTCAAGCCTATCCTAACTCCAGAACAGTGACACACTCTCTGTCTCTTCTCTAGTCTAACCTATCGCGTGCTATGTGGCTTCTTATAATCTCCAACCGTCCCGTATACTCTAACTTCCTTTAGGTTACTCTAATTTTTCATTTGTCTCTTGGATCTACATTTGTGAAAATTTTTAGTATGCTTCCCAGGGGGTCACCCATCCCAGAATTGCTCCCACTTTAGCACGCTTAACCTCGAAGCCTTGGTGGAATCCGGTGCCTTAATACTGATATAATCGCGTCCGCTTTCTCATACGGCCTTTATTACATGATTTGAGGCCAGTCGAGATCTCACAGGTTCCGAGACATTTTCGTATTACGTCCTTCTTTGTACAATTACTATTTTACCCTTTTCACTTATGTGTATGATTATTACTTGTCCTGGGCTTCCAGATTACTAATGGTGGCGGACATACCTTCGTCGCCATTACCTATAAGTACTCAGGTATCCGTATGTCCAGATTTTTCTCTTACCATCCGTACATACTAATCTACAGCAAAACTGATTGTTAACTTTCTTTGAATCATCCAATAAACCTTATTCTTACTAACCTCAAATTTTTATCCCTTTTTAACTCTTCGGACTGTTAATCATCTTTCTTACAATCGTTCTTCACATCGTGCCCAAATCTGTAGCTTCTCCAAAATGTCACATCCCACTTATCGTCTATTTACGATGTTCCCATTCCATACTTCTTCCTGTTAGGTATACCTAGTTAAATGACCACATTTTGAATATTTGACCGAGTCTCCTTTACCATCCTTACTATTCAGAATCTGTACGTGACAAATATCAACAATACCTTACAAAGCATACAACTATTTACCACATTCTAGCCATCCGGAACTGCCAATTTCAGGTGACAGAACAAATACATCCACACTTACCCTTGTGACCTTTCCATATCGTCACTTACCTTTTTCCATCGTATGTAAGGCTCACAGAATGAGTTTCAGTTTTCCTATGACTTGGCTCTATCGCACGATCTATGACAGAAAGAAGGTCAACAATCCCTAGATGCCCCGTAGCCTCCTGTTTATAAATGTGGCGCGCTTCACACCATAAACAGGACTCTACCGGACACGACTTTGCAGACAATCCCTAGGACAGACTTGCTCTGATACCACTTTGTCACACCCCAATTCCACTAGGGTGTGATGGGCATCCGGCCCCACATCCGAAGCCGAGCGAACCCAGAGACCTTTGGGACACACATAATCTGAATAAACTTTTTAAATCAAATAGAAATAGAATATATAATAACCTCTCAAAATATGCTTGTTCAAAGCTTCCCAAACCAAACAGAATCTACGATCATACAGAATTTAACACATAATACAGAATGACATATCGACTGATGAAGCTGCATACACAACTGACATACTATACCCACGACATTGTCTGCAAAGTCACTAACATCAATCCAGAAACAGCACACATACAAACTCTGACTTGGCAGCACTCCAGAAGTAAATGGAGCTTGCCAACTCTGCTGGAACATCCTCTATAATGACTTCGCATCGTCTGGGTGTACCTGCGCGGCATGAAACACAGCCCCCGAAGAAAGGGGGTCAGTAAGGAATATGTACCGAGTATGTAAAGCAGGGAATATAACAAATAAACTCATAATCGGGACTGGAAGTGCAGAAACATAACAGACAGAACCATAATCAGAATCGGAAGTACTGGGAATACTTACCTCATTCAAAACATAAAAATACTTACTTTCATATCCCTAATCATGCATGCAGGATCATATGCAGAAACAGATAACAGATACCAGATCCCGGCCCTCCAGCGAGGGACGCGGTAACAGATCCCGGCCCTCTTAGTACGGGACGCGGTGGACAGACAGATCATATGCCATCCTGGCCTCCATCCCCGTATCATCATATCGTATACATAAACAGAACCCGACCTGCACATCGAGGGACGCGGTGAACAATGCAGTGGAATGCACACGATAACATATCCTGGCCCGAGCTCAGTGAAAAGGCATATTGAGGCGTCCACGAACAAATTGATGAGAAACCATATGCATATAAATCTCTTTCTAGAATCGATGAAGCAATCCAAACGACAGATCAGTTCGAAGGAATCGGACAATAGTCATAATGTATATATATATATACCTTTTGGATGGCACGATAAATTGTATCAAGACAAAGCCTCTGGAATCCTTTCCATGTCCCAAAATAGTTTATAAGACTCAATGGGATATTTAAAATAATTATCATTTAGTAGTTAGAAGAATAGTTAAAACGTTTCCTTTAATATCGCTAAAAAATAAGGCAATAATACAATAGGAGATGAATCGGGAATAGTGGGCCCACCTCGGGTCAACTGAGGTGGCGTACACAATTTACGTACGTTACACTTCATGACGTCACTTGTGAGTGTTTTAAAGTAGTCGGCTCCTAATTGCGCAAGTTCTAGGTGTTTAGGCAATTTTTCCACTATTCATAAAATATTTAATTCAATTCTACTGTATGCAAAAGGGGCAAATTTAGGCGCGGATTCCTAAGAGTAGAGTCATCCCCGAGGCTCGTATCCAAACCTATCAAACCTAAGACATGCCAAGAGAAGGATAGGTAAAGCTTTACATACCTTATTTGCCTTTTACGCTTATCCAAATTCGAATCCCATTTCCTCCAAAATCTACAATTGGTCACATTTGCCAAATATTAATCATAAAACTTTAAGAATTCAATCTTAACCAATACTTGTCTACAAAAATTTGGCCAGCATCTCCCCTATACATATAAGATCCCCGAGATTCTAACTCGGCCAAAATATCAACAACCATACCAATAGCATCAACAATCGATTTGAAACGCATTCTAACATAAATCATCTTCTTTTCTACATAGCGCAATAGCTTCCATTCCAACTTCACATTTTCAAATCAATATCAACATTCTCATATTCATTTACTAATCAAGATTACTTCAATACAATTCGGAAGCATTTTATATTATTTTGCAAAATATTTACAAAATATACAAATATTCCACCAAAACCATAATTCATCCGAAACTTCTAATTTTCGACATAAATATTCATAACACATTTTCATCTTCCAATTTCATTAACAATGATCATAATTCGCACCTTAACAATTTCATTTTCATAATTACATAAATCTACCATAAAATCACAAAACTTCCCATAACAACTTAACAACCAACCTTTCATGCTAATATGGACTTGCATCCCTCCAAATCCACCAACTAACATAATAATTCACATTTAGACTTCACTTCCATAATTACATAAAAACTACATTAAAATCACATAATTTCCTATAATCATTTTCAACAATTTTCCATACCAACTTGAACTATTTCCTTCCATTTCCATTACAAGGCTTCAACAACACAATTAATATAACTTATAAAATTGGTTCATCCTTCTACACACACATGCACACCCACGGCTATATATATATATATATATATATATATATATATATATATATATATATATTCATCATGAAACTTCCATGTTTTCATGAATTCTTCTCCTTTCTACATTCCACAACATAAATAAAACCTTCATAACACATAATAGTAGATGAATTCTTACCTTTTTCCTTCAACTTCCCACTTGACTAAGGTTGTAAGTTTGCAACAAAGAGTGATTCTCTTGCTTCAATAATTATAGCATGTTGAAGAGGGCCTTCAAATTAGTAGGAATACAGGAAGAAATTATTTTTTTGGACAAGATTTCAAAGGGTTATATTTCTTGTGCCATGGCCGAATATGGCTTGGTTTTTCTCCTCCAAGTTTTCTTGAACCTTCTTAATTTGGAAGATGACTTAATTTGTCTTGCTTGGTCATCATACTTATACATATATATATATATATATATATATGCATATGGCACATGGCCGGTCATGTGCTCTCTTTTTCTCCAAATTTTCTAGATTTTTCTTAGTGGGAAAAGATGACTAATTCCCTTGCCTTGTCATCCCTTGCCTCTATATACATATATATTCCCCACAATTATATGATATACACATGTACCATTTCATGCCTTAAAAATATTGGCCAACCATGGCCCACACATGCCACACACTACATGGCCACTTGGCCATTCTTTCATGAAAAATAAGTTCCCATAATTCCACCTTTAACCCCAAATTTTCCTTAATATTTCATGATATTTAAGTGGCCCTTTTATTTATTCATCACATGGATGAATTGTCATGGGCTTGGGTCCTTTTTATGGACCATGGCCGGATGGCCCCTATTGGGCCTCTTTTTTTTTTTTTTTTTTTTTTTTTGTCATGGGCCTAACCTGGTTGGCCCCGAGTTGGGCCTAGCCCACTGACCTTTCGACCTTAAAACATCCATATCTCCTTGTACCGACGTCACCTGGGAACCCACGAACTATGGTTGGAAAGCTAATTCAATTATATACAACTTCTATTACTTGTTATTTTTCCAAAGTCCAAACTTATAATACCGTTTTTGCCCCTCAATGTCAGGTCACCCGAAAACGTTTTCTTAAAAATATTCGTTTGGAGGGCTTCCACTTTGATTTGGCCCAAGGGTCCTTCGTGAGTTGTGTTTAACTTTACATATGTGATTCATATAACTTGTCACATGTTCCAAAAACAAATCTTGACGTGTGGGCCCCACCTCAGCTTACAAATAATTCGACGTTCAAAAATACAGGATACAACACTATCAACGTGAGTTTAAATTATGTAGCAACAACATGATTGTCATTTTTTTGAGGAAGCACGTGTCACGCTCATGCTCTGAAAATGCGGGGTATAACAATTTAGTACTGGGACTATGTTTTCCAACCATGTCGAGTACGGTGTAACTTCAACAACCCCGACTAAATTTGTTTTTCTACTTTTTTAATTCGGATGCTGACATCAGGCTTAGGCTGCCGAATTTTCTGTTTTACCGGGGCAAATCCTTCGAGGATCGGCAATCTATCAGAAACAATGTTCGTACTCAAACCCGGCATATCGGCGTGTGACCAAGCGAAGACATCTTCATACTTCTTCAGCAGACTCCGACACCCTTCTTTCTGAGCTTCTTTCAAGTGCACACTTATTCTAGTCTCCCAAACCAACTCTTCATTTCCTAGATTAACTACCTCTATTTCCTCTAGGTTTGGCGTTGGTCTGTTCTCATATTCTTCTTCGACATCTATCAACCCTTCCGATTCAGCTATCCCTTCTTCTTGATCGTCATTTTGTTCGTCATCGTTTTTACATATTTCGTAACATGTCATGATATTATTTGTGGCCTGTGTATTGTTACTGTAAAACAAAATAACACGGTTATTAATCATGTAAAAGAAATTTTAACTGTGTATTTATATATAATCATATATATATATATAGGTATAGTAAAAAGATTGTCTTTATTATAAACTTTGAGGCGTTTTCATTGAAATTTAAAAGAGTGATACAAACTGTGGTCCTGGCTCGGAATGGAACATCGAGCCACTTCCGTTGTTAAACAACACGTAAATAAAACATGAAAAGGCGATAAGCCGGGCCTCAAAGCCGACTTTCGCGTTTTTTTCTTAAAATGAGCATTGTTTCTACCGCAGAGTGAACAACGGGGCAGAAGTCCATGCGCTTGTTGTTTCTCCTGGTTCGGCATGGAGAATCTCTAATGCTTCAAAGTATTCTTCAATGATAGCTGCGCATTCTTCGTCCCAAAACAACGTCCTTAAACCCTCTTCTGGATCCTCACTGTTGTGGCCTAATGGGCATGCTGTGAAGGACTGATATAGATGTGGGAACGACTTTCTCATTTCAACGGGACCTCTCGGCCCATATTATGCTTCTTCTTCTTCTTCTGCCTCACATGGCTTGCATCTAACTCCAAATCGATACTTCCCAGGTTTGATACTCACTAGTTCTTTGATTCCCTGTAAGTTCTTTCCTAGACCTTTCCCTAGCTCAAACCCACTCCGTGTCATAGTTTTAGCGACCATTTTGTAGACCAATGGCATAGGGATATCTTCATCATCTCCCCTACGACCTATCATGGCTAATTCAACAGTGTGAAAATCAGCACCAACTCGCGACTTCTCTATGACTGGTACAGAGTTATCCGGATAGTTGTGGACACTTCCTTTGCCGTGAGTCACAACTTCTTGATCATCCCATACGAATTTGAGAGACTGGTGTAACGAAGATGCTACAACCCCGGCGGCATGCAACCATGGTCGGCCCAATAACAGGTTATAGCTTGTTTTGATGTCCATGATGACAAATTCCACTACAAACTCTGCGGGGCCAGTTTGTATGTGTAGATATATTTCTCTAATTGGGTTGCTAGTCGCGCCATCATAAGCTTTTACATTGGTTCGACTATGACGGACCTTGCCAATATCATACCCGAGTTGTTTCAGAGTCGTCACGAGGCATACATTTAACCCAGCTCCTCCATCAATCAGCACTTGAGGGATAATCTTATCACGACATTTTACTGTTATATGCAGGGCTTTATTGTGGGACTTCCCTTCCCTTGGTAATTCATCATCAGCCTATGCGCTCGTACCATATACCCCACAATCTCAGCCAATATTTCACTTGTAGTGCCGGCGGGCACTTGGACTTCATCCAAATCTTTCATCAAGGCCAAGCGATGTTGAGATGAACTGAGTAGCAATAACATTACCGATATCCTGGCAGGAGTCTTATGGAGGTGCTCGACATTCGAATAATGCTTGACTGGCATTTGCCTCCAGAAGTTTTCAGCTTCACCTTCCGTGATTGGTCTTTTCTGAGGGTTTTCACTACGTGGCGCTTCAAGCACAGGTTCGTCTGGGGCATAACACCTTCCTGACCTGGTCATACCCTGAACCACAACAGGGACCTCTCTTTGTTTATTGATCATCATCTGGTTCGGCGTTTTGATCACAAAAGGTGCATTCTCAATTGGTCCTGATGTTTTGAGTATGAATGGTTCGTTATGAATTCGAGCGAATGTTAAGGTATATTTGAGCACAAAAGCCTCCATTTTGGCTACAACAGATGTCTCAGATTTTTTTGTCAGAGGGCTTAACACTTCTCTTCGGTCTTGTAAAGACAGCGAGGCGATGGTGCTTTCTAACCCTTCATTATCTGGATGAATTATCGTCGGGCTCTCTTCCCATTCAACACTTTTTTCTATCATGTGAATTTGGTTCCCTCCATGCTTCGGGAGCAGATTTGTGTCCACATTCGGAGGTGTTGGTTTTAGGATATGCTCATGATTGTCAATCATATCTTGTAGTTTGTGCCTTAGGTTTATGCAATATTCAGTGGCATGGCCAACTTGGTTAGAATGTGTTATATCCCGCATTTTGTGCGTTCGGATAATTCAAGATAGTCGCGGGAAGATAACAAGCAAGGCCATATTTTTATTTTGTTTGGCATACAAGTTGCTTATGAAAAATCTTGAACTGGAAATATTAAGAAAGGCGAGGGGCAAAAAGGAAAATTTGCAATATGACTCGTGGAAATATGGAGGAAGACGAAGGGTAAATTTGGAATTTGAAAAAAATATAAATTTTCATGAAGTGCAACAAAAAAAAAATAGCGGGCTTGAATTATTGGGGGCCTTGTGGCCGTCCCAACTAAATGGGCCAAGCCCATATGGTGGTCAAATTAAATAAGTCCAAAGATGACTTATTAGTCATCTTATTTGCCTTATTCTCTAGAAAATTCAAGAAACAAAGAACAAGAGAAAGAGGAGAAAAATCTCCAAGGCCATTCGGCCATAGCAAAAAATCAACAAAACCTTGGAAATTTTTTCTTAAAATGTATTTTATACTAATTGAAGGGTCCTTAGCAAGTTGGAGTGTTTATTAGAGCAAGAACAACACATATTCTTGCAAGTTGTAAGTTCTAGCTAAGTGGGAAGTCAAGAGAAAAAGGTAAGAATTCATTCCCTTTTTATATGTTATAGATTTTGGGAAGGCCAAGAGTTAAGTTGGATTGACTAAGGAAGCGAAAAAAGTATGTTAAGGCTCGCCCCTTTTCTTTCAAGGCATGATTCCGACGTCATGACTTCATAATTGCTTCCATATTTCCTAGCTCTCAAAAGCTAGATGTTTATGATTCTATGGCATAACTCCCTTTCGATATCTCGTAAATGTTTTTTTTTAAGAGTTAGAAACTTATGATTCCTAAAAGCTTCCTATGATATTAAAGATTAGGTACTTTCCATAGTGTCCATACCCTCAAAAGTTGAAGTTTCATAAGTTCAAGAGTTTCTTATGACATTAAGGATGAGTGAACCTTATAAGGATAAAGAAGATGATATGTTTATTATGATGAAAATGGTTACGTGTTTGAAAGTCTCAAGTTATGAAACCAATATGAATACGAGGATATTGAGTTAGTTCTTGACCCTTAACCTTATTCCTTAATTATGATTCCATTTTCTAAAGACTTCAAGAACATAAGTTGACGCCTTATGAGGTCTATGATCTTATTTTATGTTTTCTCTTAATACTATTTTTCATTGATAGTCTCGCCTTATAGTACTAGTTCCTCCAAGGTGAGACAAAGCGGCCATGGTTATTCCATAATGAAATCGGAGGCCATCGACCTTACGTCACACCGATACGGACATGACTTTCTTTGGGCTCTCATGCATGCTGTTTATATGTTATATATATATATATATATATATATATGTATATATGGGGAAGATGGGGAAAGGTAAGGCGCTATAGACGCATAGCCACCTGATCAGTTGGAGTATGATACATGATATCGTCCCGGACGCGGGATGGCCGGACACGGGATATGTGGTTAAATGGATCGGAGTCGACGTCTCGGCAATATGATATGTTCTATTTTCGATATATATGAAAAGAAATTTTTTCCAAGAAAGTAAAGTATTATATGTATATGGATCGGGCTGCACGTTCCGCAGCAATATGTTATGGTATATGCACATATGGATCGGGCTGCACGTTCCGCAGCAATATGTTATGGTATATGCACATATGGATCGGGCTGCACGTTCTGCAGCGCTAAGCATGCATGGTATCCGCCTAAGGGCACTTATATGTACAGGTTACTCTCGTGTCTCACTACATGTTCTATGATCCCATAATAATGTTATTCATACTTTATATTTCTTATTATGATGTTTTTCATGCCATACATACTCGGTACATTATTCGTACTGACGTCCCTTTTTGTGGACGCTGCGTTTCATGCCGCGCAGGTAAGCAGGTAGACGGGCTTGACTCCTAGGAGCTTCATCAGCGGTACTTGAGGGTGCTCCAGTTGTTCCAGAGCTCCAGCTTATTGGTACTACTTTTGTGTACATGTTCGGGCACGGTAGCACCCGGCCCTCCTCGTTATTATATGTATTTTGTTTAGAGGCTCGTAGACAGATATGTACAGTCAGATGTTTCATAACCTTGTTTGTCCCCGTCGTTGTATATTAAATTAGTAAAGTTTATTAATACATGTTTATAATAATGCTATTAATGATAGTGTTAATTAAAGAAACGAGGGTATTCATTTACACGGCCCACTTAGTAGTAAGAGTATGATACGAGATAAGGGGTGCTCGGGACAAGTATCGGGTACCCATCGCGGCCCTAGTTGGGTCGTGACAGAATGGTAGGCGCAAGTGAAATCCGGCCTGTACCATCGATCCAGGGGCGGGTATAGCATCAATGCAGGGAGCTATAGCTGTGGCGGGTTGTGCTACCCGCGTAGGTCCCTGCTCAGCGATCTGCGCCTCAACCCTAGTATGTGAACCTCCACTAGGTGTAGTAATGTCGGCGGCTGCCTGTTGGGCATCGAGATGAAGCAATACTCTGGCCATAGTATCGTGCATGGCCTGATCAGAAGTAACCTCAGGCTGTGTCCATGCTGGGACCACGCCATCCTCTGCGGTCTGGTCTCTACCCGATATATATAGATAGATAGTAGTAAAAAGTGCGAAAGATAGTAAATACCCCAAGGGACTAGTCTGAATAATACAAGAGCATCTAAGGAGAATAATACAGTCTGGAATACTAGTACATAATATCTGTGTCTCTGAAATAAAAGTAAGACATGTGATAGGAAGGTCTTCAAGGTCCGCGAACGCTATGCTCACCCTGGAAACTCGAGTGGAAGCTAAAGAGTCGATCATCTACGGGTCAGAGAAGTAGATCTGACCTGGTACTCTGCATTCATAAAATAATGCAGCAAGTGCATGTCAGTACAAACAACAGTACTGGTAGGCATCATCGGCCGACTAATCATAGTTAACACAATTCAGAAAATAAAGCAGATAAGCAAATAAACCAGCCAAGCATGAGACAATATAATCGTAACTGAGTATTCGTCATTGCCTATGCAAGCATCTAAACCCAAATATGCCAGGTCTGAGTATATCCGATCCAATCCAATCACCACAACAAAATCATCACAATCCAATCATCACAACAGAATCATCACAACATCTCAATCAAGTCATAATGCAATGCAGTGCAATAATGGTATGAATGCGATGCCATGCCATGCAAATGAGGTGTACACATGTACTCTGGACGAAAATATCGACATCTCGGTAGCATAACCCAGCGTGACTCGCGAAGTCTAAGTGCCACCCATCCCGGATCTTTGCCGAACAGACAGACAGGACCCTAGCTAATTGCTAACAGTGAGAGTCTCACCGGCAGCACCCTGGGGGACCCGCAGAGTCCATGCACTAACAACCATTTCGGAATAACATCGGAATCGGCCATATATCAATGATTCCAGAATGGATCATCGGACATCAGCCTTTTTACAATCACTGAAGTAAAAGAGTTTATCAAATATCAGTTTCGCTCACTCAACTATACCGGATCATCACCGGGTATCGGCCATGCATGAATATGACAGAATGCGTGCAATGCATATGTAAATCTATCAAGTTCAATATCATAAGTACCACATTGGGGTACGCCAATAAGTATCACATCACTGTACCAACAGTGGGTATGCCAACATATATCAATAAGTCAAGTGCCAACGGTGGGTACGCCAACAATATATCTAAGTACAAATACCAACCACGGTATGTCAATTGTATCCAAATCAAGACGACCAGAGATAAGTCGATATTTACCAACTACACATGGCATCAAGCAAACACAATTGAACAATCAAGCACACATAACGGGGTTGCTAGTCCCAACCCATATCAGGGCCAAACCTAAGGCAATATCTATCCTAACTTCATACTCGAAGGTTCACATGCTGTCTCTGACACTATAATCTAAATATGTTATTCACTATATGAAGCCTCACTAAAGGTAAACCATAACTCACTCATTTGCCTTGCCCTTCAGCTGAAACTCAAAACCAAAGTAGTCTAAGCATAATTGAATTCTATATTAGAAATCATGAAGAATGATAATAATATTGCTATGATTTCAATTAGGTCAATTACAACCCTAGAATTTGGGGAAACGGGCCCACAAGGGCGAAACGGGAAATTCGCGGGCAAAATACCAAATTAAGTACTAGGCAATCATAATCCAACCATTAATTGCTGATTTAGCTCAATAATTAGCTTAGATTCTGATTTCATGCAAAACCCCCAAATTGGGTATAAACCCTAAGTCTCCAAATCCGAAATTCAACGTTAAAAGTTGAAGATATATCATTAATGAACCTAGATTAGTCAATATCTAACAAAACATCACCAATTTAGTCATTAATAATACTAGGAAGAGTGTTCTTCCAAACCATCTTCCAACTCTTACCACCAAGGGTTCATTAAGGGAGAAAGGGGAATCTAACATGATTATGGTTTAAAAGAAGAATGAAGAAATGAGTAGGAATTACCTCCAAGATTTTCCTCCAAATATCCTTAAGAGTAGTTTCTTCAAGCTCAAATATCGAAAAGGGGTGAAATGAGGGTCTCGGGCTTTTTAACATTTCATTAATATTATTAACTGCCCGTCACCCGCTGTAGCGGCATCTGGACTGCTCCAGCCGAGCCGCCCCAGCGGCCACATAGCCGCTTAAGTAATAATGACTAAAAGTCATTTACCGCTCCAGCGGTAGGGCTACCGCGGTGCTGGTGCCGCCAATACGGGCACCAGACACAAGAAACTTAACCCAAGTTTCATCTTTTGATCCGATTTTTGCCTAATTCCCGAGGCCATATGCTCACATTCGAAACACCTAGACTCACATAAGAACTCACTACGAACACGTCTGTGGCCTCGGAATTCCCAACGGAGGTCTCGTTGACTGAGTCAACCCCTGGTGCCTTAATTGAAAATTTCCATCCCATGTCCCGAAACGCACCCAAGTGCATTTGGAACTAAACCAAACACACACAAGAGTTTTAAATGACCATTCAGACCTTTCAGAATTGACGGAATTTTGAAAAAGGTTCGTTTGCCCAAAAGTCAACTTTGGGTCAACCACTTTTCACCTTAAACCTATATTTCCACAAAAGTTGCCCGAATCCGGCCTAGACACCTCGGGAAGCGTGTCAACGGTTCTCTCGGGTCAAAGTGAGCTAATCAATGCTCGGGAATGGGCAAAAACACCGAGGAGACTGTAACGACCAAACAGATCGTTACATTAGATACCAATTGAACCGTCGCTCGTCCTTGAGCGATGAAAAAAAAGAAAGTAGGGAAATACCTGAATCAATGAATAACTGGGGATATCGGCTACACATATCGGACTTAGTCTTCCAAGTAGCCTCTTCCACAAGGCAGTGCTTCCATTGCACCTTCACAGAAGGAATCTCCTTCGACCTCAACTTTCGAACTTGCCTATCCAAGATCGCGATAGGCTTCTCCTCGTAAGTCAAATTCTCATCAAGTAATACAGAATCCCAATAGACAATGTAGGTACGGTTGACATGGTATTTATTCAGCATCAAAACATGAAAGGCCGGATGAACCATCGCAAAGCCTGGTGGCAATGCTGACTCATAAGCTACATCGTCGATATAATCCACAATCTTAAATGGACCAATGTACCTGGGGCTAAAATTTCCCCTCTTACCATACCTCATAACACCCTTCATGGGTGAAAACTTCAATAGAACCTGGTCACCAATAACAAACTTTAAATCCCGGACCTTCCGGTCCGCATACATATTTTGCCGACTCTGTGCTGCCACAACCCTGGCCTGAGTAACTCTCACTCTATCAAGGGACTCTCTCAATAGATCTGTGCTCCAAGGTCGAGCCTTGAGCCCATCGAACCAACCAATCGGAGATCTACACCTCCTACAATATAAGGCCTCAAAAGGCGTCATGCCAATACTCGAATGATAACTGTTGTTGTATGCAAACTCTACCAAGGGCAAGTGGTGATCCCAATCACCACCAAAGTCAATAACACACGCTCTAAATATATCCTCGACCACCTGAATGGTCCACTCGGACTGGCCATCGGTATGGGGATGG
Organism: Lycium barbarum; assembly: GCF_019175385.1. NCBI lineage: Eukaryota > Viridiplantae > Streptophyta > Magnoliopsida > Solanales > Solanaceae > Lycium > Lycium barbarum. Next base: position 39,330,447 of record NC_083339.1, on the reverse strand, counting down.
AAAGTTGTACTAAAGTCCAATCGGGTACCCAACTCCTCATGAAATGCTCTCCAGAATCGGGAAGTGAAGATGGTACCCCAATCAGATACAAGGGAAATAGGGATCCCATGTAATCTCACAATATCCCGAGTATACATCTTGGCTAACTTCTCCGCGGTATAGGAAACCTGAACCGGAACAAAGTGAGTGGACTTAGTCAACCGATCCACTATCACCCAAATAGAATCAAACTTACCAAGGGTCTTCGGGAGACCCGTGACAAAATCCATGGTAATCCTCTCCCACTTCCACTCGGGAATGGGCATCCTCTAAAGCACCCCACCGGGTCGCTGGTACTCATACTTTACCTGCTGACAATTTCCACACTTAGCCACAAAATCAACTATATCTCTCTTCATACGACACCACCAATAGTGTTGTCACAAGTCACGGTACATCTTAGTCTCTCCCGGATGAATGGAATAGCGAGAGCTATGGGCCTCAGATAAAATCAACTGAATCAGATCACCAACACAAGGAATGCACACACGTCCTCTAATCCTTAGAATGCCCTCAGAATCAATCACGGCCTCCTTAGCCTCCCCTCACGAAACCTTATCTCGGATCTTGCTCAGTTGAGCATCCTCAAACGGATGAGCCTTGATCCGATCTAATAATGATGACCTCGCCTCTATACAAGCCAAGATCCAATCTGGGGCTGAAATATTAAGACGGACGAAACTGTTGGCCAGAGTCTGCACCTCCATGGCCAATGGACGCTAAAAAACAATCAATCGCACTAAACTCCCTATACTCACTGCCTTGCGACTCAAGGCATCAGCCACCACATTGGCTTTACCCGTGTGATACAGAATGGTGATGTCATAGTCCTTCATGAGCTCAATCCATCGGCGCTGCCTGGAATTAAGATATCTCTAGGTAAACACATACTGAAGGCTACGGTGATCAGTATAAACCTCACAATGGACACCGTACAACTAGTGCCTTCAAAGCTTCAAGGTGAAGACTACGGCCAATAACTCCAAATCATGGGTAGGGTAATTCTTCTCGTGAACTTTTAACTGACGGGAAACATAAGCTGTCACTCTACCCTCCTGCATCAACATCGCACCCAAATCCATACGGGAAGCATCACAATAGACAATGAAATCCTTACCTTCCACGGGTAAGGCTAGGATTGGGGCTGCGGTCAAAAGAAGCATGAGCTTCTAGAAGCTCTCCTCACAAATCCGTCCACTGAAAGGGAACATCCTTCTGAGTCAATCTGGTCAAGGATGAAGCAATAGCAATAAAACCCTTCATAAAGCGATGGTAGTAACTGGCCAAACCCATAAAACTACGAATCTCGATAACCGTAGTGGGCCTCACCCAACCCCTCACAACCTCAATCTTCTGTGGATAAACCATAATCCCTTTCTTGGACACTACATGGCCCAAGAATGCTACAGAATCTAGTCAAAACTCACACTTGGAAAATTTACCAAACAAGCTATGTTTCTTCAACGACACAAGAACGGTACGAAGATGGCTCTCATGATTCTCTCTACTCTTGGAATACACCAAGATGCCATCAATAAACACAATCACAAAGGAGTCAAGGAATGTCCTAAAGATGCTATTCACCAAGGTCATAAATGCAGCCGGGGCATTGGTAAGCCCGAAAGACATCAGTAGAAACTCATAGTGGTCATATCTCGTCCGAAACGCTGTCTTCAGAATATCCTCTACCCTGATCTTTAGCTGGTGATAACCGGAACAAAAATCAATCTTCGAAAGCACCGAAGCACTCTCAAGCTGGTCAAACAGATCATCAATACGAGGCATAGGGCAATTGTTCTGGATAGTGACCTTGTTTAATTGGCAGTAATCAATACACATCCTCATGGTCCCATCTTTATTCTTCACAAATAACACTGGAGCACCCCAAGGGGAGACGCTCGGTCTAATGAACCCCTTGCTCAATAAATCCTGCAATTGTTCCTTAAGCTCCCTCAACTCGGTAGATGCCATCCGATATGGTGGGATGGAAATGGGGTTAGTTCCCGAGTCCACGTTGATAGAGAAATCAATGTCGCGATCGGGTGGCATACCCAGCAAATCTGACAGAAATGCCTCCGTGAACTCGCTCACAATAGGGATAGAATCAAGGGGTGGAGATGCAACTGTCGTATCACGAACATGCACCAAATATGCTAAACACCCCTTACTTACTAACTTCTTCGTCCGAAGGAAGGAAATGATCTTTTTCGGAGCGGGACTAGGAGTACCTCTCCACTCAAGCCTAGGAATACCCGGCATGGCTAAAGTGACTGTCTTGGAGTGACAGTTCAAGATCGCATGATAAGGAGAAAGCCTAGACATACACAATATAATATCAAAGTCCACCATATCTAGAATCATCAAATCTACCCAAGTGTCGTACCCCATAAAGTAACTAAACAAGACCGTTAGACTCGATCAACAACCATGAAATCTCTGACCGGAGTAGATACATGGAAATGTATATCTATGCTATCACATGGCAAATCCCAACTAACGGCATGAAATGCAGATACATACGAATAAGTGGATCCAGGATCAAATAACACAGATGCTTCTCTATGACCGACATAAATGGTACCTGAGATCACAACATCTAAGGCCTCTTCCTCGGGCCTACCAGGAAATGAGTAACAATGGGCTCTACCACACTCAGTCTGGGATCCCCCTCTCGCACTCTAAGTACCACCTCTAGCTGGCTGGGACCCACCTCTAGAACCATGGGAAGTACCGCGGCCTGACTGAGCACCGCCTCTATGAGAAGTCCCTCCTCTACCACCGAATGATACAGGAGTCCTGCGGCTGATAATCTCGCCTAGGTCGGGGACATCTCCTGGTAACATGCCCAACCTCTCCACAAGAGAAGCAGGTAAGAGGGGTTGAGTGCTGAAACATGGAAGCTGAAGACCCAGATGAAGCAGCCCCGTCCACTGGTCTAGAGAACGAACGCTCAGGAGCTCTCTACCAAGATGGATCACTAGAGGAACCCGATAATACTAAATGCATGTGACAATCGGAATACGACTGAGGTGGCCTCGAAAACTTACCGCCACCCCTTGTACCAGAACCCCCAAAACTGCCAGTCTGACGTGGCCTCTTGTCACCACCACTAAAAGCACGGGCCATGGCGCCCTCAACCATAAAAGCATGCTCAATAATGGACTAGAAGGAAGACCCCATAGAATCCATCTGAAGACAAGGAATCTGTAGAGATCTCACTAGTCCTCCAACAAAGCGCCTGATCCTATCATCCTCGATAGGGATCAACGGAGTAGAGTATCGAGCCAAATAGAGAAAACGGGTCACATAAGACTCCAAGGACATGCCCCTCTACTCAAGGTATAAAAACTGCTCCCTATGAGGTTCTCTCAAAGATCGGGGCATATACTTCTCAAGGAAGGCCCGATAGAATTGAGTCCAAGTTAAAGGAGGAGAACCCTCAGGTCTGCACGCCACAAAATACCTCACCCACGTCTTCGCGTCGCTGCGAAACTGGTAGGACACATAATCAACACCGTGGGTCTCCACTATCCCCATACGGTGCAACAACTCATGTATATCAAGAATAAACTCATAGGCATCCTCAGATGAAGTACCAGAGAACTTTAGTGGTTCTAACTTCTTGAACCTCCCCACCAGGTCCTGATCAGCAGCAATCATAACGGCGCCATCCATGGGCCTAATATCCTCACTAGGGGCAGGTATAGCATCAAAGCGGGGAGCCATAGCTGTAAAGGGATGTCCTACCCGCGTAGGTCCCTGCTCAGGGGTTTGCGCCCCAACCCTTGTATGTGAACCTCCGCCGGGTGTAGTAACGCCGGCGGCCGCCTGCTGGGCATCGAGATAAAGCAATACTCTGGCCATAGTATCATGCATGGCCTGATTAGAAGTAACCTCAGGCTGTGTCTGTGCTAGGGCCACGCCATCCTCTGCGGCCTGGTCTCTACCCAGCTGATACTCGAGCTTGGGAGATGGAGACCTCTCTCGTCGCTAGCCCACTATTAGAGCTATACCCCTAGCTGGGGTAGCCCCACAGCCTCTCACTCTGGCAGTTACTCACCTTCGGGTGCCAGCCGTAGCTGCAGGGTCTGGCACTTGACCTCGGGCGGTGGTAGCTCGAGTCCTCACCATCTCTGAGAGAAGAGATAAGAGTCAAATACTAATTTGATCTTTCCAGATACCAATTTGAATGAAGTGGCACGACGAAAAGGAGGAAAGTGAGATTTCCTAAATATCCTATAGCCTCCCGCAGATAAGTACGGAGCTCATCGTATCGATCCGCGAGACTCTACTAGACACGCTCTTATATTAAACTCTGGGTAACCTAGGGCTCTGTTACCAACTTGTCACAATCCATTTAGCCTAGGCCGTGAGAGCACTTATCTTTCCACCTCGATAAGCGAACCCTCATCCCAACAATGAACCAATACATAAATTGAAGAAAATTAAGTAGCGAAAATCAATAAATACGTAAGTCTCACAATATATATAGACAGATAGTAGTAAAAAGTGCGGAAGACAGTAAATACCCGCAGGGTCTAGTCTGAATAATATAAGAGCATCTAAGGAGAATAATACAGTCTAGAATACAAATACATAAGGTCTATGCTTCTGATATAAAAGTAAGACATGTGATAGGAAGGTCTTCAAGGTCAGCGGACGCCATGCTCACCCTGGAAACTCGAGTGGAAGCGGAAGAGTCGATCATCCACGAGTCAGAGAAGTAGATCCAACCTGGTACTCTGCATTCATAAAAGAATGCAGCAAGTGCAGGTCAGTACAAACAACAGTACTGGCAGGTATCATCGGCAGATTAAACATAGTTAACACAATTCAGAAAATAAAGCAGGTAAGCAAATAAACCAACCAAGCATGAGACAATATAATCGCAACCGAGTATCCGTCATCGCCTATGTAAGCATCTAAACCCAAATATGCCAAGTCTGAGTATATCCGATTCAATCCAATCACCACAATAGAATCATCACAATCCAATTATCACAACAGAATCATCACAATGCAATCATCTCAATCAAGTCATAATGCAATGCAGTGCAATAATGGTATGAATGCGATGCTATGCCATGCAAATGAGGTGTACGCATGTACTCCAGACGAAAATATCGACGTCTCGGTAGCACAACCCAGCGTGACTGGCGAAGTCTAAGTGCCAACCATCCCGGACCTTTGCCCAACAGAAAGACGGGACCCTAGCTAATTGCTCACAGAGGGAGTCTCACCGGCACCACCCTGGGGGACCCGTGGAGTCCATGTACTAACAACGATTCTGGGATAACATTAGAATCAGCCATGCAACAACGATTCCGGAATAGCTCATCGGATATCGGCTATCTGTGACACCCCGAAAAATTCGAGTTAAGTGTGAAAGTGTCTTAGAGGATTGGACTTCACTGTTTTCGTTAAATGTAAAATACGGCCTTAGTTTACGGCCCGTAATTTGAAATATAGTTCGTATTTCCTTAGACGTATTTCACTGCCTTGCTAGGGTGCTTACTGTTTTGCTATCATAAAATACGGCCAGAGTTTACGGCTCGTATTTTGAAATACGGTCCGTATTTCACTCGTTGCCCAGACTGCCCACTGTTTTTTTAATCGTTAAATACGGTCCGTAAACTCTGGCCGTATTTCTCCAGCCACCAACTGTGTATATAAATAGCGGGATTCAGTTAATTTTATTACTTATTCTTATTCCCATAAAACCTAAGGACGAAAATCTTTTCTCCACGTCTCTTAACATAAAGGTAAGAATATATTTGACACTATTAATCAATCCTAGCATTAAACTCATGGCTCTTAACATGATTCTTGAATGAAAAACCTAGCGTTTGCAAAGTAATCCTTCTCAAGGTGACATCAAGCTAGGGTTTTGGGTGCTCTTCGTTGTAAAAGTAAATTGTTGAGTTACGTAAGGCTTAATTAAGGTATGTCTCTTTTGAAAACCTTCTTTGACGTATGTTTCTCTATTAAAAACCTTATTATGGATGTATGTCTTCTTCTCAAAAGTTCTTTATTGAATAAAAAGCTAAAATTTTCATACAAAACCCTAATTCATGTTTTGATTGTGGTTGGTGTGCGTGAGGGGGCAAGCCCACACTAAACCTTGATTGTATTATCCTCTATATACGTGTATGAAATCATAACCGTTTTCTTCTATAAGAGATGGCCACTAATGAGGGTTCATTGTTGGCATGGATGTTTTAAAAAGGAACTATGACAATGGAATCCTGTTGAAAGAAGTATAAACATCTTCAAGATTACCTATGAAACTATGGATTTCGTAATGACATAATGAACTTTAATGTTAATTGATGGTGTGACTACTATGAGACAAATTGTGAATCAGCTTCTATGCTATGAACTTTGTTGTTATGTTTGGCCTAGCTACTCGGGAGAAAGGGTAGCCACTATGGATCCTAGTGTGATAATGCCTAGCCATTCGGGAGGAAGAGTGGCCACTTCCAAGTTCGCTACCTGGGGTGTGATTATGCCTAGCTATTCGGGAGGAAGGATAGCCACCGAGAAGTACATATTCCGGTGTGGTGCGCTGTGATAAGGGAACTCTATGATCATCCCTTTGATGTGCTTGATTCTTGGGCCTGTATTGGCATGTGTGATATTCTTATTTTCTCATGGAATTGTTATTGTTAATTATGATCAATTGAAAGGCATATTTGAAGTTGTACCTTGACATAAGACCTTATAATCAGTTTTGATAATTCTTATTGAGATACACAAACTGAATAACTGTTCTTACATTAGTTTCACATGATTTTCAGGACTGATTTCTTTATATATTATTGTACTCTATTTTCGCATAACTTATTGTCCCCGAGGCACTCAATGAGTACGAAGTACTCAGGCATACCATTGTTGTTTTTGATGGTATGTTAGGTAATGGAGAAGAGCCTGTTCTTGATACTCCGAGTGTTTAGCAAGGACTTGCTATTGCTGCTGCACGTTCATTCGTGGGGCACCATAGTTATTTGTTTATTCATTATATTAGTTTTCCGGGCTGTGTCTCGGTGAGTCGAACTATTATTCCTTTATCTTAGAAGCTCCATAGTATATATTCTTGTGAGTAGTTATTGAGTTATTGATTAACTCCCGAGCACGTTATTGCGTTTGATGAAGTATTTGATTAATAAAGACTTCCGCTGATTTAATTCATATATTCATGATTGTTTATATTTATTTTATAAACTATTGGAGGCGAATATTGAACCTCGCGGGTTCAATTATTGTTATTGCATCTTTCAGATTCTTCCGATATTGTTCATGACGTTAGATGCCAGTCACGTCTAGGGTGGGTTTTGGGGCGTGACACCATCTCACACTCACTTAAGTAAAAGAGTCTGCCAAATATCAGTTTCACACAATCAATGAATCCGGAATTGAACCTTGGACATCGACCTTCTCACAATTACTCAAGTAACAGAGTTCATCATATCAGTTTCATATAATCAACGATTCCGGAATGGATCTTTGGACATCAGCCTTTTTACAATCACTCAAGTAAAAGAGTTTATCAAATATCAGCTTCGCTCAATCAACTATACCGGATCATCACCGGGTATCGGCCATGCATGAATATGACAGAATGCGTGCAATGCATAAGTAAATCGATCAAGTTCAATATCACAAGTACCACAACAGGATACGCCAACAAGTATCACATCATAATACCAAAAGTGGGTATGCCAACATATATTAATAAGTCAAGTACCAACGATGGGTATGCTAATAATATATCCAAGTACAAATACCAACCAAGATGGATATGTAGGCACACTAGGAGCGATAGGATTAGGAATGAAGTCATCCGAGACAAGGTTGGAGTAGCCTCAATGGAAGACAAGATGCGGGAAGCGAGGCTGAGATGGTTTGGGCATGTGATGCGGAGAGATGCAAATGCCCCAGTGCGGAGGTGCGAGAGGCTAGCTAGCTACGGTTTCAGAAGAGGTAGAGCTAGGCTGAAGAAGTATTGGGGAGAGGTAATTAGACAGGACATGGCGCATTTCCTGGTTACCGAGGACATGACCTTAGATAGGAGGGTATGGAGGACTCATATTAGGGCAAAAGGCTAGTAGGTAGTTGCGTTTATCCTTTCTTACGAGTAGTTATATGCTCTATAGTTTCTTGTCTCTTGATTTCTGCGAGTATCTGTTGGTTTATAATGGCTTATTTACTTTCATTATTTTCATTTTCATAATTTCTTTGATTTGTTTGGCCATATCTGACCTTTCCTATGCCTTTTCTTGAGCCGAAGATCTTCCGGAAATAGCCTCCCTACATAAGGTAGGGGTAAGGTCTGCAGACACTCTACCCTTCCCAGACCCCACGTTGTGGGATTCACTGGGAATGTTGTTGTTGTTGTTGAACAAATACCAACCACGGGTATGTCAATTCTATCCAAATCAAGACGACAAGACAAAAATCGATGTTTGCCAACTACACATGGTATCAAGCCAACACAATTGAACAATCATGCACACATAACGGGGTGTCTAGTCCCAACACATATCAGGGCCCAACCTAAGCCAATATCCATCCCAACTTCATAACCGAAGGTTCACATGCTGTCTCCGACATTATAATCTAAATATGTGATTCACTATATGAAGTCTCACTAAAGGTAAACCCTAACCTACCTGGACTGCCCAACCGCAACACCAATAACTCACTCCTTTGCCTTGCCCTTCCGCTGAAGCTCAGAACCAAAGTAGTCAAAGCATAATCAAATTCTATATTAAAAATCATGAAGAATGAAACTAATATTTCTATGATTTCAATTAGGTCAATTCCAACCCTAGAATTTGGGGAAACAGGCCCACAAGGGTAAAACGGAAAATTCGTGGGCAAAATATCAAATTAAGTACTAGGCAATCATATTCCAACCATTAATTGCTGATTTAGCTCAATAATTAGCCTAGATTCTGATTTCATGCAAAACCCTCAAATTGGGTATAAACCCTAAGTCTCCAAATCCGAAATTCAACGTTAAAAGTGGAAGATCTATGATTAATGAACCTAGATTAGTCAATATCTGACAAAACATCACCAATTTATTCATTAATAATCCTAGGAACAATGTTCTTCCAAACCCTCTTCCAACTCTTACCACCAAGGGTTTATTAAGGGAGAAAGGGGAATCTAACATGATTATGGTTTAAAGGAAGAATGGAGAAATGAGTAGGAATTACCTCAAAGATTTTTCTCTAAATATCCTTAAGAGCAATTTCTTCAAGCTCAAATATCGAAATAGGGTAAAATGAGGGTCTAGGACTTTTTAACACTTTATTAAAATTATTAACTGCTCGTCACCCACTGTAGCGGTACCTGGACCGCTCCAGCCGAGCCGCCCCAGCGGCCACCTTGCCGCTTCAGCGGTAATGACTAAAAGTCATTGACTGCTCTAGTAGCATGGCAACCGCTCCAATGGTGCCGCTGCCGCGGTGCTAGTGCCGCCAAAACGTGCATCAGACACTAGAAACTTAACCTAAGTTTCATCTTTCGATCCGATCTCTGACTAATTCCTGAGGCCATCTGCTCACATACCAAACACTTAGTCTCACATAAAAATGCGCCACGAACGCGTTTGTGGCCTCGGAATTCCCAACGGAGGTCTCGTTGACCGAGTCATCCCCCGGTGCCTTAATTACAAATTTCCATCCCAAGTCCCAAAATGCACCCAAGTGCATTGGGAACCGAACCAAACACACACTCAAGTTCTAAATGACCATCCGGACTTGTCGGATTCGACAGAATTTCGAAAAAGTTTTGTTTGCCCAAAAGTCAACTTTGGGTCAACCACTTTTCACCTTAAACCTATATTTCCACAAAAGTTGCCCGAATCGGGCCTAGACACCTCGAAAAGCATGTCAACGGTCCCTTCGGTCAAAAGTGAGCTAATCAATGCTCGGGAATGGGCAAAAATATCGAGGAGACTGTAACAACCAAACGGGTCGTTGCAAGCTTGATAGCCGGGTTGTGCATAGCATACAGACATTGGGCTATATTGGGGTGAAGTGGTTATATAGTTGGTTGGTGGAGGTGAATGGTAGTTATTCGAATTTTTGTGGGTCATCTCTTTTCCTCGGCTTTTCGGGCTAGTAGTTCTAGAAACATAGGCTATACCTTCTCTTTTCTTTTTTCCACCTGCGGCGCCAGAAGCACCTGCTCTGTTTAGTAAACTAACAGTCCGGCCTGTCTTGAGGCCATCTTCGATATCTTCCCAAACGGTGACTAAATCTGCAACGGAACTCCCTTTTATAGTTATTATTTTGTCAAAGCAATTAGTTTCTTGGTACCGTATGAATGCGGCTACCAGCTCAGCTTTAGTATTAGGTGGTTGCACATGTACCGCTTCGTCTCTCCAGCGACTGGCGTATTCTCTGTAGGTTTTGGTCGATTTCTAATGAATTTTCTCCAATGAGAAGCGATCAGGCACATTTTCCACAATAAAGCGAAATCTTTCCATGAACGAACTTGCCATTTCATCCCATGTTTTCCATTGGCTAATGTCTTGAGAGAGACATAGCTATTCCTGAAAGACTTTGAAAAAACAACCTCATGAGCAAAGCTTCGTTTTCGCCATTTCCAACCAACTGGTCGTAGTAAGCCCTCAAGTGAGCTCTGGGATTGCCTGACGCATTAAAGTGATCAAATTTGGGAATTTCGAAGCCTTCAGGCAGACCCAGGTCTGGATGTATGCACAAGTCAGAGTATCTCAATCCCTCTTTCTTTTTTGAGCCATGTTCTAGTTCAGCAATTTTCTTCCCCATCTCCTTCTCGATCTTGTCTATTCTTGCTTCAAAGAAAATTTCCATGTTCTCCAATTCTGGCGAAGAGTCAATATGGGTGACATGGTCTTGAAAAGTGACATTTGGTTGTACAGGGTGAATCATAGGAACTTCTGTTGCTTTAGGGGCTTGATGAGCATTTGCATTTGTAGCGTGAGCAGGTGTTTGAAAATCTGGGGTTTGGTGAGAGGAATTTCCCACATGGGTGGTGTTTTGATGTAGTGGAGTTTGAAAGGTAGCCATAGTCTGGGTTTGCGGGAAATGGTCAGGAATTGGTAAATCCAGATTTGGAAAAGTGGGTGGAACTCTCCTAGCCTCAACATTAGTAGTGTTTTCTTTTTCAGCCCTCAGGTGATCTGCTTCTTCTCTTGGATTCAGCCAATTGGCTGATCAGCAAACTAACAGCCTCTTCCAAAGGCATTCCAGCTATGCCAACTGTTGGGGTACCTTTGACTAAAGTAGTTCGGTTTGGTGGTGGAGTTTCAGGCGTGTTTTCTTCTTGAGGGTTTAAGGACGTTACGGTAGCTTTTGATCACGTAACTGGTGCTAGCGAATCGACCCCTGTCTATAAGAGAAAACAACTCAAAAGCCCCCAAGTTAGCATTACATTTAAGCACGAAACACAAAATATCACGTTTGTTTGCAATTTATAGCACATAGAGTCATACATTTTATTTCAACTCTTGATTGATTCACATTCCAAGGATCTTTTGGTCTTTTGTATTTTTGGCAACATTGATTTCTTCAGTAAGTTGTTGGTGTGGTTGATTTTCTTCTACCCATCCTATACTAAGGGGAATTTAGGTTTTTATTATAAAAGGACCGAATCTTAAATAGACTGCCTACGTATCCCACCAAAGAGAAATCAGGTCCATCCGTAGTTCAGGCATACACAGAAAAAGGTTTTCCTATGCTACCTGAAACTTAGTTTTTCTACCCTGACCAGGCCTCAAGTAGGCTTCCCACGTATCCCTAACGGGACATCAGGTCGGCGTGGTTCCGTTTATATAAAAAGGGAAAGGGGTACTCCATCTTATTGAAAGCAGTAAGGGATACTTATGTTTTTCTACCCAACCATGCTAAGAAAGTCTTCATTGTATTCTTAATCTTTATTTTATATCCTTGTCCTCCCGCAACAATCCAAACATGGCCTTCATTCACGAGGCGTTCTAGTTCAAGCTTGAAATTCACACATTCTTTAATGTCGTGGCCAGGGCGGTCATGGTGATACATGCAAACCATTTCTTTTGGAGATCCTAGGTGACCCTGATAGGTTTGTGGCACTACTCCTATCTTCTTCATGCTACATAGTAGGGAGTGGATCCTGGTGTATGATTCCTCGAATTTGGAAAAGTCGCTCCTCCAGCATCTAACCTTTGATATCCTATCTGGATAATTTCTTCCTTGGTCATGAGTCAGGAGAGAGTGGGGCCCCCACAGTTAGCTAATTCTCCTTGGTCAATCCATTGGATAACCTTCTTTTCTAATTTTCCGCACTCATTGGCTGCATGACCTGACTAACCTCGGTGATAGAGGCATTTCTTGTAAATCATAGAAGGAGCGCAGGGTGGCAACATATTTGGGATTTGCGCGTACACTCCAAAGCTCCCCAAAGTCTCCAAGAGCTCTTGTTTAGACAAATCTACTGGTGTACCCTAATTGTACAATCTTGTGCGTTTAAGAACAATTGTGCACGAAACAGGAGGTTGCTCGAGCTGAGATTCACGCGGGTTTCCATAGACTTTAAGATTGGGGATAAGTAGTTCATCGTCTCCATATGGTATGGGGTCAGTCCGTTCTTGTTGATTGAGCGGGACATAACTCCCGAGTGGAGCTTGAGGAGCCTTTCCCTGTTTTACCTGATTGGCAGGGTGTTGCTTTGTTAGTTCCTCAACATACGCCAGGAGAGCTTCTGCTTCTTTCATATTTTCATTAGCTACCTTGGTGGTTTGTACAACCTCTTTCATTCTAGCAGTGGCTAGGGCCATTCTATCGTCCCATTGTCAATTTTTCTTGCGTGTTGCTCCGCGCTCTCATCGTCACTGACTAGGTTAACGTAAGGTGAAGTTGCACTCTCGTTGTCTGGAGTCTCCATTTCCTATTAGCAAATCAACCTTTTAAAGGTGGAGCTAAATTTGTTTTAGGGGGTTATTTCCTTGGTTTTTCTTTTGGGTAGTGATCGGAATGTGGACCAATCAAGAGTTTCAACAATATATATGATTTTCACACAAAGCAGTTATATCAAGTAAGAATTTAGACGATATATAATTTGCTTTCCTATACCTCGTTGCTTCGAGGCTACTAGCGTATGAAGCAGAATTGTGCCATATGTAAAACAAATGTACTGTTCCCAAAATAAAATCCCAGTTCTTTTCATTAATAGTATCTTCCTAAGTGGGATTACAAGGCTTTTTAAAGTAAATGCAATAATCAAAAAAAGTCCACTCCACGGATAGAAATCTGCTCTCTATCATCTCGTGCGTTCTTGGCCCTTCGAAGGACGGTCTGAATGGCTACATTGGCTGGCATCAGCGCTGTCCCAACCCATCGACCCCTCTGATCGCCAATCAATGTCGTCCCCATATTGATGGCTTCCTTAACAAAAGCGTCAAGCCATTCCAAGCTCTTCAATGAAGCGTCTGCCTCGTCTGTCAAACTCTCAATTATCTTTTGATCATATTCTATCTTTGCTTGATGATCCATTTCTCATCCTTCTTGTTACATCTCTGAGATTTCAGATTGTAGCATTGTGAGTGGACTAGTGCAATTTTTAGGTGAACATGAAGTCCTTATGAGATTAAGGATATTATTTTATAGCTTTAAGAGCGCATCACAAGATTTTGAAGTCATATGAATCGGTGGAACTGAGTTTGTCAAAGGAAGTGAAATGCAAGTCATGTTTGGAAAGGTTTTCGCAATAATTGAGCTAATGTTTATTTAGCAATGTCTTGAGGAGGATATATAGGGCCTCTTAGATGGTTAATGAAGTGTTATATAAGTGTCAATAAGGTTCCATAAGGACTTGGAGTTGAACGAATCGACGCGAGAAAATTTCAAAAAAATTTGGGTTGTACGACCACTTATGCGGACCGTATACCTGATACAGCCCGTATAATGGTCTGTATAACCATTCCAGTGAAGGGTGCAACCATGGTGGGATTATACGGTCCATATAAATGGACCGTATAAATCGCCATATAATCAGGTCGGGGAGTTTTTTTTCTTTTTATATATATAGACGACCCTTGTTCTTATTTTTCATTTCCCACTTTTTTCCAAACTCTTAAAAGCTCTAGAACCTTCCTCTAAGCATATTCCACACAAACCCAAGAGAAATCAAAGATCAAATAGCAAGAATGAAGGTATTCAAGTGTTGGGAGACTCACTAGGGTTTGTAGAATTCAAGAATTCCTTGGGAATTGAAGTTAGAGTTTCACTCAAGTTGGTAACTTGATCCAAAGCTCATTCTTGTGAGATAAGAGGTTAGTTTTCATGTCTACTTCATGTTATTAATCATGCTTTGTTGTTGAATAACTTGGGTGAAGGAAGAAAGTAGAAGATGAAGCTCAAATATAGATTTAATGATATTTTTGAGTAGTAAACTAACTCGAGTAATGATTCTTAGTATGCTATGAGTATAATCTTGTTGTGGGTGGTACTAATGATGTTGAGGAAGTATTGCATGTAAGTGAATATGGTGTTGTGTTGTAACTATTGTTATGAATGACCTTGGAAAGCAGCATTGAGGATTGGACGATGCTTCACTTGAATGAAGCCTCTTGATTATGGTATTGTTGGTAACGTAATTGTTGTTTGGGAGTTGTTTTGACTTTGGTAGGAGTGGATAAAATAGGGGAAATGCTGCCCAATTTTCGCTAGTTCATGAATTATACTAGTTTAAACTTAAGGGTGTCTTTGAAAGCCTAACCATGTGTGAACCCTCTTAAATGTAGATTCCTCGGGCTTTGGAGGTGAACGTTAAGTAGTTATGAAGACATAAATGTATGCAAAGCTAACCCTTCTTTCTTAAGGCATGATCCTGTCACGACCCGTCTAGAGAGCCGCGACGAGCACCCGGTGCTAGCCCACCCGGGCACCCCTTAAGTAACTTTTATGCTTACATCTAGGTGAGCCATACAATTAAACATATAAATCTATTCGTTCATCATACCAGTCCCATTGGACGACAATGCCTTTATATAATGATTGGCGTCTATGCCACATCAACGTACATGAGCCGACAAGGCTATCAAAATGATATACAAAATATGGGCCGACAAGGCCAGACATATCTAACCATATACAAGTGACTACGAGCCTCTAAGAAGAGTATAACATATCACATGAGCGGGACAGGACCCCGCTGTGCCCATAATTATGTACACAAAAGAATTAGTACCCCAAAGCTATGGCTCCGAATGAAATGGAGCTCTGCGAGGTGGTCTCTGAGAATACCGCTATGGATCAAGCCCGTCTCCCTGTGCACCTGCGGGCATGACGCAGCGTCCACAAATAAAAGGACGTCAGTATGAAGAATGTACTGAGTATGTAAAGCATAGTCAATATCAATATGGAGGCATAGATAGCAACATAAGAAATAGCATAGGATGGGAGATGGCAATATCATCGTCATATGCACTTACTTGCCTTTCATAGGAACTTTCCCTTGCAAATACGTATTTGTGTACATACATCACTATCCGTATTCTACCATAATGCTCGTACCATATTTGTGCTCGAATTCGTATACACGCCCTTATTCACATTCATATACATGGTCATATCATATTCGTATTCATATCATATACATAATCATGTCATACACATAGCATTTACATAGCATACCCGACCACGTAGGATCGGTGTTTCATACATATCCTTATGTAACATACCCGACCACGTAGGATCGGTGTTTCACGTACCCGATTATATATAGGCTCGGTGATCATACATACCTGGCCAACCAAGGATCAATGTTACACGTACCTGGACCTATCAAGGCTCAGTGTTGTCCATACCCAACTGCAGTGGTGTGCGCGCGTTACGTAAATATACATACATATACATCTATACATATACTACCCGGCCATATAAGCTCGGTGTTCCATAATAGTCATACATATACACAATAGCTCATAAGCATCTTTACTTTTAACCCCATTATCATTTCCGTCATCTTTATTATCATTATAGCCATCATCAATACCATTATCACTATCATCATAATTCATTTCATCTACTTTAATAGGACTACTCGTCATGCGAGGAACTTAGTACAATCGTAGCGTATCAAGAATCGTGAGCTTACAAGCTCGGAAGATCAAATCATTTGAAAGACAACATACTCGTATAGAGGATTTAGATGTTTGGCCAAAGAACCATGCCTTATGAAAGAAGGGTTAGCCTTACATACCTTTCCGTTCGACTATTTATCGCTTGTACGTTTCCCTTCAACGATCGCGTTTCTACCTTCATTAAAGTCATACTATCATTAGAATCGATAGCTAGCATCTATGACTAAAACTAGTGATTATCGGACAACATCTCCTCCATAACGTATCTCAACTCCCAAACGTCAATAATAAACTCACGATGCCATAACAATAGCCATTACTCGTTCACATTATCCATATTTCTAGACTTACATTCAATTCATCCATAACCATGGCCCTAACACACACGACGTCCATTTACATACATTGTTCATCTCATGTTCTCAACATCATTTATATCGTATCTACATCACAATATATCAAGACCCATAGCTCAATTCATACTATTTCTCAAAATGACACTATTCCATATTCGTGACTCATTTTTATATACTCTTCTACAATCCAAGTATTTCAACTCTTAACTACCTTAAACAATATAGAAATATCATGAATCTTACCTTAAATGTTGTAGGAACAAGCTTTAGTTGATAATACTCCACTTTGAGCAAAACCCTAGTTTATCTCCATTTGGATTTCTTGACCTTGGATGATCTTGATGGTTTTCTTACACTTGATTCCCTTGATTTATGTTGTTGATCACCAAATATCCTTGAATTCTTGTGGAATATATGTAGAGAGATGTTCTAGAGAGAAGGGGTGTGATGTAGAAGTGAAATGAAATAAGCCTTGGTCCCCTTGTTTAATGACTTAAAAATTTGATTTGAAGTGCACAGTAGTCGTAAACTTGGTTTACGGTCCGTATTCCAGTTTACGGACCGTCCTTCGTGGTCGCATTTAATCATATCAGAACCAGAAACTCAAACTGAGATATGGTGATTTAAGGACGCAGTTTACGGGCCGTAAACCACTTTACGGTCCGTATTTTGGGTCGTTTTTAACCATTTGCTCATTTGGCAGAAAGTTGAAGTTTTGGAAGCCAAAATACGACATGGCAGTTTACGAACCGTATACCACTTTACGGTCCGTATTTCATTTTACGACCACTGGCAAGAATACAAACTTGCAACCTTTCACATTTCCAAAACCTATGATTATTCATTATGGAGCATAACCTCTCTCTTATTGCGATTGCCTTCGGAATCTCACTTAGGGTCGTCAAATGTTATTTCTTACTCGCGGAAACATTGCACACTCGTACTCATCACTAGTTCATTCACTTGCGTACCAACGGAAGATTTTCCGAGGTGTAACATTCTTCCCCCCTTAAGAACATTCGTCCTCAAATGTTAAAGTCTTCGGGGATTCTATAAAAAAAATTCCAGAGTTTCCCCTATAATATGGCACTACCATCCTATCACAACAACCCATAATTTCGATGCCTCACAGGGCCACAACACTATAGCATACAATTTTGGCCACGCACGACCCAAAAATCATAAAAGGAAAACATACATACCTTAAAATCTTGACGTCTCATCTTGGACTTCTTCCAAGGGCTGAAATAAATGAGGGTATTTGGATCACATACTTTCTTCCGCTTCTCATGTCATTTCTTCTCGTTTACTGCTTCTCCATAAAACCTTAACTGAGGCCACTTCTTTGTTTCTAAGCCTCCGTACTTGCCTATCTATTGTGGCAATGGGTATCTCTTCATAAGATAACTTTTCTGTCACATGTACATCACTTATTGGCGCGATCTTAGTAGGATCTCCTACACACTTCCGAAGCATCGAGACATGGAAAACCGGATGGACTGACTCCAAATCCGGAGGTAGATCTAATTCATAGGCTACCTTGACCACTTTTCGTACAATCTCATAAGGCCCAATGTATCGGGGACTAAGCTTCCCCTTTTTGCCAAACCTCATTACGCCCTTCATAGGTGACACTTTCAAGAATACCCAGTCTTTCACTTTGAATTCCAAGTCTCTTCGATGATTATCCGCATAGGACTTTTGGCGACTTTGGGCTGCTAACAACCGATCTTGTATGAGCTTAAATTTCTCTACAGCTTGCTGGACCAAATCCGGCCCTATCAATTTAGCCTCTCCTGTTTCAAACCACCCGATTGGGGATCTACACTTTCGCCCATATAAAGCTTCATACGGTGCCATTTGAATGTTAGAATGGTAACTGTTATTGTAAGCAAATTCAATGAGTGGCAAATGATCATCCCAATTTCCTCCAAAATCTATCATACATGCTCGTAACATATCTTCAAGAGTCTGAATAGTACGTTCAGCTTGTCCATCGCTCTGTGGATGAAATGTCGTGCTAAGGCTCACTTGGGTCGCTAAACCCTCTTGGAACGACGTCCAGAAATTAGCTGTAAACTGAGTCCCTCTATCGGAGATAATAGATACTGGAACACCATGGAGTCTCACTATCTCTTTAACATATAGCTTTGCATAATCTTCTGCCACATACGTCGTTCTGACGGGTAAGAAATGAGCTGACTTTGTGAGTCTATCCACAATCACCCATATGGAATCATGCTTACGTCGAGAACGGGGTAAGCCTGAAATGAAGTCCATGTTTATCACTTCCCATTTCCAAGTTGGGATTTCTATAGCTTGCAACAATCCACCCGGCTTTTGGTGCTCGATTTTCACTTGTTGACAGTTGGGACATTGAGCCACAAATTTTGCTATATCTTTCTTCATCCCATTCCACCAATATATAGACTTGAGATCATGATACATTTTCGTCGCTCCAGGGTGGATAGAATAGCGGGAACAATGGGCTTCCCTCATTATTTGGTGGCGTAAGTCTGCCACATCGGGAACACATAACCTGCCTCGACAGCGGAGAACTCCGTCTCTTGAAATATCAAATGATGACTCCTCTTTCTGGGGGAGTGTATCTCTGTACTGCATTAGCATGGAATCTTCGTATTGTCGCTCTTTCACATCTGCTACTAACGATGAGACTGCTGAATTCTGAATAGTAGCTCCCCTGCTACCTGAGTCCACCACTCGAACTCCTAGGCTAGCTAACTGCTGGAGCTCACGGGTCATTCCTCTCCTCTCTGGTCGTACATCACATAAACTTCCCATCGATCTGCGGCTAAGAGCATCAGCTACAACATTTGCCTTTCCAGGGTGATACAAAATATCGACATCATAATCCTTTAGCAGTTCCAACCATCGTCGTTGCCGCAAATTCAACTCTTTCTGCTTGAAGATGTACTGGAGACTCTTATGATCTGTGTATTTATATCCACATGGACACCATATAAATAATGTCTCCATATCTTTAATGCATGAACCACCACAGCCAATTCTAAATCATGGGTCGGATAATTATGCTCATGTTTCCGCAATTGCCTTGAAGCATACGCAACCACTTTACCATGTTGCATCAATACACATCCTAGCCCAACACCTGAAGCATCACAATAAACAACATATCCTTCCAATCCCTCTAGGAGTGTCAAGACTGGGGCAGAAGTCAATCTATCCTTCAACTCTTGGAAACTACGTTCGCAAGCATCTGTCCATTGAAACTTAGCTGATTTCTGGGTCAACTTTGTGAGCGGTGCAGAAATAGAAGAGAAACCTTCAACAAACCTCCTGTAATAACCTGCTAAGCCCAGAAAGCTACGAACCTCCGTAGGAGTTGTGGGCCTTGGCCAAGTCTTCACGGCCTCAATCTTTTGACTATCCACTTGAATACCATCGGCTGCAACAGAAATGCAACTAAGTTCAACCAAAACTCGCATTTGGAAAACTTTGCAAACAACTCTCGAGTCCGAAGAACTCCAAGGACAGTGCGCAAATGATCTGCATGTTCTGCCTCGGATCTAGAATACACCAAGATATCATCAATAAATACGATCACAAATAAATCCAGGAAGGGCCTAAACACATTGTTCATCAAATCCATAAATATTGCCGGTGCATTAGTTAGCCCAAATGACATCACCCGGAACTCGAAATGACCATATCTTGTTCTGAAGGCTGTCTTAGGGATATCTTTATCCCTAACTCTCACTTGATGATACCCGGACCTCAAATCAATCTTTGAAAACCATTTGGCGCCTTGCAATTGATCAAGTAAATCATCAATCCTCGGAAGAGGATATTTATTCTTAATCGTCACCTTATTCAATTGCCGATAATCAATGCACATTCTAAAGGAGCCGTCTTTCTTTCGAACGAACAATACGGGCGCTCCCCACGGGGATGAACTAGGCCTAAAGCCTTTATCAAGCAAATCTTTCAATTGCTCCTTCAACTCCTTCAATTCTGCAGGTGCCATTCTATAAAGAGGAATAGATATAGGCTTAGTGTCTGGCAACACATCAATAGCAAAGTCAATCTCCTGCTCGGGAGGAAGGCCTGGAAGCTCTTCCGGGAACACATCCGGAAATTCAGTTACTACGGGAACTGACTGAAGGGTTGGCGATTCAGCTTCCATATCTTGAACTCGCACTAGGTCATAAATACACATCCCTTTGTGACCATCTTCCTTGCTTTTAGATAGGAAATAAACCTACCTTTTGGTGAAGCCGTATTCCGTTTCCATTCTAAAACTGGTTCTCCCGGAAACTGGAAACGAACCATCTTCATTCTACAATCAACATTGGCATAACAAGAAGCCAACCAATCCATGCCCATAATGACATCAAAATCTACCATCTTTAGTTCATGCAAGTCAACTATAGTACAGCGGTCACATATCACAACTACACAATCTCTATATACTCGGCTAGCTATTACCGATTCACCCACGGGTGTAGACACCTCAAAAGGTTTGATCGACTCCGGCTCGACTTTAAATCGACCCACAATATATGGAGTAACATAGGACAATGTGGAGCTCGGATCAATCAAAGCATATACATCATGAGAGAATACCGATAATATACCTGTGACCACATCAGGAGAAGACTCAAGATCTTCGCGTCCAGCCAAAGCATAAATACGATACTGAGGACCGCTAGAAGTGGGAGCTCTCCCTCTACCTCTACCATGGCCAACTAGCGCATGTGAACCTGGCCCCATAGGGCGCATAGAAGATGAAGATCCGGCTACTGACCCTGAGGGCTGGGTCCTACCCTTACCATGAACCAAGGGGCAATCACGCATGATATGGCCTGGCCGACCACATGAATAGCAACCATCTGAACCCGATCGGTATTGACCCCAATGCAACTTCCCACACTGGGAACATCATGGCACGGGCGGCCTTGCCTGACCCAAATCACCTCTAAACTGGGACCCTGAAGAACTCAGACTCGGCCCCGCACGAGCAGATCTATAAAATTTATGGCCTGAAAACCGTGGAGGTGTACTGGTCATAGAGTAGCCAAAATGCCCGGGAAACTTCTGCCTGTGCCCACCTCTAATCTCACTCATCGGACCCGAAGATCTGGCCCTCTTGCCATGGCCCCTATCTTGCTCACGTTCCCTTCTTTGTTGTGGCAGGCTTTCTTCTAAGTTTTGAGAATGGGCCTGAATGCGTGCAATAGCCATATTGTCCTGAAGGGACACAGTCAAGCATCGATCCATCAAGTGTGGCCCTAAGCCTTTTACAAATCGGTGCACTCGGTCGCCCATATCCGCTACCATGGCCGAAGCATACCTAGCTAAGGAATTGAAGCGGAGACTGTACTCTAGAGCACTCATACTACCTTGCCTCAAATTTAAGAACTTATCGGCTCTAGCTCGCCGAACTTCCGGAGGCATATAGTGTCGGAGAAAAGCATCAACGAACTCTTGCCATACCGGGGGAGGTGCATTGGCTCCCCGTGAAGCCATCCAAACCGTATACCACTGGATCGAGACATCTCTCAATCTATACGATGCTAACTCCACCGACTCGGTGTCTGAAGCATGTATCAATCGAAGCGTCCTTAACATACCATCAATGAAGTTCTGAGGGTCCTCCTCCGGCTTTGATCCAAAGAATTCCGGAGGGTTCAAAGTAATGAAGTTACGGGCCCTTGCACTCACAGCCCTGTCACCTTGCCCTGTACTTTGCCGCTGAGTCTGAGCAGCAACTAACTGAGTAAGCAAATGTATGGCCTCTTTTACATCTTGGCCTGAGGCATCCGGTGGAGAACCTAGAGGTGTTGGAGCTGGGGCGGAGGCTCCCTCACGCTCCTCAGTAATAGGCACTGTCTGGGAGGACTGAGATTGAGCCGCACTCTGGGACTCAATTTCCTTTACTACCAGTGGCGGTGCTTTTTCCACCCGCTTTTCTGCCACCGTCTTGCCCTTTTGGGCTGCTGTAGCTTTTCTCTTTCTAGGCATCTCTGAAATACACAACACACGATTAGGGAACAAGAATTGCTTATATCATAGCTCTACCGCACGATTTCTTATGAAGAAAGAAGGTCATTCATTCCTAAAATGTCTGCAGCTTCTTTTCTATAAGTGTGGCGCGCAACACAACCATAACCAAGACTCTACTAGACACGGCTCGTAGACACACCCTAGGACTGAACTGCTCTGATACCACTTTTGTTAAGACCCGTCTAGAGGGCCGCGACGAGCACCCGGTGCTAGCCCACCCGGACACCCCTTAAGTCACTTTAATGCTTACATCTAGGTGAGCCATACAATTAAACATATAAATCTATTCGTTCATCATACTAGTCCCATTGGACGACAATGCCTTTATATAATGATTGGCATCTATGCCACATCAACGTACATGAGCCGACAAGGCTATCAAAATGATATAAAAAATATGGGCCGACAAGGCCAGACATATCTAACCATATACAAGTGACTACGAGCCTCTAAGAAGAGTATAACATATCACATGAGCGGGACAGGACCCCGCTGTGCCCATAATTATGTACACAAAAGAATGAGTACCCAAAAGCTATGGCTCCGAATGAAATGGGGCTCTGCTAGGTGGTCTCTGAGAATACCGCTATGGATCAAGCATGTCTCCCTGTGCACCTGCGGGCATGACGCAGCGTCCACAAACAAAAGGACGTCAGTATGAAGAATGTACTGAGTATGTAAAGCATAGTCAATATCAATATGGAGGCATAGATAGCAACATAAGAAATAGCATAGGATGGGAGATGGCAATATCATCGTCATATGAACTTACTTGCCTTTCATAGGAACTTTCCCTTGATAATGCGTATTTGTGTACATACATCACTATCCGTAATCCACCATAATACCCGTACCATATTTGTGCTCGTATTCGTATACATGCCCTTATTCACATTCATATACATAGTCATATCATATTCGTATTCATATCATATACATAATCATGTCATACACATAGCATACCCGACCACGTAGGATCGGTGTTTCATACATATCCTTATGTAACATATCCGACCACGTAGGATCGGTGTTTTACGTACCTGATCATATATAGGCTCGGTGATCATACATACCTGGCCAACCAAGGCTTAGTGTTACACGTACCTGGCCCTACCAAGGCTCAGTGTTGTCCATACCCAACTGTAGTGGTGTGCGCGCGTTACGTAAATATACATACATATACATCTATACATATACTACCCGACCATATAAGCTCGGTGTTCCATAATAGTCGTACATATACACAATAGCTCATAAGCATCTTTACTTTTAACCCCATTATCATTACCGTCATTGTTATTATCATTATAGACATCATCAATACCATTATCACTATCATCATAATTCATTTCATCTACCTTAATAGGCCTACTCGTCATGCGAGGAACTTAGTACGATCATAGCGTATCAAGAATCGTGAGCTTACAAGCTCGGAAGATCAAATCATTTGAAAGACAACATACTCGTATAGAGGATTTATATGTTTGGCCAAATAACCATGCCTTATGAAAGAAGGGTTAGCCTTACATACCTTTCCGTTCGACTATTTATCGCTTGTACGTTCCCCTTCAACGATCGCGTTTCTACCTTCATTAAAGTCATACTATCATTAGAATTGATAGCTAGCATCTATGACTAAAACTAGAGAAAATCGGACAGCATCTCCTTCATAACGTATCTCAACTCCCAAACGTCAATAATAAACTCACGATGCCATAACAATAGCCATTACTCGTTCACATTATCCATATTTCTAGACTTACATTCAATTCATCCATAACCATGGCCCTAACACACACGACGTCCATTTACATACATTGTTCATCTCATGTTCTCAACATCATTTATATCGTATCTACATCACAATACATCAAGACCCATAGCTCAATTCATACTATTTCTCAAAATGACACTATTCCATATTCATGACTCATTTTTATATACTCTTCTACAATCCAAGTATTTCAACTCTTAACTACCTTAAACAATATAGAAATATCATGAATCTTACCTTAAATGTTGTAGGAACAAGCTTTAGTTGATAATACTCCACTTTGAGCAAAACCCTAGTTTATCTCCATTTGGATTTCTTGACCTTGGATGATCTTGATGGTTTTCTTACACTTGATTCCCTTGATTTATGTTGTTGATCACCAAATATCCTTGAATTCTTGTGGAATATATGTAGAGAGATGTTCTAGAGAGAAGGGGTGTGATGTAGAAGTGAAATGAAATAAGCCTTGGTCCCCTTGTTTAATGACTTAAAAATTTGATTTGAAGTGCACAGTAGTCGTAAACTTGGTTTACGGTCCGTATTCCAGTTTACGGACCGTCCTTCGTGGTCGCATTTAATCATATCAGAACCAGAAACTCAAACTGAGATATGGTGATTTAAGGACGCAGTTTACGGGCCGTAAACCACTTTACGGTCCGTATTTTGGGTCGTTTTTAACCATTTGCTCATTTGGCAGAAAGTTGAAGTTTTGGAAGCCAAAATACGACATGGCAGTTTACGAACCGTATACCACTTTACGGTCCGTATTTCATTTTACGACCACTGGCAAGAATACAAACTTGCAACCTTTCACATTTCCAAAACCTATGATTATTCATTATGGAGCATAACCTCTCTCTTATTGCGATTGCCTTCGGAATCTCACTTAGGGTCGTCAAATGTTATTTCTTACTCGCGGAAACATCGCACACTCGTACTCATCA
This sequence comes from Lycium barbarum, assembly GCF_019175385.1. Classification (NCBI taxonomy): domain Eukaryota; kingdom Viridiplantae; phylum Streptophyta; class Magnoliopsida; order Solanales; family Solanaceae; genus Lycium; species Lycium barbarum. Next base: position 39,305,175 of record NC_083339.1, on the reverse strand, counting down.
CTAGTTTATTCACTTGCGTACCAACGGAAGATTTTTCAAGGTGTAACAGATCCCATTGTTATATACCTTCAAGTGTAAATCCATAAATGTCTTCTATGACAGCTTCATTCCTAGAATCACTACAACACATAGCTCTCGGTACTCCCATGAAATCATTGATTCCATCCTATGAAAACTGATCCTCTAAGGGAATGATATAGAGAAAATGATGATGCTTCTACTTATGTGTGTGTGTGTGTGTGTCTATATATATATATATATATATATATAAAGCTATGTTGTAACACCGAGTCCCTTTGAGGTCGGGTATGCTTCACACCAAGTCCTATATGGCCGGGTATGATATCTATTACGCGCACAGCACTGCAGTTGGGTATGAATAACACCGAGTCTATTAAGGTCGGGTATGTTACACAGCAAGTCCTATTAAGGATGGGTATGCCATAATGGTGATGCTAAGTATATGTGTATGTATATGTATATGTATGGAAAGTCTTCTTCAAGGAAAAAGGTAAGTAAATATGATGAACACCTCAATAGGTACTAATGGCTCTCCTATCTCATGTTATCATTCCTGGTTTTATTATGTTATTACCTATGCTTTACATACTCAGTACATTATTAGTACTGACGTCCTTTTGTTTGTGGACGCTTTGTCATGCCCGCAGGTGGATAGGGAGACAGACTTGATCCTTAGGCTGCTTTATTCAAAGATCATCTAGCGGAGCTCCATTTGATTCAGAGCTGCAGCCGTTGGTACTATTCTTTGTGTATATATATGGGCATACTCTTCCTATAGGCTCGTAGACAATTATGTATAGTTAGAGATCTTTTAGTCTTGTCGACTCATATTTTGTATATCATTTTGTTAGCCTCGTTGTCTTGTGTATATGTACGTGGGCATAGTTGATGATGTTGATATAAAAGTGCCTTAGCTAGATGGAAATTGTATTATTGGTACATAGGATTGCGAGTTAGCCATGTGGCTCACCTAAATGTGATTGTGGGAGTATGATGAGAGGTGCCCGGTGGGTTAGCTCCGAGTGCCCGTCATGGCCCTTCGTTTGGGTCATGACACTTCTATTCGTCATTTCATTCTTCTAACTTGAATTGCATTCGCGGCATCGCTATCCTCAGGAAATTTGTATAGATATGTCCCAGGAGTGGCAGTACCAGCTAACTCAGCCCTAAGCCACTCGTAGTAATTTTCATCATGACTCGGATTGTTTGGATCCTTATGCAACTCATCTTCCCTTATCACATTCTTCCAATCTTTCTAAGCATCTTTTATACCTTCAATACGACCTTCTTCATAATCTCGTACAAACTCTCCCATATACCCACATTTGGAATAACCTGTCTCATGCCAAACTGTCTAAGTACTCTCAATGGTGCGTAGGGTCTGATTCCCCAAAATCCCATAAGCGGTAGACATGGACGCCTACGGCTTTTAACACAAACAGTCTTGGAATGAAAATCAGTTACCCTCCACTTGATATATTCTTCTCTCAATCTGGAAAAGATGTGATCCCATCATTTTTTATCTTGAACCCCACAAGGCATAGCAGCGACTCCCAAATCAGCCTCTCTCAGGGCCGGATCTCGGTGGTAGATAAACCACTCTTATCTAAATGCTTAAGTATCCACCATTGGACTAGGAGGTTGCAACCCTGGAAATAATAATAATAGTTGCGGCACTCTTCCAAAGCTCGTTACATCTGATAGGATAATAGGTATGATGTCAAAATATTTGGTAAGCCCATTCGTTGTAACTCCCCTAAGGACAGCATGGGAAACAAAGACAACCCAGATGTCAATAGCTAGGGAGGCATTTAGTGGAAATACCATGGTCCCCAATAGACAGATAATAAAGGCTAGTGTTTGGTTAGCTTCCTAGGACTCGAGTGAGGAAAACTCAAGGATGTGGTTTTCGTACCCCTGTTTCGATGAATACCGCCCAGATAACTCTTTAAAGGCTATAGTGGGTCCCTGTGCCCAATCGGCTTTGTTGACAGCAAACATGTCTCTGAATTCTTTTGGGGTAGGTTTATGAGGGATAAGAATATTTTTAGCTAATTTCTTTTCGGATCTGTTAACACTTCCTACACTTTCCAAGACATCTCTAATCTCCTCTAAAGTGGGAGTCATCTCTATCTCACCAAATTTGAACACCATTCTGTCGTTGTCCCAATAACCAGTAATGATCTCTAGCAGTCCTAGATCTCCAGCCATATCCATCAACGAAGTCAGATGCCCTATACAACTCTTAACTTCTTTCTACTGATCATTAGTCAATTCTTCCCACCATATCACTAAACTTGGTGATGGGCCCACAATCATATCAAACTACACATCATGAGACATCTGCAACACAAAACACTGTTAGTTTCTCGCCCCCAGGAACAGTCATTTATTTCACACATGGCACAATAATTCTTCCAAATAGCAAATAGTGGGATGCAGTGTCTTCAGGTTTATACACCATCTGAACACAGTAAGGTGTCTTTCCTGTCCGATTTAGGTAGGTCTGAGATATCTAAACCAATCTATGGTCAGCATGCACTATATCAGTAGGGATTTGGTTCCGCTCTACGCTAATTTTTCTAGAGTGGTTTTCAAATGAATGACACAGGTTACCCAAGTGGACAAGCTGAGGGTGGGCTCTCTAAGGCTGTGGAATGACCGCATGCCCACTCGACCTTAGAGACCTCCAAAGAAATATATTAAAGGTTTTTTAGTGAAGGTGTGATCGCAGCTCATCCGGCGTCGTCATCCTTAAACAAAATGTAAAATAAATGCCAGGAATGACGGAGTATGCATGCATGAATGACAGTTATATTTTGCGAAAATTTAAATACATAAAAAATTTATATCACTTAAACAATTTATATCATACAAACACACAAATTATTGGAACCTTTATGGTTAGAACCTTAAATTGTCCCCAGCGGAGTTGCCATCTATAGCAGTTCTATTTTTTTCGATTCGTATATGCACTTGCCTCATTTAAAAAGGAAAGTGTCTCGGGGAAGTACGGTTGTCAATCGTACCAGGAAAATGGAAAAAATATACTTCTACGTGGATGGTACTCTAAATGGACTTATTTTAGAGTCGCCACTTAATTTTTAGGAACTTAGGAAAAAACCAGTTCGAAAAGGGTTCATTTAAAGCAGTTAAGTTTTAAAAGAATCCTAATTTAACCAAAGTATGGGTAAGGGTTCTGGTGACCCCCCGGGGAAGGTGTTAGGCACCCCGGTATTAAGGATCCGTAAAATACAATTGACCTACGGGTTCTAATAATATGTCTATGTAGATATAAATTGGTTGTGATAAAAATAGTTATACTTTATATTTCCGCAAATAAAAATTAGTCTTTCATGCAAAAACGCCTCTTTTCAAAGGTAAAAAATGGTAAGCTTTTGCCCAAAATTGGACGTAGAGGGTATCAGACTAAAACACTTAGGCTAATACCCGCTTGATGTGCCCTGAAATTATGGCACATTCGATACTTTTTGGCTATCAGTTTACTTGTTTTTAAGCAAGTTTTGGGCTTTTTGATGTGTTTGTGACATGTTGCAGATGTTTAACGTATTTCGGGAGCAAGCCATGAAAATGGAGTAAAAAGTTGTGCAAAGAAAAGAAAACTAACTGAAGCCTGATCTTACGGAAGAACATACGGACCGTAGAATATTCACGGTCCGTAAAATCCATCGTAGGTGCTTGACAGAATGGGTTCAGACATGAAGTGGAAGTCTGGGCTGAAGTACGGGCCGTATAATATTTACGGTCCGTAAAACTCACCGTATGTTGATTCCAGAAGAGTCATAAAAGAGAAGAGGATTTACGGCAAATTATACGGACCGTATAATATTTACGACCCGTAAATGTGGATCGTGCAATCTGACAACTGGAGAGATTTTACGGAAGACTTCACTGATTATACGGACCGTATAAAATGTACGGTCCGTACATTGTTCCGTCGAGGGCAATTTTGTCATTCCTATTTTGCACGGCTTTGACTCTTATAAATACCTGATTTTAGGTTTCCTGTGATTACATTACCACATAACTCAGTTTTATTTTTCCTTAGCATTAGTTACTCATAGTTTTGAAGTCTTTTGGAGATTACAAACAATTGCAATTAATTTCTCTTCAATTCCAAGAAATCAATTGTAAGCATTATGATTCCCGTTATTTCTTATTGTTCTTCATCTATGAGTAGCTAATTTCCCTTACTAGGGTTGGGAACCCAATGATGGGTGTTTTGTGATTGGGTTTGTGATTTATATACACATAATGGATTACTAGGGTTTAGTTATTCTTCATTCTTCATTCATAATTAATGGTTGCAAACATTGATTAAAGCCATAAACCTTGATTTATTTGGGAAAATAATTAGGGTTGGTAAGAATAACTAACAAGGACTCAAAGCTTTAAAATTTGTTAATCAATTCACTTATGAATAAGAAGAATTTACATGGCATGATTAATCATTCTTCATAGTTACTTTCTTATATTTGGGAAAATCATAGAAAGACATAATCTTTATTTATTGGGAAATAGTAGAGATTCATATAGAGATTAAGTGCATTCATATAATGATCCATTAGAAGTATATCGAGATCAATACCCATGATCATACACTTTATCTAACGGGGACACAACCTTAGTTTCTTTTACCATAAATTTCCACCAAAACAAATAGATAGAAATTAGTTATAGAAAAAACCAACTATTACCAAAATCATCGGATTAAGACATTAGACCTAAGCTTAGCATCCTACGACTTTAGTAACCTTTTCACACCATATTCCCTGTTGGATTCGACCCCAACCTTGTTGGGTTACTATATTTGACAACGTCCGCGTTATACCATTAATAGGTGTAATTTGAGCGTATCAAATTTTGGCGCTGTTGCCGGGGAATACGGTTTTGAAATTACTAAATAGTGTTTTCTTTGATTGATGTATTTTTCTTATTCCATCACACCTTGGTTGCTACTCTGTGTAAACCAGGTGAACATGAATCAAAATCAGCAAAATCAACGTGCTGGTTACCAGGGGAATCGATTGAACAATCAAGCGAATGAATCAGATGATGAGAATATTTTCGCTGATCTTGTTCCAGAGGAGGACTATGCATCTGCTATTGTTCAGTCTCGAGTTGGAGCTGCTACTGTTAAAATTGACTCCTCTCTATACCAGTTGTTGAAACTTGAGGGATACTTTCGGAACTCTACCGAGAATGACCCTCAACGTCATTTGCAGAATTTTGTGGATGTGTGTGCTAATCACATCCAGAACAACGTTCCACAAGATGCTATTCGGTTGAGGTTATTCAAATATTCCTTAGCTGGAGAGGCAAGAACATGGTTTGAGAAGCTGCCCCGAAATTCGATTACTTCATGGGCAGAGATGGTGACTGCTTTTCTCACAAAGTGGTACCCTCCTAGCAAGAAAGCTGAAATTCGTGACAAGATATATGAATTTAAGCAGCAACCGGGGGAACAACTATCTGAAGCCTAAGAAAGATTCAAGGAGTATTCGCAGAAGAGCCCGAATCATGGTTTTCGGGAACAAATATTAATGGAGAAGTCCTACCAAGGGCTAGATCCAGTGACGCAGTCAGTTGCTAATAAAGCAGCTGATGGTTGTTTCATGAACAAAACTTATCGATGAGTGACAGCCATACTTAACAAGCTGACGACTCATAATCAGGCTTGGCACTCAAACAATGCTGATGTGGTACCGTATGGTAGTGCTATGATCCAGAATATAGTGAAGGAGAATCAAGATACCTAGCAAACATTGGCAGAACTTGCAACAAATATTTCCTTGCTAACGAAGAAGTTTGATGAACCCCAAATCAAGAAGGTAAATGTTTGTGAGGATGATACAGTTTTGACAAAAGGGATGTACTATGCTCAAGATGGTCCATTCCATGATGGGCTACCTATGCAGGTTGAAGATGCTAATTACGTTAATAACTCTCAAGGGGGTTACCAAAGATAGAAATACCAAGGTGGCTATCAGAATCAGAATCAATGGAGACCTCAGCAAGGTCAAGGTGCTTACAACAACTCTGGGAACTACAATAATAATGATGGTGGTGCGAACCAAGGGTGCTACAACAACAGCAACAATTTCGGGAACAAGAGTTCCAATCCTTATATACCACCGAAAGGGCAGTCAACAAAGAAAGGTAGTTCGAAGGTTGAATCAATGCTTGAGAAGATTCTGGCCAATCAATCTAAGTCTGAAAGGACTTTATCTGGGCTGAAAAAAATAGTGGGTTCCCATACAGCGGCTATTCAAAAGCTTGAGTCACAGATGAGGGATATTTCTAAAGAGCAACACCCTCCTAAAAAGGGAGGACTTCCGAGTGACACTATTCTAAATCCCAAGAATGCGGGAGGCGGGGTAGACCGTGTGTTTGCCATCACTACTAGGAGTGGTAAAACACTCCAGGGGGCTGCTGAGAAGGTGATTGATCTTGAGTCGATAGATGTAGAGGATGAGGTGCAGTCTGAAGCACCCATTATTGTTGATGAGAATCCTACTGACAAGAAGGTTGCTGATGTTCCAGAGATGGTGAAGGAAGCTAATAACACAAGCAAGCAGGCTGTAAAAGGGGATCTCCGCCCTTCGACGCAGCTTTTCAAATCTAAACCTCCCTTTCCTCAGAGGTTGGTAAAGAAGAAGGAAGATGCTAAGTTCGAAAAGTTTTATGATCAGTTGAAACAGTTATCTTTAAATTTCTCCTTCTTGGAAGCTGTCAAGGAGATGCCTGGTTTTGCTAAATTTTTTAAGGATCTGCTAACCAAGAAGAAGACGGTTCAATATGAAACCGTGAGTTTGACTCACACTGTGAGTTCCATCATTTCATCTACAACTGTTCAGAAAAAGGGAGATCCTAGGGCGTTCACCATTCCGTGTTCTATTGGGCACCATGATTTTGCTCGTGCGTTGTGTGATAATGGGGCGAGTATTAATTTGATTCCCCTTGCTATATATAAACAATCAGGTTTGAGGATGCCAAGGCCGACTACTGTGAGATTGCAAATGGCTGATAGGTCTATCAAAAGACCTGTTGGGGTGGTTGATGATGTAATTGTACGGGTTGGTGATTTTATGTTGCCCGCTGATTTTGTGATTCTTGACGGTGTTGTTGATCGGGACATTCCTATCATTCTGGGGAGATCTTTCCTTGCTACAGGGAGGGATCTGATGGATTCGGAGAAAAAAATGAAATCAAGTTCCGATTCAACAATGAAGAAGTGACTTTTCAGGCTAGCAAAGGGATGAAGTTACCAAGTGCTTACAAGAGTATTTCGGTAATTGATTCGTTTAATGTTATTGATGAAGCAGTGGAGTTCAAGATGGAAGAAGAAAGTTTGGGTGAAGCTCTGGCTGGTATTCTTATGAATTTCGATGTTGAAGACGTGGAAGGCTATGTGGAGACAATTAATTCACTTGGTGGGTTGGGCTCATATTCATACCACCCAAAGAAGCTAAATCTTGATCTGGAAAATAGAACAACTCCTCCAGCAAAGCCTTCGATCATTGAGCCACCTAAGTTGGAGCTTAAGCAGCTCCCATCATATCTGAAATATGAGTTTCTTGGTCCAGACAATACATTACCTGTGATTGTTTCAGCCCTATTGACTGAGGAGCAGATTTTATAGCTTTTGGAGGTGTTGAGGGAGTATAGGTGTGCTATTGGTTGGACCATAGCAGACATTCGAGGTATTCCATCTAGGATCTGTGAACAAAAAACCAGTTTGAGGAGGATAGCAAACGGAGTGTAGAGCATCAGAGGCGACTAAACGAGAATATGCAAGAGGTCGTCAAGAAAGAGATCATCAAATGGCTGGATGGAGGCGTGGTTTACCCAATTGCTGATAGTAAATAGGTGAGCCTAGTCCAATGTGTTCCTACGAAGGGCGGAATCACTGTTGTGTCGAATGCAAAGAATGAGTTGATCCCGACCAAAACTGTCACCGGATGGAGAGTTTGTATGGACTATCGCAAGCTCAACACAGCCACTTGCAAGGACAACTTCCCTATGCCCTTCATTGATCAGATGCTTGATAGGCTAGCAGGGCGTTCCTACTATTTCTTCCTTGATGGTTATTCGGGCTACAATCAGATCAACATTGCTTTGGAAGATCAGGAGAAAACCATTTTTACATGTCCATATGGGACGTTTGCGTTTAGCCGGATGCATTTTGGTTTGTGTAATGCACCAGCCACTTTTCAGAGGTGCATGATGTGAATCTTCTCTGACATGGTAGAAGAATTTTTGGAATTATTCATGGATGACTTCTCGGTTGTGGGGGTTTCGTTTGAAGACTGTCTTGGCCATCTGGGTCAAGTGCGGAAAAGATGTGAGGAGACAAATCTCATGCTGAATTGGGAGAAGTGTCATTTTATGGTGAAGGAAGGAATCTTCCTCGGTCACAAAATCTCTGAAAAGGGAATTGAGGTCGATCAAGCAAAAATTGATGTGATTGCAAAACTTCCACCACCTATCTCAGTCAAAGGTGTCCGAAGTTTCTTGGGACACGCTGGGTTATACAGGCGCTTCATCAAAGATTTCTCCAAGATTGCTAACCTAATGTGAAAGCTTCTTAAAAAAGAGGCAAAATTTGTGTTTGATGATAAGTGCCAGAAGGCGTTTGAGGAGTTAAAAGAGCGTCTCACTACTGCTCTTATTATTGTTGCTCCTGATTGGTCCTTGCTGTTTGAACTGATGTGTGATGCTAGTGGTTTTGCAATAGGTGTTGTGCTTGGGCAGAGGCACAATAAAATTATGCACCCGATCTACTATGCAAGCAGAACACTGAATGCTGCCCAGATGAATTACACAGTGACGGAGCAATAGCTGCTTGCCATTGTGTTTGCTTTTGAGAAATTTCGGGCCTACTTTTTGGGGTCCAAAGTAGTGGTTTACACTGATCATGCAGCCTTGAGATACTTCATGGCAAAGAAGGAAGCAAAACCGCGACTGATCAGATGGGTGCTATTGCTACAAGAGTTTGATTTTGAGGTGAAGGACCGCAAGGGCACTGAAAACCAGGTTGCTGACCATCTCTCTCGGCTTGAAAAGGCTGGGAGACCTTCTGATAAGCTTGATATAGATGTTGCTTTTCCGGATGAGAGGGTGTTGGCTGTGTCAATGGAGGTGGCACCATGGTATGCTGACATTTCCAATTATTTGGTAACAGGCATAGTTCCAGAAGATATCAAAGCCTACCAAAAGAAAAAATTCTTGCGGGATGCTCGGCAGTACTATTGGGACGAGCCTTATTTGTTCCGAACATACGCGGACAACATCATTCGGCGGTGTGTTCCTGAAAATGAAGTGATGGCGATTCTAAAGGTGTGCCATGACTCTCCTGTTGGGGGCTATCATAGCGGAAACCGGACTGCAGCTAAGGTACTTGAGTGCGGCTATTACTGGCCGACCATTTTTCATGAAGCTAATCTATTGGTGCGTGTCACGACCCAACCCCGTAGGCCATGAGTAGTGCCCGAGCTGGACACTCGTATACACACCTATTAGCTATATGATCAATCCACAACTAAACATAACATGGAACTTATAAAGACCAAAACATAGTCTCGGAGCTGTCGCGTAAATATATATATATATATATATATATATATATATATATATATCCAGCAACTTATCTCCCGAGGAGTCACAACTATCAACGGCTAACGCAGTACATAAGCCGATAAGGCTGCCTCTGCACATCAAAACATTAGGCAAGCCGACAAGGCTGCCACTACGAAACAATAACACAAGCACGCCGACAAGGCTGCTACAACAACATGACAATATATGCAAGCCGGCAAGGCTGCTACAGCGATAGAACTCGCATAATGATCATATATACAACTGGTCACATCTAAATACAACCCACATACATGTCTACAGACCTCTAAGAGTTTTAACAGTGCAATATGACAGGACAGGGCCCCGTCGGACCCCTAAACAACACATACACATATACATCAAAAAGGATCTGTACCAAAATCTGGGCTCCGGAACAACGGAGCTCTCCAAGATAGCAGAAAGGAAATCCTAAGCTGGCGGATCACCAAATCGAGTATCTGCACCTGCGGGCATGAAACGCAGCCCCCTCGGAGAAAGGGGGTCAGTACGGAATATGTACTGAGCATGTAAAGCATGAAAAACAATAAACAGGATCATAACTAAAACAGAATTATAGAAAATGGGTCCAATGTCCAGAATACCAAAACACTTGCCTTTGAAACATAAATCATGCATGTCAATATCATATATCATATATATATATATATACCGTACCCGACCCTCTAGTGAGGGACTCGGTGAGTAAAGTCATCATATGGCCTCCTGGCCACCATAACATATCATCATATCATATATATATATATATATATATATATATATATATATATATATATATATATATATACCGTACCCGGCCCTCTAGTGAGGGACTCGGTGAACAATGCAGTGAAACTGTGCATGATAACATACCCGGCCCGGGACTCGGTGAAAGATATATTGAGGCATGCACGAGCAGAGTAGTGAGAAACCATATGCAATTTAAATCATTATCAAGACTCAAACAGAATAAGAAGAAAAGGTTAACACTTGAGTATTAATAGCGGCAATCCTATACAGTATCCCTCGAATGTCATTATAGAATATATCAAGAGACTTAGAAGTCATAACCATGTATCAAGATCATATAAAACAATTTATAGAAGTCTAGACATTAGTTATTATAGAGTTCCTGAGAATAGGTGCTTATGTATCGACAGTTATCCAATGTACAGAAGCTTAAGAGGAAGGCTCAATCACTTGAGAATTGTAATATCAAGAAGTGAATAAGAATCATAAATATCACTCAAAGCTTATGAATGGAATTACCCCAAAGTTCATATCAGTCATCACTTAAGTCTAAGACATGCCAAAAGAAAGAAGGGACAACTTTACATACCTGTTAGCGACTATTCGTGAATCCTTTCGCCTCGTCGCTCTTTTACCCTATTTATATAAAAGTAACGTTATCGTTAGTAACTATATTTTCTAGTTTACAAATCTATAGCCTATTTATTATCGAACCTATATTTCAGCATATATATTCTCGTTTAGGGTTTTTTATTATCTAAAGATTTAGCGAAAATCCGGCAGCACTTCCCCTACATATTCGCCTATCCCAAATTTCCAATTGCTCTCTTGTTGACATAGAAATACCAATAACAACATATGGATGCAATCATATCTTCAATTCCTTCAATTCAACTAGAACAACAACATGTTCATATCAATACAACTTCAACCTTAACTCTCTAATTCTTTTCATTCCTTCACCATATAACCCATGACAACAACAACAACAACTATAATACAACTTTAAAATTAATTTACCACGCCTAATTAGAACATCCCCCTACACGTCTCAATTTACATTTCAACACCAACATCTACAAGTTCTTATATTCATCACATATCTACCAATTTATACGAGTTTAAATTGCCTCCAAAATGTGTATAAAAAGAGATTAAATCTTACCTTAATAAACTTGGCTCCTTAACCTTGCTAATCACTTGAATAATCACAAAAATTTAACACTTTAATTCTTCTCCATCACCAAGCTAACTCTCGGCTGGAAATTGCCATAGGCGAGAGCTTCTCTTTGCTCCTTTCCCTTTCTAAACTTTTTTCTGCCTAACTTTGTAATGGTTGCAAATGATGACTTAAGAGTCATCTTGTAACTTAATATACCTTTCACTTGGTGCCTACACGGGCACCCTAAGGTGTCCTCTAATTTGGTGATTTGCCTTTTTTTTATTTATTAAAAATCGGGTGGGGCCCACTTGTATAATTAATTTTAATTAATTTAATTAATTATTAATTCCCACTTAATAATATAATCACAATTAATTAATTCCTAATATCCAATAATAATATTTTTACACTAAATAAAATTTATAAACAATTAATTCTAATTTAGAAATTAAAAATTAAGGGTTCCTATTCCGTGTCCGGGAAGGGTTCCGTCTATAACTCGCGTCGATTCCTTTGCAAATAACTTGACGTATAAAAATACGGGGTATAACATCCTTCCCCCCTTTAGAACATTCGTCCTCGAATGTTGAATTGGTCCCGTAAGGTTCTATAAGAATTTTTGGAAAGGTTTCCCTTATCGTCATAACATATAGTTTTATCAAGCAATCAATATAACCAAGTGAGGAGTTTAAGTTACCTGTAGGCGTAGGGAACCATTAAGGGTATTTGTTCTTCATCTCCTCCTCGGCTTCCCAGGTCATCTCTTCCCTATTGTTGTTTCGCCATAACACTTTGACAGAAGCCACGTCCTTAGTTCGCAACCTCCTAATCTGCCGATCAAGTATGGCTATAGGCTGTTCTTCGTAGGCTAACTCCTCTGTCACCTGGATATCATCTACGGGAAATACTCTGGAAGGATCGCCTATATATTTGCGAAGCATCGACACGTGGAAGAATGGATGCACTGCTTCCAAATCAGCTGGTAGGTCTAACTCGTAGGCAACTCGGCCTACCTTACGGATAACCTGATAAGGCCCAATGTATCTCGGGCTTAACTTCCCTTTCCTGCCAAATCTCATAACACCCTTCATGGGTGACACCTTCAAGAACACCCAGTCAGCAACCTGAAATTCTAAATGTCGACGTCGATTATCTGCATATGATTTCTGCCGACTCTGGGCTGCCAGTGATCTCTCCTGGATAAGCTTTACTTTATCAACAGCCTGCTGAACCATAACTGGGCCTATCAACTTAGTCTCACCAACATCAAACCAACCAATAGGTGATCTGCACTTCCTCCCATATAAGGCTTCATACGGCGCCATCTGAATACTCGAATGGTGACTGTTATTATAGGCGAACTCAATAAGTGGCAGATGTTCATCCCAGCTACCCCTGAAATCAATAAAACAGGCCCGTAACATATCTTGTAGTGTCTGAATGGTACGCTCGGCCTGTCCGTCAGTCTGAGGGTGAAATGTTGTGTTGAGACTCACTTATGTCCCCAATCCCTCCTGGAAGTACCTCCAGAAGTTAGCTGTAAACTGGGCCCCTCTATCGGAGATAATAGCTGTGGGAACCCCATGAAGTCTCACTATCTCCTTGAGGTACAACTTGGCATAGTCCTCAGCTGAATATGTAGTCCTGACTGGAAGAAAGTGGGCTGATTTTGTCAACCTGTCAACGATGACCCAAATAGAGTCATATTTTCGCGGAGTGCGAGGTAAACCTGTGACGAAGTCCATATTGATCACCTCCCATTTCCAGGTCGGAATCTCCATCTCCTGTAATAACCTCCCAGGCTTCTGGTGCTCGATCTTAACCTGTTGACAATTCGGACACTGAGCAACAAACTCTGCTATATCCTTCTTCACTCCATCCCACCAATACAAGCATCTGAGGTCATGATACATCTTCGTTGACCCTGGATGAACAGAATAACGGGCATAGTGTGCCTCTCCCATAACCTGTTGTCGTAACCCCGCAACCTCAGGTACACATAATCTACCCTTGTATCGTAGCACTCCGTCAGGTGCAATCTCGAATGGGGTCTCTTCCTTTTGAAGAGCTGCATCTCTATGATGTACAAAAATGGGGTCCTCGTACTGGTGTCTCTTTATCTCTTCTACGATAGAGGACTCAACAACTCCCCGAACAGAAACCCTGCCACTATCCGAATCAGCCAAACAGACTCCCAGATTAGCTAACTGGAAAATCTCACGAACTATCTCTTTCTGCTTTGGTGGTACACCTGCCAAACTACCCATAGATTTACGGCTGAGTGCATTTGCTACGACATTGGCCTTTCCTGGGTGATATAAAATGTCAACATCATAGTCTTTCAGCAACTCTAGCCATCTCCTCTGCCGCAAATTTAGCTCTTTCTGCCTGAAGATGTATTGGAGACTCTTGTGATCTGTATAAATATCAACATGCACACCGTATAGATAATGTCTCCATATCTTCAAGGCATGAATCACCGCTGCTAACTCCAGATCATGGGTGGGATAATCTCTTTCATGCTTTCTGAGCTGTCGGAAGGCATAGGCTATAACCCTGCCATGCTGCATCAACACACAACCTAACCTAACACCCGAGGCATCACAATAACTAACATAGTCATCTGGCCCCTCAGGAAGTGTTAGAACCGGAGCCGTAGTCAACTTCTCTTCAACAACTGAAGGCTGCGCTCACAAGCGTCGGTCCACCGAAACTTGGCTGCCTTCTGTGTTAGCCTTGTTAAAGGCGCTGAAATTGAGGCAAACTTCTCCACAAACCTTCTATAATACCCTGCCAGACCCAGAAAACTACGTACCTCGGTAGGCATCGTAGGTCTCGGCCAAGTCTTCACCGTCTCAATCTTCTGTGAGCCTACCCGAATGCCATCAGCTCTGACAATGTGCCCCAAGAATGCTACTGCAGTTAACCAGAATTCACATTTGGAGAACCTAGCATACAATTTCTGGTGCTGGAGCACTCTAAGTACCGTTCTCAAATGATTTGCATGCTTCTCTTCTGATCGTGACTAGATCAGAATATCATCGATAAATACAATCACGAACAGGTCAAGGAATAGCTTGAACACTCGGTTCATCAAATCCATAAGTACTGCTGGAGCATTGGTCAGCCCAAAGGACATCACTCTAAACTCATAATGCCTGTGTCGAGTCCTGAATGCAGTCTTCGGGATATCTACCCCCCTTACTCGTACCTGGTGGTAGCCTGACCGTAAGTCTACCTTTGAAAACACTTAGCACCCTACAACTGGTCAAATAGATCATCAATTCTGGGGAGGGGATATTTATTCTTTATTGTCACCTTTTTCAGTTGTCTATAATCAATGCACATTTGCAGTGACCCATCCTTGTTTCCATGTGCTCGCTTTCATCTCCGTCACCGCATACCCTTTATTCTGAGCTTTCCCTTTAGAACTTTATAAATCTTTCTCATTCATCCTATACTCTGCTTTTCATATCATATTTGCCTTTATACCTTAGTCACATAAATCACGTCATATCCTTTAATCACCTCCTCACCAGGCTTTACTCATTCTTATGACAATCCGTGTTATATTCACGCAATATCTTGTTCGTAATAAATCCTATAGTGTAACACTTCCTGGCCTTATTCACGATTCTTACTATGGTATAATTACATTCTGTGGTGTAGGCATACTTAACCTTTGGTCAATCTTACCCTTAATATCACACAAGCTGTCTTATCAATACATTCGTGTTCGTCATAATTCTTTCTCCTCCACACTCTTGTCTCAATCATACCATTTATTCTTTTAACTATAAACTCGTCGTAATTTACTCCTGCTTATCAGTTCCGTCGACACCTCAATATAACATTCTATTAAGATTTTACCGGCCCTTTCTAAATCATCTCTAAGTATCACAAACCCTTCCAAGTTATCCTAGCATTTCTTTTTACCATATTGATATCGACCTCATGATTTCTATTACCACCAATTCATCGGTTAATCTTTATCTCTCAAAGTCAGACGTACTCGCGACTTAGCCAAAGCTTATCGTTACTGTTGGCGCGACTTTCCAAAAATATTACGAACTTTTATGTCATTTTCTTGTTAATTCTCAAAGAATTTTGGCAGAGTTTCCTCTGTATTTCTTACTATCTCAAAACCTGCACACAGGAAATGCCAACAACTCCTCACAGGGCCAACACACACATATATTATATCGTATCGTAGCCGCACAGGGCTTCCTATATCAATCACAAGATGAAAATGACGAATTTGCCTCGTATATCCAACACAAACTGTACCTGTCACTCTTTCTTGTTTATTTTTCCCCTTCCATCTTTAATTGCAGGTTTCAAACATACCTGCAGCATTCGTACTATGTCTAACATATTTTTTGTTTGCAGTTACTGGTTCCTTTAGCTTCTTCTGTGCACACTTTCTAACTAGACTTATCTGCGATATATACATTCAACCCGTTTCCTTACTATACTTACCATAACTCACCATAATGATGGCCAATTTTCCATTCCGTATATACAATTTCTCATTATGTTCCCTTGCTATCCAACTTTCACCTGTAGGTGCAACTATTTTCCATCCTAGATTTCAAAATTCCCACGGGTAGGAATGCCTTGGTCACTGTTACTCGTAAATACTTGGTTGTTGACTCCTTTGATTTTTGCTTGCCGCTATTAGGTAACAATCTATAACAAATGCACATACATAGGAAATTTCGACAAGGTCTCATATACCTGTAGTCGGTCAGTCTCTAGTCTAATCCGGCGATCTAGAAGGTGAAGTGTGCTCCTCGTCATCGTCTGTCCGCCATCTACTCATCTGACCTTCATCGTCGTCTTCATCTGAACCCGGGGAACGTAGATAACCGGGGCTAGAATAATCTGTAATACTTATCGGGGTAGCCGGTCTGACGTGGTGCCCTGCCATAGGGGCAACTGGTATGGCTTCAGGGACCGCCTCCCTGGATATCAAAAACTCTAGAGGAATTGTCGCTGGGTCCTCCGAGGGGTCAGTCTCAATAGAATAACTGAGGCTCCTCCTGCTCGGTCCTGGAGCCTGGGGTCCCGAACTTACCCTAGGGGCCTTCTTAGCACCCCGCTATCTGAAGCTGGCCTCTTCATCTCTCGCAAATATGCACCTACCTACAGGAAAAGAGGTCAGAAACAATCTTTCCTAGGTTCAGGCTCTATCGCACGATCTAAGACAGAAGGAAAGATGACACCCTAAATGTCCTGTAGCTTCCTATTTATAGATGTGGTGCACAACACACCGATAAACAAGACACTACTAGACACGGTCTGTAGACACTCCGAAGATGAACTGCTCTGATACCACTTTTGTCACGACCCAACCCCGTAGGCCATGACTAGTGCCCGAGCTGGACACTCGTATACACACCTGTTAGCTATATGATCAATCCACAACTAAACATAACACGGAACTTATAAAGACCAAAACATAGTCTCGGAGCTGTCGCATAAATATATATATATATATCCAGCAACCTGTCTCCCGAGGAGTCACAACTATCAACGGATAACGCAGTACATAAGCCGACAAGGCTGCCTCTGCACATCAAAACATTACGCAAGCCGACAAGGCTGCCACTACGAAACAATAACACAAGCACGCCGACAAGGCTGCTACAACAACATGACAACATATGCAAGCCGGCAAGGCTGCTACAGCGATAGAACTCGCATAATGATCATATATACAACTGGTCACATCTGAATACAACCCACATACATGTCTATAGACCTCTAAGATTTTGAACAGTGCAATATGACGGGACAGGGCCCCGTCGTACCCCTAAACAACAGATACACATATACATAAAAAAGGATCTGTACCAAAATCTGGGCTCCGGAACAACGGAGCTCTCCAAGATAGCAGAAAGGAAATCCTAAGCTGGCAGATCACCAAAGCGAGTATCTGCACCTGCGGGCATGAAACGCACCCCCCCCCCCTCGGAGAAAGGGGGTCAGTACGAAATATGTACTGAGCATGTAAAGCATGAAAAACAATAAACAGGATCATAACTAAAACAGAAGTATAGAAAATGGGTCCAATGTCCAGAATACCAAAACACTTTCCTTTGAAACATAAATCATGCATGTCAATATCATATATATATATATATATATATATATACTGTACCCGGCCCCCTAGTGAGGGAATCGGTGAGTAAAGTCATCATATGCCCTCCTGGCCGCCGTAACATATCATGATATATATATATATATACCGTCCACAGCCCTCTAGTGAGGGACTCGGTGAACAATGTAGTGAAACTGTGCATGATAACATACCCGGCCCGGGACTCGGTGAAAGATATATTAAGGAATGCACGAGCAGAGTAGTGAGAAACCATATGCAATTTAAATCATTATCAAGACTCAAACAGAATAAGAAGAAAAGGTTAACACTTGAGTATTAATAGCGGCAATCCTATCAAGTATCCCTCGAATGTCATTATAGAATATATCAAGAGACTTAGAAGTCATAACCATGTATCAAGATCATATAAAACAATTTATAGAAGTCGAGACATTAGTTATTACAGAGTTCCTGAGAATAGGAGCTTATGTATCGACAGTTATCCAATGTACAAAAGCTGAAGAGGAAGGCTCAATCACTTGAGAATTGTAATATCAAGAAGTGAATAAGAATCGTAAATATCACTCAAAGCTTATGAATGGAATTACCCCAAAGTTCATATCAGTCATCACTTAAGTCTAAGACATGCCAAAATAAAGAAGGGACAGCTTTACATACCTGTTAGCGACTATTCGTGAATCCTTTCGCCTCGTCGCTCTTTTAGCCTATTTATATAAAAGTAACGTTATCGTTAGTAACTATATTTTCTAGTTTACAAATATATATCCTATTTATTATCGAACCTATATTTCAGCTTATATATTCTCGTTTAGGGTTTTTTATTATCTAAAGATTTAGCGAAAATCCGACAGCACTTCCCCTACATATTCTCGCCTATCCCAAATTTTCAATTGCTCTCCTGTTGACACAGAAATACCAACAACAACATATGGATGCAATCATATCTTCAATTCCTTCAATTCAACAAGAACTACAACATGTTCATATCAATACAACTTCAACCTTAACTTTCTAATTCTTTTCATTCCTTCACCATATAACCCATGACAACAATAACAACTATAATACAACTTTAAAATTAATTTACCACGCCTAATTAGAACAGCCCCTTACACGGCTCCATTTACATTTCAACACCAACATCTACAACTTCTTATATTCATCACATATCTACCAATTTATACGAGTTAAATTGCCTCCAAAATGTATATAAAAAGAGATTAAATCTTACCTTAATAAAGTTGGCTCCTTAACCTTGCTAATCAATTGAATAATTAATTTTAATTAATTTAATTAATTTCTAATTCTCACTTAATAATCTAATCACAATTAATTAATTCCTAATCTTCAATAATAATATTTTTACACTAAATAAAATTTATAAACAATTAATTCTAATTTAGAAATTAAAAATTAAGGGTTCCTATTCCGTGTCCGGGAAGGGTTCCGTCTTTAACTCGCGTCGATTCCTTTGCGAATAACTCGACGTATAAAAATACGGGGTATAACAGTGTGTTCCTGTGATCAATGTCAAAGGCAATGGAATATCGGCAGAAAGCAAGAGATGTCTATGAATTTTGTTTTGGAGGCAGAAGTGTTCGATGTCTGGGGTATTGACTTTATGGGACCCTTTGTGTGTTCAGGTGGCATAAAATACATCTTGGTTGCTGTGGACTATGGGTCAAAATGGGTAGAAGCTGTGGCTTTACCTAATAACGAGGCCAAGAGTGTAATGGGGTTCCTCAAGAAGAACATATTTACTTGCTTTGGTACTCCGAGGGCTATAATCAGCGATGGTGGTTCCCACTTTTGTAATAGAGCTTTCGCGGGACTGATGGAGAAATATAGGGTCAAACATAGGGTGGCAACACCTTATCATCCTCAGACAAGTGGGCAAGTTGAAGTGTCCAATAGGGAGATCAATAGTTTTCTAGCAAAAACGGTAAATACAAATAGAACTGACTGGGCCCGCAAGCTCGATGATGCTCTATGGGCATACCAGACTGCTTCCAAGACTCCGATTGGGACTTCACCCTTCAAGCTTGTGTTCGGAAAAGCTTGTCACTTGCCGGTTGAACTTGAGCACAAGGCTATGTGGGCGCTGAAGAAACTGAATATGGATTGGGAGGAAGCAACCAAGCTCAGGTTGTTTCAACTAAATGATATGGATGAGTTTCGGTACCAGGCATATGAGAGTGTAGCACTTTATAAAGAAAGGACGAAGCAATACCATGACAAGAAGATCCTGAAGCGAGAGTTCTACAAGGGTGACCCTGTGTTGCTGTTTAACTCTCGGTTGAAGTTGTTGCCTGGTAAGCTTAAATCAAGGTGGTCTGGTCCGTTTGAGGTGGTAGGTGTTTCACCCCATGGAGCGATTGAGTTAAAGTCCGGGGATGGAACTCGGACATTTAAGGTGAATGGGCAGAGATTGAAGCACTATCACGGCATGGTTTTGGAGGATAGGATTGTTGACAGATACAGGTTGAAGCACCTCGGAACGAACAATGATCTGGCGTACCAAGATAAGGAGTGAATGGTCACTACCGTCATGCCGCGACGTTAAATCAAGCGCTTCTTGGGAGGCAACCCAAGTGTAATGTTTATTTTTCATTCTGTTGTTGGTTTCAGCATATAGGGTAATGTTTGTTTTGGTGCAGGATGCAAAGAATAGACACTGGAGATGATCTACGCTAGAATCTACGGTCCGTATAAAATTTACGGTCCGTAGATGGAAGCGTAGATTAAGAAGAAAAAAAACATGGCTCTCTGTTAATGATCTACGCCAGAATCTACGGTCCGTATAAAATATACGGTCCGTAGATGGAAGCGTAGAACATGAGTCAGGTAAAAGCTCTTTCTGTCCTTGATTTACGCCATAACATACGGACCGTATAATTTATGCGGACCGTAGATTCTGGCGTGAACCAAGGATTGTCAGATCGATTAACCGTCGCAGATATACGGACAGATCTACGGCCCGTGAAAGTTATACGGTCGTAGATTAAGAAGCGTAAAGGGCCAGGTAAGTTTAAGTGAGAATTTCACGGAAAAAAAATAACTGAAGGAAACGCAGAAGGTATATAATAAATTAAGCGTTTATTCTTTTGCTTCAACTTCCAATCCAAAAACACCTGTTTCTCTCCCTCTCAAATTCAAACACCCTAAATTCACTCCCTCTAATCCCTCCACTACCAAACCACATCCCTAAAAACACTCCTCACCCACCATACCCACGAAAACCTAAAACCCTTCTCACCCACAACAGTTGAAGCAAAGAAGCAAAAGGCGTTTTAGTTGCATTCTTTTCCGACTAATCTTCTTCAGTAAAGTTACTCATTTCCGTCCCTATCAAGTTTGTTAATGCTCTCATACCCTAGTTATGATCTCATGTGTGCTTCTTAGATACCCTTATGGGTGATTTCTGGGATTTTTACTGATTAAGGGTATAGAATTTGAAATCAGGTGGGGCGGGGATTTTGTTGTGTTGCTAACCAGTGGACTCATGGGAAACGAGAAATTGAAAATCCCATTGGGTCGGTGGGCATTTCGAGTGCATATGTCTTTAATTGATATAACCATTCGTTATTCCCACCAACTGTCCGATACAATGCTTGAATGAGAAAAGAGTAGATTGGGGTGAAGTCTGAGTAACCCCAACATGATACGAGCAAAATAATAGAGTTCCATGTCTAAGAACAAGTTTTGAATGCATAGGGTCAGGAAAAGTCTGGGTAACTGATTACAGAGAAAAGTATATATACGGATGAATTTATGAACCGTAGAAATCATACGGATCATAAATTTGTGTCGTATATATACCATGTGCAATGAGTCTCTTTGTTCCTATTTTACGACATAACTTACGGACTGTATAAATTATACGGACCGTAACTTGTGTCGTAAAACAGTTGCCTCAGTTCCCAAATTCCTTTTCCAAAATTTACGAAGAGTTTTACGGACCGTAAAAATTATACGGACCGTATAACTCCATCGTAAAATCTCCATGAACTGGCATATCATTCAGTCCCAAATCTAAGGTCTGTTTTACGGACCGTATGTTTTTCACGGCCCGTATAAAAAAATTAAAAAATTAAAAACAAAATAAAAAAGAAGAGTTTTGTATCCTTGTCTACATGTTCATCATTACATATACTAATATGTAGTCCACAGGTATGGCTAAAACAAAAGGTAGTGCTCAGGGCACAGGACAGGGTTGAGGGCGAGGCCGAACCCAAGTCCAAACTAGGCTCCGCGATGAAGACCAGGCTCCTGTCGCACGAGCTACAAGGCTGCGAAGAGCAGCCCAAACCCAGGCATATTCCCCGTCTGATCAGGGGAGCAGCAGTGATGGGGAGCACTCATCAAGCTCTCCTGACCTGCCTAGTCGAGAAAAGGCGACTAATGCACAGGAAGTATCTGATGCTGAAGAGGCGGCACACCTAAATGAGAACAGAATGAAGGAGCGTTCTGAACATGCTGTGAGGTTCTCGGTCCAAGGCTCGAAAGAAATATATGATAAAGGGCTAGAGCCAAAGGAAGGAGGATAGGGTTTCCGCTGGAACATCTATGAGGAAAGGCGGATCAGTTTCGAAGGGTTGGAACACTTCCCAACCTGGAGGCAAAACACACCTACAGTTTGATAAAGAGCAAAGATAAAGAGGTTAAGGATAGGTTGGCAGCAGCCTAAGGTGGTGTGTCAGCCCCAGAATTTGTGCCATATGAGTATGATCAGAATAAGGAGGAGGATACGACATTAGAGGAGACCACTGCAGGTTTTGAGACTGCCGCCAAGACAGTACCAGCTCCTACAGCGGGTCCGGAGTCATCGTCGGGCCCTACCTTTTCTGCAGCCCCTGGGTTGCTACTGAGACTGTTCCCACGATTGTACCACCTGCTACAAGAGTCACTTCCACATCTACGACACTTCCTGGAGGTATAATGATTCCATTCAACATACAGAACTTCCATGACTCCTATCTAAAGGCGGACATAGCCGATCGACAAATCACTAGCCTATTAGGGGAGTTGGAGGAAGTTATAGCACGGGCAGTTCGAAAGGAGATGGAGCCGATACAAGAGTCCCTTACCTAGTCTCACCGTCAAATTCACTCCAGAATAGATGGTATTGAGAGGTGAGTACTTGAGTTGGAGAGGGTATCGTCATCAGCAGACCTGAGATCAGTGAAGAAGGATATTACTCAGCTCAAGGACGACGTCCTTGCACTTCAGGTAAAGGAAGGGGAATGTTTGAGAGTCTCTCCCAATCAGCTATGCCGATTGACTTGGCATATTTGGTGCCGGTGGTGCAACTTTTTAGGAAGGAGCCCTCAGCCCAAGATAGAGGAAAGAGGCCGAGAGCAGAGGAAGATGATGAAGAGGTAGACATAGTGGAGTTAGAAGAGCGCTAGCTGCGGCATTCCACGCGACAATATATGGTTGATTTCCACTACACAGGGGCATCGAGCAGTTTGGATCCCCCTGTTGAGCAGACAGTACCTAGCATTAAGGTACCAAAGGAGACCGGGACTTCTGTTCCCCCAGCGAACCCACTTCTGCAGACTCAGACCGAGCCTCCCAGCAACATAGTTGACCCAGTACCCACTAATACTGATGCAGTGGAGGCGCAACAGGAGGAGCATCGCCACATAGTGTGCCTCAGGTAGTCCTATCCCTTGTCTTGTTTATGCTTAAGCTGATGCACTGAGGGCAGTGCATGCTTCTTTAGTTGGGGGTGGGACTATTTGATAGTAATATAGTGTAAATATGTGTTTAGGAACCCCCTCGGCTTTTCTTTGCCAGAGTTCTTTTCCTGAGGGGGGTTTTATTTTGTTGAAACTGGCATGTTTAGGATGTTGCTTAGGTTGAGTAGAGTAATTTTGACTTATTTGGTGTTACTTTGTAACTGATGGCATGTGTTATGGTTTGTTGGAAATTTTGGACCCCTCGAAAATTTGAAAAATGCATACTCAGAACAGTTATTGGTTGACATGATTGATTCTTTATATGACATTGTGATTATTGGGGTATTGTGTGTGATAAATGACTACTTAGGAGGTCACAAGTGTAAAAATAATTGTCCTTATGCCAATGTGTGTGTGAGTTGTTAGTTTAATTCTGTTTAAGCATGTATAATCTAGAACTTGCCTGGTTGGTCTTGTTTGAAATCTGAAAGTTAGTTTGGTTGTGAAATGATCTTAAGCTTTCTTTGTGTAAATAGTCACTTTGCCTAAATAAGCCTTACCAAAAGCTGAAAATATCAATAGTTTCCCTTTTTGAGCCTTTTGACCTTTTTCTTGGCTAGCCGAATGAAACCTCACCCGTTGTGCAATTTATCCATCTTCGCACCCGTTCCCTCCTTAATGCTACTAGATAGATGAGGCAAAGCGCCTAAGTTGGGGGTGAATTAAATGTGAAGTAGATGTTAAAAACATAAGTTGGGGGTGGTGGAGTTTGCTAGTAGAGAGTTGATGTGGTAGTTAAGTATATATATAAAAAAAATTAAAAAAAATCAGAAAATTTTAATTGAAAAAGAATTGCAAGTTGAATAGGAATAAAACCACATCGAGGTCGAAAACTTGAAAGAAAATAAAGGGGTTGGAAAGAAAAGAGACGAAATCAAGGTGAAGAGATGTTGTAGTATTCAAGAAGGGTGAGTCACTAATATCCAAAAAGTATCCTACCCATCCCTAAGCCTACATTACAAGCCAAAACAAGTCCTAATGTGATCACAACCGATCGAGCCTAGGATGAAAACGGAGAAAATAAGGGCAAGCCTATGGTATTTGCATGTGTAGATATGAATTTCTTTGTAAGTGTGAGTGTTTTTCTCTTCTCTTTCATCTTCGTCCCATTCTTGTTGTATATGTGTGTTGGGACATTCTTTGGTCTATGTGAGGGCATAAGGATGAGAATTAAGCAAAATGAAGTGACCGCCTAAAGTAGTGTTTGTGTGCATCATAATATGTTCGATAATGTAATGTCATGCATTGAAAGCTTCATTGTTAGTCATAATATTCTCGGGTGGTGCATATGGGTTAAAATAGAAGATGGGGTGGTCTGTGGAAGGAAAACATGCATGCCAGGAGTTCAGAGTCAAAACCAATGTAGACATCAGTACTCTGCGATATCTAAGTGGTAGATTGAGTCATTGTGTTGTGCGACTTGCTTGAGGACAAGCAAAGACTTTAAGTTGGGGGTGTTGATGTGCCGTGAAATTATGGCACATTCGATTCTTTTTGGCTATAAGTTTTACTTGTTTTTAAGCAAGTTTTGGGCTTTTTCATGTGTTTGTGACATGTTGCAGATGTTTAACGTATTTCAGGAGCAAGCCATGAAAATGGAGTAAAAAGTTGTGCAAAGAAAAGAGAACTAACTGAAGCCTGATCTTACGGAAGAACATACGGACCGTAGAATATTCACGGTCCGTAAAATCCATCGTAGGTGCTTGACAGAAAGGGTTCAGACATGAAGTGGAAGCCCGGGCAGAAGTAGAAGTACGGACCGTATAATATTTACGATCCGTAAAACTCACCGTATGTTGATTCCAGAAGAGTCTTAAAAGAGAAGAGGATTTACGGTAAATTATACGGACCGTATAATATTTACGGTCCGTAAAAGTGGATTGTGCAATTTGACAACTGGAGAGATTTTACGGAAGACTTCACTGATTATACGGACCGTATAAAATGTACGGTCCGTACATTGTTCCGTCGAGGGAAATTTTGTCGTTCCTATTTTGCACGACTTTGACTCTTATAAATAGCTGATTTTAGGTTTCCAGTGATTACATTACCACAGAACTCAGTTTTATTTTTCCTTAGCATTAGTTACTCATAGTTTTGAAGTCTTTTGGAGATTACAAACAATTGCAATTAATTTCTCTTCAATTCCAAGAAATCAATTGTAAGCATTATGATTCTCATTATTTCTTATTGTTCTTCTTCTATGAGTAGCTAATTTCCCTTACTAGGGTTGGGAACCCAATGATGGGTGTTTTGTGATTGGGTTTGTGATTTATATACACATAATGGATTATTAGGGTTTAGTTATTCTTCATTCTTCATTCATAATTAATGGTTGCAAACATTGATTAAAGCCATAAACCTTGATTTATTTGGGAAAATAATTTGGGTTGGTAAGAATAACTAACAAGGACTCAAAGATTTAAACTTTATTTAATAAATTCACTTAGGAATAAGAAGAATTTACTTGGCATGATTAATCGTTCTTTATAGTTACTTTCTTATATTTGGGAAAATCATAGAAAGACATAATCTTTATTTATTGGGAAATAGTAGAGATTCACATAGAGATTAAGTGCATTCATATAATGATCCATTAGAAGTATATCGAGATCAGTACCCATGATCATACACTCTATCTAACGGGGACACAACCTTAGTTTCTTTTACCATAAATTTCCACCAAAACAAGTAGATAGCAATTAGTTATAGAAAAAACCAACTATTACCAAAATCATCGGATTAAGACATTAGACCTAAGCTTAGCATCCTACGACTTTAGTAACCTTTTCACACCATATTCCCTGTGAGATTCGACCCCAACCTTGTTGGGTTACTATATTTGACAACGTCCGCGTTATACCATTAATAGGTGTAATTTGAGCGTATCAAGGCTCTTAGCCTAATTAAGACTCTACGTAAGTCCACCCAAAAATAGTTCTGAAAAAATGTTTCAAATATAAGAAAATAGTTTTTAAGAAAATAATTTAGATACACTATTATAGTCCATATACATATATGTAGTCCATTTTCTATTTCTATGCTTTTAGTCAATTTTTATTCTTTTAGCCTAAGTCTAAATAGTCATACTATTATCACAAATTATGTCCAAATCAGTCCATATGTCCAAGTCCACATATTTTCATAAATGTTCAAATCAGTCCCAAATTTTACAAAGTCGGCAGTTTGGTCCTTTAAAAATAAAACCAGTCCCAATTTTCCTTAATGCTTTACAACTATCTTATTTTTTGTTGCAAATTCATTTTTTGGTGATTTTAGAATATGACAATCTCATAAGGGTTCCAATTGGCACAATAATTAGGCAAGTAGCAATTTAAAAATACATAATTTAAATGGAGATAGAGAGATTGGGCAGACCAAGCCCAAGAAGAAATTATTTATGTGATCGGGTTCATCTTAAATCCAACGCATGCTCCATTTTTTGCTCCAAGGTAGAGGTTGACTCGATCTAGATTCGTTAGTGGGCCCTATTGGGACCCACCAACGGGTTTGAATGGGCAAGGATAAAAACAGGTATGCGCAATATTAGTATATATTCATGAATTATACTAAGTATAAAAAATGAAAATTACAATAATCGCTACACAAGCAAAAATAAATTACAATTTATTTTGGACTGATCCACTTAACAACGCAAAATGACGGTAAATGATCAAAATAGTCCAAATGAAAAAATAGGCCCAAAGTAATAGCAATGACAGATCGAGTATAGAAACTTAAGTGTCAGGCCCAAATATGAGGCCCGAGTCCTTATTTTTCCTCAAGCTTTCTATGTACCAAACTGTGATATGCACAATATACAACTAATATATCACCCAAAATTCTCCTCAAATTTTCTAAGTGTCACGCTGTGGTATACACAGTATACCATAGATACTATAAGGTAGAAAGAAAAACCCATAGAATGAACACCCTCCATACACCTTAATATACACCATATCCCCAACATATATATATCTTCCAATACCAACTTAGATCACACAGGAAACTTCAAATATACCCAGTAAACTCACAACCTCCCAAACTCATGTTTTAGCTGTTCAAGCGAGGCTAAATAATCAAGCACAGTTGCTAGGCTAGCTTCCACAAAAACAAAATGCCGCAGAGGATTCAACAAACACCAAACAAGAAAATAGACAGCTTTCAGGTTATGCAAGGGCAGCTTAAGGCAAGACATAACAAGTGTTGGGACTTAGAAAATAACAATAGCACAGTTAGGAAGGGACTAACAAGTTCAAGATAACAGGCCAGTAGCCACAGCAGTAGAGGGATAAAAACAGGGTAGTGCAGAATTAAGAGTAAAAATGACAAAACAAAAGGTCACAGCTATCATACTCAAGGATCCTAATTCCTAGTTCTTCTCCAATAGTTACCAAAAACAAAGTGATGCATTATTTAGCCAAGATCTTTTAGTCAAGAAGTGATTAAACCAAGTGCCAAGAAACCATTTTAATCCATTCCCACCTTACCAGAAGTTTCAGAGCAAATCTTTATGGTTCACAGTCATTTCATATCAATTCTAGCTCAAGACAAGTACAAGTATCAAGCAGATGCAGAGTGCAGGTTTTATAGATGACCTATGGGTTTTCAAACACTAGTTTGAGGCTCACTCATTGGTCAAAAGGTTCAATTAATCACAAAGAGATTGTCTCAGTAGAAGTCTCATAGGGGGGCATTGTCTGAACTTCATAATGAAAACATGCACATAGTCTTATTTTCAAAGTTTAAGCACAGGGGTCTTCGGTAAGTGTGAGATCAAACAGAGATTGCCAAGGGTCACCAACAAGTTCACAATAAGATGGAGGGGACATGATTCCGCTCTAAGCATAAGTATGATTCAAATGCACTCATGTCAAGTCAATTAATAGCATGAAACATAGACAAGAACAGTTATAGGTCCATGGAAACCATAACTAAGAAAAAGGTTAATACTGCCTATCTTTGGGTCAAACAAAAGAGTGTCAAGCAGATTTTAACTCAAACAGGTAGATAAGAGTAGGGGTCACATATAAAAGAGCTTCACAAATTCTCAGCAAGCTACAAGATGGGCAGAGATATGCAAGTGTTGTACCTGTTTTCCTTAGAGGCCTCTTGGCTTCAAGTTTACATTATACTAAATTCATTTAAGACCCAACTCTCATATTGTAGCCTCAGATAGGAAGATTTAATCAAAATTTCAATTTTAAAACTAGGAAACAAGTTAAAATAACATAGGGGATGCAAGTTTTGTAAGTACAACAGATCCTTGGGTTCAAAATCCTACAAAGCTTGATTCCAAAATCAACTTAAGGTGGCTTAACAGTTAATCCATTTAAACATGATACAAGGAAGGGTAAAAACATTGTTTTAGTTACAAATTGGTTCTCCCTAATACAGGAAATAAAATATGAAATGCAGATGCAGGTCAGAACAACTGAGAATTCAGACAAGGAAAGACTCAGCATCTAATCTGAAAACTACACTCAAAGAGACAAGGTACATAATACCTAATCCTAAGTTGAATGATGATATGTCAAAGCACACAGATGCCTCAGAGAATGAGTAGGGGTAGGACATATAAGTTGCAGAATCAAGTATAGGAAAACAGGAAGAACCCAGCCTGTTATATCATTTAGTTCCATATTTCTCTTTAGGTTTAATTTAGTTTTTCCCTCATGCCCTTAACCTCTATCTGGTCTAGCAGGAAAAGGTATTCAAAGCTTATCAAATCTAAACATAACTCACAGAGCACATTATACAATTAACAGGACAAATTACAAATTTAAGAAGAGAAAGCAGTCATTGTAGGATCACATACAACTTCAGAAATACTAGCCTAGCCCTCTTTCTTTCCATTTTAAACAAGAAGACAAGTTCTTTTATTTTTTCTAGATATTTTTCTATAACAGTTCCCAAAACAAGTAGTTAACATACTTAAAAGATCAGAAAAGACTCAAACTAAGCCCAGAATCAACAACAGTTCCAAAACAAGTAGTTAACATACTTAAAAGATCATATAAGACTCAAATTAAGCCCAGAATCAACAAAACAAGTTATAAATCCATCAAATTCCTACTTTTGGACAAGTTTTTTAGCTTTATGGGGTGGGGGGCCTTGAGTCATATTCAGCAGTCTCAGAATACACAAAGTAGACTAAGAAGTTCATCTTTTACTTCTTCTAAAGCTTTAGCAAGGTTCAGAGGTTATGATGTGTGTACAATTGAGGAAAGGTAGTCACAAGAACATACAGGTCCCTTTTATAGCTCCCTAACAATCATTTAGGCAAAGTGTAGGCAGTTTAGAGGTTCAGGTTTTTGTAGACGGTTTACAGATTGGCAGGTCTTTTGAAAACTATTTCTTGCAAATTTTGAAAAGAATTAAGTCTTTAAAGGATGAAAACAAGCCCAAACATAGATAAAACAAGCCTACAGAGATTCAAATACCCTGTAGTCTGACTCTATATGAAAAATATACAGAAACAAGCAATACATTTCAGTTTCTAAAGTTATTTTTTAGCTTAAAATCAATTCAAAAAGACCATACAAGATCAAGTCATATGACATTCCTCTAAGACTCCAAAAATATACACAAACAGGCTAACCCAAAGAAAAATCATAGATTCAAGTTCTATTCTTTAACCAGTTCTGATCTGAAAGTTATTTAACCATTTCAAAATGTGTCTTCATCATTTTAAGACACCATTTAGACTAGATTTCAGCTATTAATAATGAACACAAAAACACAGTCTCACTTTTAAGTTTTCAAAATAGTTTTAGACAAACTCACTGACAAACAACTATAAGACAAGCCATCAGTAACCTATACCTTGGCTAAAATTATGGCATCCAAGATGAACAAAACTTAAATGAACTAAAATAGTCTCAAAGAATAAAGATCCCCAGAATCTAAAAACAATAGCCAAACAAACAAAATGGAAGATAAAACGTCAGAATCTTGAACTAGTCAATGTAACAGTACTCAAGAATCAAAACTAACATCCTACTTCATTTTAACTTCATTTTAATCTTAAATCTACTAGTTAATACTTAAAAAGTCCTTTTAACCTCATCATAGTAACATTATAACACAGCAGCCTTAAAACTTCAATAGAACAGTAACTGAGCAGTCTCTAAACATACATAAACAACATTGAAACATACAGATAAGTTATCTAGGCTCTATGAAACAACAGCTAAAACAGCTTTAAAATAACCATGAACAAGTTAAACATGTAAATAAGCTAGGAATAGGAATGGGAATAAACCAAAATAGGGCATTATCTTTTTGTAGGGCAACCAGAAGATCAAAGGGGAGGGGTTGGATCAACACTTCAATATCAACACCCAAGATTCCTTTTGAAAAAGAAAATAGCTTTTGCTTTTGATTTTTTTTTTATATATATATCTTCTAGTATATTTCGGGTAATATATGCATAACGTACGTATATTGTAGTATTTCAGTAATATATCTCTATTGTTTTTAGGGTTTTTTCAATAGGATTTTGATAATAAGAATTTAAGACTTCTTTTTCTCCGAAAATTTTCCCAGAAAAAGGTCCCCCTAAAATGGCAACAAACTTTTTATTTATAGCACAGGTTGGGGAGTGAAGACCAAAAATAAAAAGTTCTAGATTCTTCCCAAATTCCCCCCCCCCCCCCCCCCCCCCGCCCTAAATTCTTAAACCCTAATTCAAACAATTTCAAAATTCAGTAGAAGACAAACGAATTTCCAACTAGTCGTACTAATTCCTGCTATATCTAACAGAATTTTCATATAAATCACATGAGACAGCTAAAAACTTACTAATTGCACCTTGAAATTCCAAATAAAAATCAGAAAAATAGGATAGTACGCCTCGTCACTAATAAAACAAGAATGCTATATTCTAAACGGTATAATAGTACTAGAATGGTAAAAAATAAGATAAAATCCCCACAGCATGGTACTCATCCTGAACGACTCATGTGAAATTATCCGTGGGTCCTTCATTTGTTGTGTGTAGTGCACAAGATGGCTAAGAGCTTCAATGCTCCGCCCATGGCAACAATCCACATGAAGAAACCCGAGCAACATCCAATTCGAGTCGATTTCAAGATCAAAACATAAAACGTACGAAAATAAACCTGGTAATCAACAGAACAAGAGATGAGGATAAAAAAACCCCAAACAATCAAACCCAAAACGGCCATGGAGAGGCTGTAATCGAACCGCGACAGAACCCTAGGGCAAATCGCCATTATGGCCTCCCAGGGAGACGAAGAGAGGTCAGGTGAAAAATAAAATGGAGGGCTGGAATGTTTATTTTGATAAAATCCCTCCCCTCCCCCCTCAATTTTTAATAAGTTCTCCCCCAATAGTTTTAAGAAAGTTAAATTCAACCCCTCCCCTCCACTTTAAGTAAAAATAAAACTAAGTATTAAAATACGCGTATAAAAAAGGTTATTTAAGCAAATAAAATTTAAAACTTGCAAATTTAAAAAAATAGCTTCAAAATGAGCCTAATATTGATATAGTTCCGGGGGATATTTAAGAATGTAAAAATGAGATAAAAAAATAAGTTGTAATTCATACGCCGTCTTGATTAACAATTCTCCCGAGCTAGACGGAGCGGGATACGTATTCATGAAAGTAAATAACTCGTAATTTCTTGTAATTGCTATTTTTTTAGAAAATAATAATTAAACGTCAATCCTTGCAATTTTCTCGGGATTTTTCAAATTTTTAAATTTCCAGAATTTTTAAAGGGAATTCGTGCTCCGTCTTGGACTCGGGAAATTTAAAAATCAAAATACGCATTTTATGAGGTGAAAATTAGGTGTCAACAGTAGCATTTCCCCTATTTCATCTACTTCTACCAAGTTCCAAAACAACTCCCAAACTACAACGACATTAATAACAATACCATAATTAAGAGACTTCATTCAAGTTAGGCTTCATTCAATCCCCAAAATTCCACTTCAAGATCACTCATAATAATAATCTCAAGACAACCCCATATACACTTATATACAATACTTCCTCAACATCATTAGTACCACCCACAACAAGATTATACTCATAACATTCCAAGAATTGTAATTCAAGTTAACATATAGCTCATAATATCCTCAAATTCATACTTGAACTCTATTTTCACTTTTCTTCTTTCAACCAAATGGTACAACAATCAAACAACCTTAACCATATGAAAGAGATGTAAAAACTTACCTTAATCACACAACCTTGGGTCCACTTACTCCACTAAAGTGAAGTCTCCAACATCAACGTCAAAGGAAATCATGAGCTTCACAAACCCTAGCAAGCTTCTTAGCACTTGAATCTCTTAATCCTCTTGGGTTTAGCATGGATTAGTGTATGAACTTGGAGAGAGGGTTTTGGAGAGCTCTAGGATCTGATTTGGGGAAATAATGAATCCAAATGAGGTAAAACGAAATATATAAAGTGTCACTTAAAATCCCGTCGGGCATTTTGACGCCCACTTTGACGAACCGTCAAAATTCCTACGGTCCGTCAAATGGACCGTCAAGCTGCCCAGCCAAACATGCCTCACTGTGACTGTTTCGCGGTGGTAGCTCCACCATTTGATGGGCCGTCAAACATCCTACGGTCCGTCAAACTGCCCACTTTCGATAAGTTGCTTCCTTCAACTCGTTTGACTTCCAATCCTTATAGAACCTTCTTGGCACTTGTGTAATACCTCATTAACCATCTAAGGGGCCTTATAGCTCCTCCTCAATTCATTACTAAACAAAGTACCACTCAATTGTTGCGAAATCTTCCCAAACATGACTCACATTCTACTTCCTTCAACGAACTTAATTCCACCGATTCATATGACTTCAAAATCTTAAGGTACGTGCTTAAAGTTACTAAATACTCCTCTTAACCTTACAAGGACTTCATGTCCACTTTAGGCTTACGTTAGTCTACTCATAATGGAACAACTCAAAATTTTCGAGATGTAACAATTGCAACAGGTTGGGCTTTTAAAGCAAAATTGTCATAGAGTATTGGAACAATTTGATGCTTATGCATTGTCTCCACATTTTTCCTTGACCATTCGAAGTTGCCCCAAATAGGCAGCCTTTCAAATTCTACACCCTTTCTTCCAAGAACTGATGCATCGAGGTTATCACTTTCAAGGCAAAAGACATAAAATTTTGTCATATATGTCCGTGGAATTTTTCCATTATTAAAAACTAAAATCATCCATGAAAGCTCAAATGCAAGGGAATAAATAGCAACATAGTGTAGAAACCATATTACTGGCATGAAATGACCCTCAAAGTCCTTACTAAATTTTAACTTGTGTTTTGCGCCTTCAACCATGCCACTAAATAGGAGCTTCGCAGTGTAACTTTGCATCCACGATAAGCTATCCTCAATAACACCCTCATTTATCATGAGAAAAAAGGATCCTAACTTGCAAATCAATGTTTTCATCATCTCCATCAGTTTGTTGCTCAAGCAATATACCCGAATTAATACTCTGATAGCAACAACAATAGGCAGAGGCAGCACGTATTGTTCAGAAGGTATTAGCCTGTAATCCATTTCCCAATTCTTTAAGTGTATAACTACAACTAGACTATCGAACTCAATGGCCCCCGATATGGCCATCCACCTCAGTATCTCATGTCTCCTCAGGCCTCTCCTATCATGCACTTCTGCAGATTTCTTTTCTTTCTCAATCTTATTTATGGCCACAAATCCAGATTTTGTTGTTTCATATGAATCCTTATTCCTTTCGAGCATTTCTTGAAACCAGATGCAAACAACATAATCGTTATAACAAAGGAAAACAATATCAACATCTTTATATTCTACCAACCTCTATACCAGTTCTGATTTGGTACCAGGATCAAAAGTTAGTTGTAATCATTTAATCTTATGGATCAATGTGATTCTTTCCATAATAAAAATTTCACTCTCAGATTCAGCATACTGTCTAGTTGAGCTAAGATCAAAAGAATATGTATATTTATACCTGCTCAACATATCGGCAAACACTTTGTGTCTAGTGGTCATTGCGAATAATTCACATACATCTGAAGCATCATCAATAGTCAAAACTAGAAAGTCATTCAAAAAACCAAAAAGAATTACTCGGCTGAATGAATACACACCCGACTTTACCCTATCAAAGCAAGCCTAGATAACCTGCTCAGTATCAACCCAGTTACAATTGTATAGACCCAAGACAGGTGGAAGCAGACCAGTAATTGTATGAGGACAATAAAATGTTGCCAAAATATCCCTCTCTAGCTTTATATCGAACAGCTCGTCACCAAAATCCATGTCAAGCTTATGTTCTTTGCCTTTAAATAGAAAACTCAATACCTTAATAGAAATTGACAAAGTTGCGGACTCAAGTTGGGTCGTGACATTATAAGCACAGGACAGATCGTTGAGACCAATCAATTTCGGTAGTAAATCCTCAACAGCAAGAACATAAGGTCGTGAATCCAGTTGTGAGTTCCTGATCTCCGCCTCCATGGTGTTTGTATTTTGAATGGAGTGAAGTTCAACTAAAATTCTAGATTCAACCCATTGAGGACATTCATCGAACACTTTGTCCTCATTGTATTCTGAATTGGACTCACTACTATTTTCAACCTCCAGTTCAGCCATATCATGGTCGTCAGAACCCATCTCAGCCTGGTTTTCCCTTTCATTGTTTTTCTTCGAACAACCACAAGACAAAAGTAGCATTGACAGTCAACGCTGCATACACAACCATAGAAGCAAGAGTTGCATTGGCAGTCAACGCTGCATATGTAATCCTCACACCACTTCCTTGATTCATTCAAATTACTACCCACAGTCGACATAGATTCGTTGCTATGATGCCAATTGTAATGATCTCAGATCAATTTCAATGAAACGGTAAGGAAAATAAATGACACGATTTTTTGGGACAATTTTCAATTATCTGAAATGGAAAGACAACTTCAATTACAACTGAAAGTGTAACTAAAATGTGGAATAAAAGGTAACAACCGCCATGGATGTGAGCTTCAGATCTGTAAAAAGGAAGATAGACTGATTTAGAAGAAGAAATAGAAGGAGAGAGAGGAGGAAGAAGGGTTCGAGAGAGAGAGAGGGAAAAAGAGTACCAGATTTGGCTAAAAATTCAATACCCTCCCACCAAGTTCACTTTCTATTTATAAGAAAGTAATTGTCCAACTCCAATCACGTGTCTCCCATGTGATCCAACTAATCCGGGTCATAACAAAAGTATCATGATGTTTTCATTTTAAATCAACAACATGAAGCTACCATCAATGAGGTTTGATTTGACCATGATTTTTCTTAGGTGAATTTTCCCATTAGGCCATGTCTAACGTATTTTTATTAATAAAACTACAAATATAGAAGGTCTCTACAAACAAAAAAGGAAAGCAAAGACTATAATATGAAAAGAACATATTAATTTTGTTCTTAATTGCTAATAACAGAAAGGCAAAATATTAACTTGAATCAGTGTCACGACCCAAACTGGAGGGCCGCGACTGACGCTCAAGACCCTACTCGACCGAGTGCCATACTATCGTTTTACTCATAAGTCACAACCTTTTGTGAATCTTTAAATTATGAAATGACGCTTCTGTCGGGTAAATCACGAAAAACTTTTTAATAGAACTCTTTCATCAAGTCAGGGACTTCTCCTTTATCGTTAATTAAAAGAAACTTTAGTCACAATAACATTTTTAAAACAATGCATAGGAACACATCGACCTACATGACCGCTTTACACAACTGTCGATATCTCGACGCACTATCCACAGGACACTATCTGCAAAAGTCTCTAACATAAATGAGATACCATAACATAAGTTGGGCCAGGGCCACAACATACCCATAATGTGTCTGACTCGAGGACATACATAGGCACTCTGAATCAGCAACACTCTGAACAGAAATGGAGTTCACCAATCTAGCTGATAGCCTGGGAACATCCTACGGCAAGTGTCCTCTACTCATCTGTCTGCACCTGTATGGCATGAAACACAGCGCTCCCAGGCAAAGGGACGTCAGTACGAATAATGTACCGAGTATGTAAGGCAGAACTGAAACAATATATCTCAACTCGGATGATAAAAAAGTAACAGACTCAATATGTACCTGTAACTAATACTTATATTCATGTATGTGGATATGGACTTTTAAAACATCATGTGTATATATATAATGCATACTTTCGCCCTGCTCGTAGCCCCTTCGGGCCTAATAGTATAATGGCCCCGTCGGGCATCATAATCATCGTGGACCAACCGATTAGGTGGTTTGCGAATATAACGTCATAGCCCTTCCCCTTCCCCATAAAATCATGTTGTACATATATATAAATGTGCAAATGCATGATAACCTTTGTAAAACATCAAAGACTCCCTTCGGAGTAACTTTTAGTTCAAAATAGGAACTTCTTCCCCTTTTCATTTGTCTCCTTCGAGACTTAAAAACCAAATATGAAATGCATATGAATAAAGAAGCCTTATGAATGTCCCCTTCGGGATTTAGACACCATTATGAAAACGTACAACTTATGGATGCCCTTTCAGGACTTAGGAAGTCAAGAAACTCAGGATATGAACAACACTAATACCAACATAAGAACGTGAACTCCTACATCTGGGAGTGGATTCATTATGAATATCATTATGTTTCGCACTTGTCATAGATCGTGCCAAAATGAAAGAAGGAATAGCCTTAACATACCTGGTCTTAGCTCAACGGCTCAAGAACTCAACTCGTATCTGCTCCTCAACCTATATGATAACAATAATGATACTATTGTTAACCATACAAATGATTTTTCTTAGTCTTATAAGGAAAATTTAACTTATCCTAAAACAAAATGGGCAGCATCTCCCCCGTTCTTCTCATTTCCCCTAACTCTATATATCAACAACAACAACCAGAACAATCTAACAAGACTAACAATAGCAACCATAATCCCTTTCATTCCTCCTTGGACCCAAATCAGCAACACCACAAGAGTATACTCTAAACATCCCAATATACGCTCATATACAATGTCTTTATACATTCTCTTCTTTTCCTATTTATGAGTATAACAACAACAACATCAACTCCTATCTGAATACAAGGAAAATCCACCAACAACACAAAGATATACAAGAACCCGTCCAATATACGCTTGTATACTATATCTTTATACACTTCCTTCCTCCAAATAAATGAAGCACATCAACATATCATAATAACAACTTATCTGATTTCCTCCATTAATTCTGTAGTTCTCATCTCACAATTTAACAGTGATCTAGACGAACATAAATATATCTAGGAAAGAAGAATTTTTATACCTTATATGTCAAGAACTACTCTTCTTCCACCTTACTTCACCTTGAAGAAATCTCTGATTTGCCATCATCTGAACGAACCTGACGTGGGCATAACCGCTATGTCGTTCTTTGCGCGATTTGCTTCTAGGTATAAATTCCCTTCGGTGGGTTATGTATGTATGGTTATGTGTGTTGAGATGCTGCTCCCTCTACATATGTTGTTTTCTAATTAATAGCAACAAAATGAGATAGTTCCGGTGGAAACAAAAATGAGATGATTATGTGCTCTTTTCATTATTTCTTTAGTGGGCCGTGGGGTCCACACCCCACCTTAAGCCTTAACTTGACACAGTAGTTATCATGTCACCACTAGACACACCCCAAGGGAAATAGTCACCAGATTCACTAAGTACATGGGCCACACACGTACTAATACACATGCCACTTATCACATAATCACTTATTGTTCCCATGTCTTCAACCAATTCAACAATTACCCAATTATTAATTTTTTGACTAAAATTTCACTTAAATAGTAGATTATTTTTTACACACTTCATATACTCATTATTATAATCATGTGGTAGAACTCTAACTCTAGTCCATAGCCTCTTTATACATTTACCAAATATTATTCTGAATCACCGTTGTCCTAAATTATTTCGGGACCTTATCCTTTTATACACCAATCTCTTTATTTGCATACTTGAATATCACCAAAATTCCATACAGTCTGATTTCCATCCCACCATATCGGATGACACCTGCCGAGTTGAGAGAGCTTAAGGAACAATTGCAGGATTTATTGAGCAAGGGGTTCATTAGACCGAGCGTCTCCCCTTGGGATGCTCCAGTGTTATTTGTGAAGAAGAAAGATGGGACCACGAGGATGTGCATTACCGCTAGTTGAACAAGGTCACTATCCGAAACAATTGCCCTATGCCTCGTATTGATGATCTATTTGACCAGCTTCGGGGTGCTTCGGTGTTTTCTAAGATTGATTTGCGTTCCGTCTATCACCAATTGAAGATTAGGGCGGATGATATTCTGAAAATAGCATTTCGGACGAGATATGGTCACTATGAGTTTCTAGTGATGTCTTTCGGGCTTACCAATGCCCCAGCTACATTTATGACCTTGATGAATAACATCTTTAGGGCGTTCCTTGATTCTTTTGTGATTGTGTTTATCGATGACATCTTGGTGTATTCCAAGAGTAGAGTGGAGCAGGAGAGCCATCTTCGTACCATCCCTGGGTTATTAAAGAAACATAGCCTATTTGCAAAATTTTCTAAATGTGAGTTCTGGTTAGAGTCTATGGAATTCTTGAGTCATGTGGTGTCCAAATAGGGAATTATGGTTGACCCATAGAAGATTGAGGCTATGAGGGGTTGGGCGAGGCTCACTGCTGTTATCGAGATTCGTAGTTTCATGGGTTTGCCCAGTTATTACCGTCGCTTTGTGAAAGGTTTTGCTGCCATTGCTTCGTCCTTTACCAGATTGACTCAAAAGGATGCTCCCTTCCAATGGACGGATGATTGTGAGGAGAGCTTTCAAAAGCTCAAACTTCTTTTGACCACAGCCCCGATCCTAGCCTTACCTGTGGAGGGCAAGGACTTCGCGGTCTATTGTGATGCTTCCCGTATGGGTTTGGGTGTGATGTTGATGCAGGAGGGTAGAGTGATAGCTTATGCTTCCCACCAATTGAAAGTTCACGAGAAGAATTACCCCACCCACGATTTGGAGTTGTTGGTCGTAGTCTTCTCCTTGAAGCTTTGGAGGCATTACTTGTACGATGTCCATTGTGAGGTTTTTACCGATCACCACAGCCTTCAGCATGTATTTACCCAGAGAGATCTTAATTCCAGGCAGCGCCGATGGATGGAGCTCCTGAAGGACTATGACATCTCTATTCTGTATCAGCCTGGTAAAGCCAATGTGGTGGCTGATGCCTTGAGTCGAAAGGTAGTGAATATGGGGAGTTTAGCTCGATTGATTTTTTCCGAGCATCCGTTGGCCATGGATAAGTCTGGCCAATAGTTTCGTCCGTCTCGACATCTCAACCCTAGGCAGGATTTTGGCTTGTATAGAGGCGAGATCATCATTATTGGATCGAATCAAGGCTATCAGTTTGAGGATTCTCAGTTGAGCAAGATCAGAGATAGGGTGTCGAGAGGGGAGGCCGTGATCGATTCTGAGGGCATTCTGAGGATTAGGGGACGCGTATGCGTTCCTCGTGTTGGTGATTTGATTCAGATGATCTTATCTGAGGCCCACAGCTCTCGCTATTCCATTCATTCGGGAGTGACTAAGATGTACAGTGACTTGAGACAACACTATTGGTGGCGCCGTATGAAGAGAGATATAGTTTATTTTGTGGCTAAGTGTGGAAATTTTGAACAGGTAAAGTATGAGCACTAGCGACCCGGTGGGGTGTTTCAGAGGATGCCCATTCCCGAGTGGAAGTGGGAGAGAATTACCATGGATTTTGTCACGGGTCTTCCGAAGACCCTTGGCACGTTTGATTCTATTTGGGTGATAGTGGATCGATTGACTAAGCCCGCTCACTTTGTTCCGGTTCAGGTTTCTTATACTGCAGAGAAGTTAGCCATGATGTACATTTGGGATATTGTGATATTACATGGGATCCCTATGTCTTTGGTATCTGATAGGGGTACTATCTTCACGTCCCAATTCTGGAGAGAATTTCATGACGAGTTAGGTACCCGATTGGACTTTAGTACAGCTTTCCATCCCCAGACCGATGGCCAGTCCGAGCGGACCATTTAGGTGCTCGAGGACATATTCAGAGTGTGTGTTATTGACTTTGGTGGTCATTGGGATCAGCACCTGCCCTTGGTGGAGTTTTCATACAAAAACAGTTATCATTCGAGTATTGGTATGACGCCTTTTGAGGCCTTATAAGGTAGGAGGTATAGATCTCCGATTGGTTGGTTTGATGGTTTCGAGGCTCGACCTGGGAGCACGGATCTATTCAGAGAGTCCCTTGATAGAGTGAGAGTCATTCAGGCCAGACTAGTGGTAGCTCAGAGTAGGTATAAGATGTATGCGGACCGGAAGGTTTAGGATTTGAAATTTTCTATTGGTGATCAGGTTCTATTGAAGGTTTCACCCTTAAAGGGTGTTATGAGGTTTGGTAAGAGGGGCAAGTTGATCCCTAGATACATTGGCCCGTTTGAGATCGTGGATTGTATCGGTGATGTAGCTTATGAGTTAGCATTGTCGCCAGGCTTGGCGGGAGTTCACCCGGTTTTCCATGTTTCGATGCTAAAGAGATACCATACCGACAGTACTGTCACGACCCAACCCCATGGGCCGCGACTGGTGCCCTACAGGGACACCCCAGACAAACTCACACCCATATCATCGAAATCAGACTCGTCCAAACACAACATACGATATTCAGACTCAACATCGTAATCAGACATCTACCGGATACTGATCCTAAGCAGTCGCCCGTACAGATCAAACAAATCGCAAATCAGAAAAGAGGCGGAATGTACTTCGCCAAATTTTCACACACACACATCCGAAGGGTGGCGGAATGTACATCGCCCCCACAAGCATACACATACATACAAAATCAGAGGCCGACTTGGCCATAGTAGTGTACGGGCCGCTTAAGAACACAAAACAGGCTCACATACGAACACACCGGACCCACGACCCACAAATCTGACTACAGGCCTCTAGACAAAACAGAACATAAGACATATGAACATAGGACGGGACAGGGCCCCGCCGTACCCACTCATCCAAGTATACAGAATACAGACACAACAAAAGATATGTACCAAAAGTAGGCTCCGGATCAAGGGGAGCTCTCCAACACAGCAGACTGAGTAGCCTAAATCGGAGGACCACCCAGACGAGCTTCTGTACCTGCGGGCATGAAACACAGCCCCCGAAGACACGGGGGTCAGTACGGGAGAAGTACTGAGTATGTAAAGCAGAGGGTACAGAAATCACAAACACAGCTGGAGTCAGAAAGAACAAACACACCGACATCGTAGACAAAGCAAACCTGTGCGGGAGGCGAACGTACAAAATGCAAATCAAATCATGTATAGGGTTTAGGAACGTGGTCACCCCCCGACGCTGGTGCCACTACACATCATAACTCCAGAAGTTTTCAAATCTCCGTACAGTCTCCAGACACATCATATCACACACACATCATATCATCAAAACATATCAAATGCCATATCACATCATAACTCCATAAACGGTAACCGGCCCTATGGCGAGGCCTCGGAAACCGTAACACATCATAACTCCCGAATATATTATAGCGCGCACGATCACAAAGTCGGCCCGGGTACCGACGAACGAAGTCATAGCAGACAGCACGAACAGAGTAGTGCAGAAACCATATGCATATCAAAATAATTTGTCAGACTCAACATATAATTTACGTACAAGTATATACTGACGCCAGAAGGCTCGGAATAGGAATCAGATTGATCAAAGTTT
The DNA here is from genome assembly GCF_019175385.1 of Lycium barbarum. Classification (NCBI taxonomy): domain Eukaryota; kingdom Viridiplantae; phylum Streptophyta; class Magnoliopsida; order Solanales; family Solanaceae; genus Lycium; species Lycium barbarum. The sequence goes on along the minus strand of NC_083339.1, from coordinate 39,262,938 downwards.
GCGTATATAAGTTACGAAGTGCCAAACGGCTAAATTCTCAAGAAAAACTGTTCATACGTCATTTTCCGAAAATCTCACATCGTTCAAAGTACAGAACGTACATTAATGGCATAGGAAGTTTCAAACACATCCTTGGGTCATAAACAGAAGGTTGCGAATCGTAACAGACACAAGCGAATCAAACAAACCGAATAAGGGGAGCCTCGGGGCTCGCGGGCCCACCTCGGGTCAAATTGAGGCGGCGGACACAAATCGCAGATTTTTGGTTCCATAGAGTCATTTGCAAAAGTTTCGAAGAGTTTCGGACTCAACAGCACAAGTTATGGAGGTACGAGCGTTCTTTTACCCAAATGGGACCAAAAGGTTTCAATCGCGCTGAATGAATAGTGCTCGAACTTGAACCTCGATTTCCAAGAGCAGAGTTATTCCCGAGATTCCGAAATTTACCTAGTGGGTCTAGGACATGCCAAAAGAATGAGAGGTAGGCTTTACATACCTGGTTGGCGCCTTACGCTCCTCAAATCGCAATTCCCGTTTCGTCCAGAAACTGCAGATGGTCACTTTTACCAGTTACTATTCATGAGAATTAACATTTTAGTCTTTGGGCTATATTTGGCTACCGAAATTTCGGCAGCACTTCCCCTATAAATCTAACACCCCCGAGACTTAGCTCGGCTCAAAATACAACGACAACAACAACCCCAAACATCATTAAACCATACAAACCACAATCATACTACATTAACTTCAAAATTTTACTTTAATACATGAGTTGGCAAATTCTTGATTCAACTTCAAAATTCCAACTCTATTTCCACATTAGTCCATTCATTCACTCATTCTCAATTATTCAAACACACTACATACAAGTTCCAAATCACATACAAACATTCCCAAAGTTCACTACTTTCCAATTTTCATTCAAAACACCAAAAGTTACGACGAACGTTCTAACTTGCGTCGTTTCATTCCAAATTCGTTATCATCAACCATAAATCTTATTTAAAGTCTTTAGTGTCATAAATATACTATGATATACACAAATATACCAAATGTATACGCTTTCCGATAACGTCCGAAATTATTTTCCAACACCAAATCAATTCTCCAAACATTCATTTACGTTATAAAGGTTACAACGACACCTCAAACGACTAAACGGAATTAAATTCACATGGTCTTGCACTACATACAAGCCACGGCCAAACACACTCTTTTTGCACACACATGCCAAGCACAAACACAACACCATTCCAAAATCTTCATGCTAATTCAATCACTAACACATATGTACCCATTTCATAACATAAAAACATTGAAATCTTACCTTAATCTTAAGATCCCGATTTGCCGCAAACGAGCACCTTACGCCAAACTAATTGTACCCCGTTGAAGAGGGGCTCGAGTACTTCATAATACGTTAAGGACAAGGATTTTTAGATCACCACAAAGCTAGCAATTTTTTTTTTTTTTTTCTTTCCCTATACCCTTCGGCCGAGAGCCATTTTTTTCTTGTTCTTGAATTTTTTTCTTTTGTTCTAGATAATTATCCATTACAATGTGATATATATCCACTTATAGGTCATGTGCATAGCACATGACCTTGATGGAATGGGCTTGGGCTTGCCCCCCCCTTTGGCCGGCCACTTTCCTTCCTTTGGGCCTCAATTTTTGTATTCCATTTTCTTAGCCCAATGCATAAAATGTCCCGTTTTGTAATTCCCGAAACTAATTTCTAAAATTCCAAATTCACCCTCGGCCTTCCCCGAGGTCTTGACATTAATAGTTTCATAATCAACACGAGCATAGCGACTTAAACCAAAATTTCTTCCTCAATACACACAAGTCTTATTTATCTCTTGATTTCCCGTTATACGAAAATACGGGACATAACATTCTCCCCCCCTTAAAAACATTCGTCCTCGAATGTTGAATCGAACTCATGGGTGTCGTACTACTCCGGGAGGGTTCTCTTGATAGTTGTCCTTTATTGATTTCTCCGACATGTCTTCTTTACCAATACTAGGGTAGATTTTTCACATCACTGACTCAAATACCTTCATAATACATTTTCTCATACTCTACGTAATCACCGAACTCTGCACTATATTCTTGTAAGGGACGGACGCTTTCCAGATATCATCGCCAATATCATCTTCTTTTCACACTCCTGAGTTTCCTTACCACATCGTCGTAATCTCACTTTACTTCATATCAGACACTTCATGCCCAACAGACTCAGAACTAAAACCGAACGGATTCATAATCGGAAGCAGACATACTCAACGATGGCGGACGGATTCGTAGTCAACATCGAAGGTACGGAAGCATATCAGACACATCTGAGATCGGAGTCAGACGTACAAAGGAGTATCGGACGAATTCGTAAGCAGAATCAAACACACGAAGGTATACCAAACAGATTCACAATCGAAGTCAGACGTACGGACTCATATCGGACAGATCCGAAATCAGAATCAAATATACAGGATTGTTTCATACAAAGTCGTGACCAGTCAAACCGAAGTGTATCGAACACACACGCGGTCAAAATCAAACGCACCGAAGCATATCAGATGAATTTATATCCAGAGTCAGACCCACAGAGGTGTGCCAGACAGAAACGGATTCAGAATCAAACACACAAAAGGTTCATCGAACAGGAACGTAGTCGAACTCAAAAATATAGAGGCGTACTAGGTAGAGCCTCATCGGCATCGGAAGTGCAGAAGCACTATGGATAGAATATCAATTTGGGATTAAATCATTTATATTAAGGCTCCAATAATTCATGAGAATTTCCCTTTATTTGCAACTCACTCACCAAGTCGTCACACAATTCGCCTTGCGTCTTACGTATCGACTTCCTTCAAAAATTTCACTTACTCACACTGCTTATCTTTTATTTATCACTACATTAGTTTCCGGGGCTCGGCTCTTAGCCCTCATGGCCCTGAATGGAAATCATACACACACACATACACATACACATACACATACACACGTTTACTCATACCTTACTGGCGAACATCTCTGACTGTTATTCAAATTCGTTCAATTTCCCAAGCGGTGGCATACCCTTTTCCTTTTTGCCCATTTAGTCCGCCTCGTTCCGCGCGGCTCTCGCGAGGGCACTAATTATTCCACACACATTCTATTTATTCTTGGTTACCCCAAATTCTCATTTACATTAATCATACTTACACTTGTGCAAAATTTTGCATTACTTCCCAGGGGGTCACCCATCCCTGAATTGCTCTGGCTTGAGCATGCTTAACCCCGAATCTTTTACGTATTTTGACGCGTTAGGGTTGATATAATTTCGTCAATTGCCCCGCACTACCTTTGTCACGCAATTTTAGGCCAAACGGGGTCTTAGCAAATTTTTCGGAAATTTTTCGTAGCGGGTCCCCCTTTGTCCCAAAGAAGTCGTTTGCTTTTCTGGCTATGTGGTCTATCGTTCTAGCCTTCCAACTCCCATATATTTTCCTCACACACGTACAGATAACTGCCTCAGATATTTTCATTAATTCAGATTCTTACCCTACCTTTACTGACACACACAAAAGAATATCGCATAATACTGAGGTACAAACCTACCATTGCACATATTCATTAAACAAAAGGGTTAGTAATATACCTGGGTCTGTATCTGGGGGTGCCTCTGGGTCCCGATGACCAGTCAAAGCGTAGATGCGGTTCGAGGGACCGCTAGAATCTGAACCCCCACCACGGCCTCTACCGCGGCCCGCTGGTGCTGGCATACCTCGCCCTGTCGAGCGCGTGGCCGAAGGGGTAGATGACGAACCCGCAACAGATCTCATCGGCGGTGCTGCGCTACCGGAACCGCCTGCCCACGGACAATCCCGCATGATATGGCCCTGGCGGCCGCAAGCAAAACAGGCCCCTGTGGCTCTGAAGCACTCACCTGGGTGCGATCTTCCGCAATACGAACACTGGGGTATGGGTGGCCTAGACTGACTGGGACCCCTGCTCGACTGAGGACCTGGGGCTCTGGAACTCTGGTCTGCCCTGGACGGTCCTGCTCCATCAAACCTCTTACCAACAGACTGTGCGTCCCGGCCTGACGGAGGAAAGTACCCGCTGGACTGATACTGAGGCTGCCCGCTCCGAGAATCTCCAGAATATCCCGCTGATCTGGCCCTCTTGGGCCGTCTCCCATCATACTCTCGGCTGGGCCGATCTGCTCGGTGCCGGTTCTCCATCCCCTGGGCGTAGGCCTGTAGACGGGCAATGTCCATATCTGTCTGCAATGACACCGCCATACACCCGTCAATCAAGTAACGATCCAGCCCCATAACATATCTATGCATCCGATCTGTCATATCTGCCACCACGGCAGGGGCGTACCGGGCCAGGGAATCAAACTCCAAATTATATTCACGGACGCTCCGACCCCTCTGCTGCAGATGCAAAAACCGATCAGCTCGCTCCCGTCGTAACTCTGGGGGCAGGAAGTGGCGGGTGAAAGCAGTCACAAACTGATCCCACATAGCTGGAGGAGCACCCTCACCCCGGGATAGCTCCCAAGTCTCATACCAATGCGCGGCAACATCCCGAAGCCTATGCGAAGCTAGCTCCACCGACTCGGTCTCTGAAGCCCTGACCAAGTCTAATGCACGCCGCATCCCCCGAATGAAGTCATGGGGGTCCTCATCGGGCTTAGACCCGAAAAACTCTGGAGGGCCGCATAACAAGAACTCCCGAACTCTCAGGCTTTCCCGCCTGTCCTCATCATCATCGTCTCTCCGCCCGCGCCTGCGAGCCTGGCCGGCTACAATCGTAGTCAACAACTGTACAGCCTCCCTTAGGGTCCTATCCTCCGCCCCTGGCTGAGAAGCTGGCGTCTCAGGAGCGGGTACACGGACCTCTGGAGCTGCTGAAGGTCCCGCTCCCGGCTGTACTAATGGGGGTGTAGCAGACCCCTCAGAATGAGGTGTAACCTCAGGCAAATCATAAACACGAGCCCGAGTAGCCCGTTGTGCCTGACTGGTCTCTCCCACCTTCGCCTTGCCCTTCTGGGCCGCCGTTGCCTTCTTCGGAGGCATCGCTGCAAACACAACAACGGGTCAGATCAGAATGATCCTAATAACACAGCTCTATCGCACGATCTAAGATTCCAAAGAAAGGGCAACACAACATCCTAGATGTCCTGTAGCTTCCTGTTTATAGATGTGGTGCACAACACATCGATAAACAAGACTCTACTAGACACGGCCTGTAGACATTCCGAGGACAAACCGCTCTGATACCACTTTGTCACGACCCAACCCCATGGGCCGCGACTGGTGCCCTACAGGGACACCCCAGACAAACTCACACCCATATCATCGAAATCAGACTCGTCCAAACACAACATACGATATTCAGACTCAACATCGTAATCAGACATCTACCGGATACTGATCCTAAGCAGTCGCCCGTACAGATCAAACAAATCGCAAATCAGAAAAGAGGCGGAATGTACTTCGCCAAATTTTCACACACACACATCCGAAGGGTGGCGGAATGTACATCGCCCCCACAAGCATACACATACATACAAAATCAGAGGCCGACTTGGCCATAGTAGTGTACGGGCCGCTTAAGAACACAAAACAGGCTCACATACGAACACACCGGACCCACGACCCACAAATCTGACTACAGGCCTCTAGACAAAACAGAACATAAGACATATGAACATAGGACGGGACAGGGCCCCGCCGTACCCACTCATCCAAGTATACAGAATACAGACACAACAAAAGATATGTACCAAAAGTAGGCTCCGGATCAAGGGGAGCTCTCCAACACAGCAGACTGAGTAGCCTAAATCGGAGGACCACCCAGACGAGCTTCTGTACCTGCGGGCATGAAACACAGCCCCCGAAGACACGGGGGTCAGTACGGGAGAAGTACTGAGTATGTAAAGCAGAGGGTACAGAAATCACAAACACAGCTGGAGTCAGAAAGAACAAACACACCGACATCGTAGACAAAGCAAACCTGTGCGGGAGGCGAACGTACAAAATGCAAATCAAATCATGTATAGGGTTTAGGAACGTGGTCACCCCCCGACGCTGGTGCCACTACACATCATAACTCCAGAAGTTTTCAAATCTCCGTACAGTCTCCAGACACATCATATCACACACACATCATATCATCAAAACATATCAAATGCCATATCACATCATAACTCCATAAACGGTAACCGGCCCTATGGCGAGGCCTCGGAAACCGTAACACATCATAACTCCCGAATATATTATAGCGCGCACGATCACAAAGTCGGCCCGGGTACCGACGAACGAAGTCATAGCAGACAGCACGAACAGAGTAGTGCAGAAACCATATGCATATCAAAATAATTTGTCAGACTCAACATATAATTTACGTACAAGTATATACTGACGCCAGAAGGCTCGGAATAGGAATCAGATTGATCAAAGTTTGCGTATATAAGTTACGAAGTGCCAAACGGCTAAATTCTCAAGAAAAACTGTTCATACGTCATTTTCCGAAAATCTCACATCGTTCAAAGTACAGAACGTACATTAATGGCATAGGAAGTTTCAAACACATCCTTGGGTCATAAACAGAAGGTTGCGAATCGTAACAGACACAAGCGAATCAAACAAACCGAATAAGGGGAGCCTCGGGGCTCGCGGGCCCACCTCGGGTCAAATTGAGGCGGCGGACACAAATCGCAGATTTTTGGTTCCATAGAGTCATTTGCAAAAGTTTCGAAGAGTTTCGGACTCAACAGCACAAGTTATGGAGGTACGAGCGTTCTTTTACCCAAATGGGACCAAAAGGTTTCAATCGCGCTGAATGAATAGTGCTCGAACTTGAACCTCGATTTCCAAGAGCAGAGTTATTCCCGAGATTCCGAAATTTACCTAGTGGGTCTAGGACATGCCAAAAGAATGAGAGGTAGGCTTTACATACCTGGTTGGCGCCTTACGCTCCTCAAATCGCAATTCCCGTTTCGTCCAGAAACTGCAGATGGTCACTTTTACCAGTTACTATTCATGAGAATTAACATTTTAGTCTTTGGGCTATATTTGGCTACCGAAATTTCGGCAGCACTTCCCCTATAAATCTAACACCCCCGAGACTTAGCTCGGCTCAAAATACAACGACAACAACAACCCCAAACATCATTAAACCATACAAACCACAATCATACTACATTAACTTCAAAATTTTACTTTAATACATGAGTTGGCAAATTCTTGATTCAACTTCAAAATTCCAACTCTATTTCCACATTAGTCCATTCATTCACTCATTCTCAATTATTCAAACACACTACATACAAGTTCCAAATCACATACAAACATTCCCAAAGTTCACTACTTTCCAATTTTCATTCAAAACACCAAAAGTTACGACGAACGTTCTAACTTGCGTCGTTTCATTCCAAATTCGTTATCATCAACCATAAATCTTATTTAAAGTATTTAGTGTCATAAATATACTATGATATACACAAATATACCAAATGTATACGCTTTCCGATAACGTCCGAAATTATTTTCCAACACCAAATCAATTCTCCAAACATTCATTTACGTTATAAAGGTTACAACGACACCTCAAACGACTAAACGGAATTAAATTCACATGGTCTTGCACTACATACAAGCCACGGCCAAACACACTCTTTTTGCACACACATGCCAAGCACAAACACAACACCATTCCAAAATCTTCATGCTAATTCAATCACTAACACATATGTACCCATTTCATAACATAAAAACATTGAAATCTTACCTTAATCTTAAGATCCCGATTTGCCGCAAACGAGCACCTTACGCCAAACTAATTGTACCCCGTTGAAGAGGGGCTCGAGTACTTCATAATACGTTAAGGACAAGGATTTTTAGATCACCACAAAGCTAGCAATTTTTTTTTTTTTTTTTCTTTCCCTATACCCTTCGGCCGAGAGCCATTTTTTTCTTGTTCTTGAATTTTTTTCTTTTGTTCTAGATAATTATCCATTACAATGTGATATATATCCACTTATAGGTCATGTGCATAGCACATGACCTTGATGGAATGGGCTTGGGCTTGCCCCCCCCTTTGGCCGGCCACTTTCCTTCCTTTGGGCCTCAATTTTTGTATTCCATTTTCTTAGCCCAATGCATAAAATGTCCCGTTTTGTAATTCCCGAAACTAATTTCTAAAATTCCAAATTCACCCTCGGCCTTCCCCGAGGTCTTGACATTAATAGTTTCATAATCAACACGAGCATAGCGACTTAAACCAAAATTTCTTCCTCAATACACACAAGTCTTATTTATCTCTTGATTTCCCGTTATACGAAAATACGGGACATAACAAGTACCTACATTATCCGTTGGGATTCTATATTGCTTGATAAGAATTTGACTTATGAGGAGGAGCCTATCGCGATCTTGGATAGGCAGGTTTGAAAGTTGAGGTCCAAGGAGATTGCTTCTGTGAAAGTGCAATGGAAGCACCGTCCTGTGGAAAAGGCTACTTAGGAGACTGAGTCTGATATGCGTAGCCGATATCCCCAGTTGTTCACTGATTCGGGTATTTTCTTACTTTCCTTCTTTTCTTTGCTCGAGGACGAGCAACAGTTCAATTGGTATATGATGTAACGACCCGTTTGGTCGTTATAGTTCTTTTGTCACTTTCGCCTGCTCCCGAGCATTAATTAGCTCCCTTTTGACCTGATAGGACTGTTGACACGCTTCCCGATGTGTCTAGACAGGATTCGGGCAACTTTGGAAAAAATATAGACTTGAAGTGAAAAAGGGTTGACCCGAGGTTGACTTTTGGGCCAATGAACCTTTTTCAAAATTATGTCAATTCTGAGAGATCCGGATAGTCATTTAGAACTTGCGTGTGCGTTTGGTTCCCAATGCATTCGGATGCATTTTGGGACGTTGGATAGGAAATAGAAATTAAGGCATCGGTGGTTGACTCGATCAACGAGACCTCCGTTTGAAATTTCGAGACCACAGGTGCGTTCGTAGCGTGTTTTTATGTGGGACTAAGTATCTGGTATGAGAGCAGATGGTCTCGGGAGTTAGTCGAATAATCGGATCGAAGGAAAATATTGGGCTAAAGTTTCTGGTGTCTGCTGCCAGCGCTGGCGGCACCAGCACCACAACGGCGGAACCGCTGGGGCGGTGGACATTCCGCTGAAGTGGTACGAGCCATTTAGGCTTGACCGCTAAAGCGATCAGGTGACCGTTGGGGTGGTCACAGTACCGCTGTAGAAAGTGACGGGCAGTTAAGTCCATTAGATGAGTCTTAAATGAGTCTTAGACCTTCATTATTTCATAGCTCGATATTGGAGCTTGGGAAAGTTGTTCTTGGAGACAAATTGAAGGAATTCTTGGAGGTAAAACTTTGTCTAATCCTTTACTCCTCTTTAATCACAATCATCTTAGATTTTCTCCTTCCCTTTTAAATCCCTTAGAAATGGAATTTGAAGGAGGGTTTTGGTAGATTTTTCTCTAATATTATACTTGATAAATTAATGATGTTAATTTTAAAATGTGATGAATCTAAGCTTAGTAGGCCCATATCTTTCACTTTTAACGTTGAATTTCGGATTTGGAGAATTAGGGTTCATACCCAATTTGGGGGTTTTTTACTTGAAATCAGATTTGGGATAATTTTTGAGTTAAATCAATAATTAATGATTGGGTTATGATTCCCTAGTACTTAATTTGGTATTTTACCCGTGATTTTCCCGTTTTGCCCTTATGGGCCGGTTTCCCCAATTTCTAAGGTTAAAATGGACCTAATTGATATCGTAGCAATATCAGTATCATTCTCCATGATTTCTAATTTATAATTTGATTACGCTTAGATTACTTTGGTTCTGAGCTTCAGAGGAAGGGCAAGGCAATAGAGTGACTTGGTGTTGCGGTTCGCCAGTCCAGGTAGGTTATGGCTTACCTCTACTGAGACTATGCATAGCGAATCACATATTTAGAATATAGTATCGGAGACAGCATGCGAACCTTCGGGTATGAAGTTGGGTTGGATATTGCCTTAGATTGGGCCCTGATATGTGTTGGGACTAGCCACCCCGTTATATGTGTTTATTGTTCCATTTGATGGTTGATGCTAGGAGTAGTGGTAAATATCAGAATCTGTGTTACTATCTTGACTGAGATATGGTTGACATACCGTTGTTGGTATTTGCATGGTGATACATTGTTGACGTACCCGTTGTTGGTACTAGTAATATTGATATATTGTCGGCATACCCTTGATGGTATTGTGATATGAGACATTGATGGCGTACCCCTTCGTGGTCTTGTGATATTGAACTTGATTGTTGATACTTGATGTACGCATTGCACTCACTCTCACACATTCTTGATGCATGATCGATACCCGGTGATGATCCGGTATCATTGATTGAGTAAATTTATATTTGATAAATTCCTTATTTGAGTGATTGTAAAGGCCGATGTCCGAAGATCCATTTCGGAATGGTTGATTGTATGAAACTGATGTTTGATAAACTCTTTTACTTGAGTGATTGTAAGAAGGCCGATGTCCGAGGTTCAATTCTGGAATCGTTGACAAGTGCATTGCATACATTCCTTCATATTCATGATGCACGGCCGATAGCCGATAATTATCCGATATCGTTGATTGAGCGACTCTTTTACTTGAGTGATTGTGAGAGGCTGATGACCGACGATCTATTCCGGCATCGTTATTGCATGGCCGATTTCGATGTTATTTCGGAATCGTTGTTAGTGCATGGGCTCCGCGGATCCCCCAGAGTGGTGCCGGTGAGACTCCCTCTGTAAGCAATTAGCCAGGGTCCTGTATGTCTGTTGGGCAAAGATCTGGGGCGGGTGGCACTTAGACTTCGCGAGTCACACTGGGTTGTGCTACCGAGAATTCGATATTTCCGTCTGGAGTACATGTGTACACCTCATTTGCATGTTATTACATCTCATCCATTCCATTATTGCATTGCATTGCATTGGCTTGATTGCGATTCGTGGTGATTGATTGATTGATGATTGAATTGGTTATATACATATTTCGGACTTGGTGTACTTAGGTTTAGAGGCTTTACATAGGCGATGACGGATACTTGGTTGTGATCTTATTGTCTTATACTTGTTGGATTCCTTACTATATACTTATTTTCTGAATTGTGTTATCTACGCTTGGTCGGCCGATGATGCCTACCAGTACTGTTCTTTGTACTGACCTGCACTTGCTGCATTCTTTTATGAATGCAGAGTATCAGGTTAGATCTACTTCTCTGACTCGTGGCTGATCGACTCTTCAGCTTCCACTTGAGTTTTCCAAGGTGAGCATGGTGTCCGCTGACCTCGGAGACTCTTCTATTACTTATGTCTTGCCTTCCATTCAGAGACATGATTTGAGACTACTTATTTATTATTACTCAGACCTTTAGTATTCGGATTTAGATGCTCTTGTATGACCAGACCAGATACTGAGGTGGATTTCTTTTACTGCCGCACTTGTTAACATTATATTATATTGTGAGACTTACATTAGTTCACTCTCTTCCGCTATTGTCTATTATTGTGAATATTGAGTTAAGGGTTTGCCTATCGAGGTGGGAAAGGGAGGTGCCCGCATGACCTAGGCTGAAATGGGTCGTGACACACACACACACACACATAGCTAAGCATATAAGTTAAGGCTTTTCTAAGTTTATAACTTTCTATTTATAACTTAAGTATATTTATACTAGATATACCTAAAATATACTTGAGTTATAAAATAGAAGAACCAGTTATAGTTCCAAATGCTGTTTATTCATTAGTTATTAATATTATAGAACATTTTTCAAGAAGATGATCGGATAATAATGAGACCATTAGGACCTTGCTTCAGAATTTAAGATGCAAAACCCTTACCTCATTTAGGTGGTATAAGGATGTATTCTTTTGTCGGGTTATGAAATTACCAGAGTACAATGACACTCATTGGAAATCTAAATTTATAGATGGATTACCAGCCCTTTTTGCACTTGTTGCCGTTTTACAGCATTCAAGATATTACTACGCTGTTCATGGGTTAAATAATTATCCCACTAACCTTTTAATTGGCCAGTAAAACACAACAATAATCATATCTGCGATAGTTCGCTCATTATTTTTATTAACCTTACTTATTGTACTATACATCAATGTTCTATGTATGGTACAATAAATTTGTCTTTCACTATAACCATCTATGTTCCATTCATAGATTTCTTTACCACTATAATTATTGGTAATAATATGCTCATGTTCTTCTAATGAGACATCTTAAGGAGTAGGCCTAGGATAATAGTACATCCTTTGAGCAGGTTTATCAGCATATTATTCATCTATTTTATTAATATCTGCTGCAACCTTGACCTTGCAATCCATATTAGGAAAATTATCGTCATCCTCTGCTATCAAAGGATTAATATTTAAACTTTTGAATTTCTCATCAAGCATTTGCACTAATTCTGAAAAAGGTTTTAATTTAAAATTTTCAATTTCAGGTGGAGGCTGTATACTTGGAGTAGCAACAACTTCCTGTTTTTTTCCCTTATTAAGGGTAGAATCATGTAACTTTCTATATGAGAAAATAGTTTGTCAATTCTATCATGAAGTGAAAGAATTTGTTTACCCAAGATATTCATGTAAATATTAGCATAATTTTTTTGTTTTAGCATATTATTAATATGCCTAGCAGTAACTTGTAAAGTATCATTGTCAAATAATTTTGAAAAAGCTGCAAAATGAAGAACTTTGTCATCCTTTCCAATTTGAAAAGATTGTTGTGGAGGAAATATAGTATTGATAATTTCTCCATTAGTCAGTCTATATTCGCGTTCCAAAACAAAAATATAATTTCCTACGTATTTAGCCATAAACCAAGGAACAAAAGATATAATTTTGTTGACATTGGAAAGATCCTTATAAAAATCTTCTTGGAAAAATGTTTTTTCATCATCATTAAAATTTGGAAAAAACCTAATCCCTCATAGGGACAGTTCAAACCAGTTTGGTCTATGGCCCTGTATATTTTAATGCTTATCCTAATTTGCAGGTTGATAATTCTTTAGACGCTTTAATATTAAGTGTTAAATTACATGATTATGATTATATGCCTGGTATAGAGGTAATAGGTATCTGTTATAGAATATATTTTAAACCATTATATACTATGAATCCTATGTGTAAAATTATGGATTTCAAAAATGAAACTATTCTGATAGAAACTAATTTTGGCAAATCCAAAATTGTTACTCGAAGACCTATTAACTGGGATGAAATTGATTTTCCCAAAGAATGGGTCATAGAAGGAGCAACACCTCCTCAAAATAATATTAATACTGATATTTCTGAAATTGAACAAGCCCCAGATGGGCTATTAAATTAAGATTTTATGAACCTCCATCTTTATTAGATAAAGCTGAAAGTCATAGCATCAGCAGCAGATCTAGACTAACTAGATCAAATTCTTCATTCCATTCTTATATTTCACCAGTTGATTTTATTGTTCAGTCTCCATCTAGAGCTTCTATGTTATATCCCGCATTTTTGCGCATTCGGATAATTTAAGATAATTGCCGAAGATTAAGAACAAGACTATAATTTTGATCTTGTTTGGTGTACAAGTTGTTTATGAAAATTTTGAAGTGGGAATATTAAGAAAGTTCAAAGGCATGAAGGGAAATTCGCAATACGACTCGTGGAAATATGGAGGAGGACGAAGGGCAAATTTGGAATTTGAAAAATAATTTTTCATAAATTGTAGGACAAAAAAAAAGGTGGGCTTGCAATTAAAGAGGCCATTTGGGTCATTCAAAGGGGGTGGGCTTAGGCCCAATTAGAAGCTTAATGAATAAGCTTAAAAGACGACTAAGTCATCTTTGTTTCATAACATTTCCTAGAAATTTCTAGAATTTTAAAGAACAAAGAAGAAAGAAAGGGGAAGGGCCATTTCGGCCAAGACCCCAAAAATTCATGCCATGGAAATTGATCACAAAAAAATATTTTCTCCTAGCAATCCCACCAATTGGAAGGCCCTCTACAACATGGAAGAGTTGTTGGAACAAGAAAATCATCCATTTGTACAAATTCATAATCTTAACCAAGAGGAAAGTTGAAGGAAAAAAAGGTAAGAACAAATCTTCTTTATATGTTATGGATGCTTGTGTATATTGTAGGATGCGTAAATGAATGAGAAACATGAAAACATGAATGTTGAAGTGTGGCCGTGTGAGTATGGTGTTGGCCGAATTTAGTTGCATTTGTGGAGAAATGATGAATTAATTTTACTTAGTATCATGATTGTTGTGGTATGTTGAAGTGAATGAAAATCATGAAAATATGTAGTGTGCATGTGTGGCCGTGTGGTGCTAGAAGAGTGAGCAAATTTTATCTTGTATGTTGGTTGTTGTTGTAGTGAAATCTATGATGGAAAATGGAAGCTTAATAATTTTAGTTTAGGTGGTAATTGTTGGAAACTTGTTCTAGAAGTTTATGAAGATTGAATATGATGTTCTTGCATGTATGGCATATAAGGTTGTTAGTATGGTGTTGTTGGAATATAAATTATAAGGTTGTTATTGTTTTTGTTGGAGTTGGAAGGTCTTGAAGGAAGTAGTATGTTAATTGAAATTGTTATTATGATTGTTGGCATTGTTGTTGATAATTTGGCCGGGTTGAATTCCCGGATTGTTGTTGATTAAATTGGCTAAGTTGAAGTTTTGGAGATGGTGTATTTATAGGGGAAGTGCTACCGAAATTTCGGTAGACAAATGTTACCTTACGATTCAACTTCTAGATGCGCTAATTAAGGTTTGGTAAATATGACCAATTTGTAGATTTTGGCGGATTTGCAACTTGAATTTGGAGTAGCATAAGGAGCGGAAAAAGGTATGTAAGGTTTTATCCTTTCTTGCTTGGCATGTCTTAGGCATACTAAGTTGGATACGAGCCTCGGGGACAACTCTATTCTCCGGAATCCGCACCTAAAGTTTCTCCTTTTTCATTCAATAGAATTGAATTAGAAAGTGTGCGAAATGTTGGAAAAACCTCCGAAGCATCTAGAACTTGTATAAATATGACCTGACTACCTTAAAACCCCCACGAGTGACGTCATGAAATGTAATGTACGTAAATTTGGTACGCCACCTCATTTGACCCGAGGTGGGCCCATTGTTCCCGGATTTTCCTTATTGTTCTGTTTATCAAGTGACAAGTACTGTAACTATTCCAATGAGAATATTTCTATGATAATGATGATGTAAGGAAGAGAATATGTCCATGATAAGTATGACAAGAATGATTCCATGACCAAGTGTCTTAAGTCAAGAATTCAATGTGAGTATGAAAGTGCCCAACTAGTTCATGATCTTTAATTCTATTCCGTGGTCATGACGTTATTCTCTAAAGATTTCAAAGCACATGAATTGATGTCTATGATGCCCATGATTTCATACTATGTTTTCTTCTAATGCCATTCTCCGTTGATAGTCTCGCCTTAAAATACTCGTTCCTTCCAGGTGAGACAAACCGATCACGGTTATTCGATAATGTAATCCGAGGTCACCGACCTTACGTCACTCCGATGGATACATGATTTTCTTTGGGCTCTCCTGCATGCTTATATGACATATGTATATGAGATATTAATATGTACATGGGGTGGGGGGAAAGGATACATGGGGATTGGAAGGGAAACATGTTTCACTGCCACCTGGTCAGCTGGCTTACCATCCCGGACGCGGGATGCCCGGACGCGGGATATATGGGCGAGCCGATGTATTTCGGTGCTATGTGGGCGAGCCGACATTGTTCGGTGCTATGCTATGACCCGACATGATATGACACGATATAATATGACATGATATAATGTGACACGCTATGATATGACATGATATGATATGATATAATATGACATGACATGACATGACATGATATGATATGATACGACATGATATGACATGACCAGATAAAGCATGCATGGCATCCGCCCCCAGGGCACTCATATGTTCAGGTTACTCTTTTGTTCCATGATATGGTTGGGCAGTTTACATGTAAATGTGTATATGTCGTTGCAAAAAGGGAAGGTTAGCTTACTTGATATCTGCCCTAAGAGGCAAGCAGAGGTACAAGTTATGTTCTTACTATATACTATTCTCTATGTCTCCTACCATGATCTTATGTTATTACTCTTGCCTTACATACTCAGTACATTGTTCGTACTGACCCCTCTTCTTCGGGGGATGCGTTCATGCCGCGCAGGTACACCCAGACGAGTGAAGCTAGCATAGAAGACGTTCCAGCGGGGTCGGTAGACTCCACTTGTTCTGGAGTGCTGCCGAGTCAGAGTATATGAGCCATGATGTTTTGTTCGATGATAGAGACTTTGCAGACAGAGTCGTGGGTATAGAGTGTCAGCTTTGTAGACGGCTTCGCCAGTCAATATGTTATTATGTTCAGGTCACGGGTCCTATATGATGATAGACTTTACTTATGAAAAAAAAAATTGGAGAGCTTACTATGTATTTTATTCTTAAGTGATTCAAGAGTTTATGTATGTAATAAGAGTCAGTGGGTTTGCTCGGCTCCAGATATGGGGTCGGGTGCCCATCACACCCTGTCGGGATTGGGGTGTGACAAAGTGTTATCAGAGCAGGTCGGTCTAAGGGTTGTCTATAAAGTCGTGTCCAGTAGAGTCCTGTTTATGGGTGTGAAGCCGGCCACATTTATAAACAGGAGGCTGCGCGGCATCTAGGAATTGTTGACCTTCTTTCTGTCTTAGATCGTGCGATAAAGCCAAGTCATAGGAAATGAGATTCCTTATGCTAACCGTCGATTTTCGCAGCCGCCTAGTGGTGACGAAAGAAGACAAGTGACGAGATGGCAAGTTACAAAGGTAAGCCTGGATAATTGTTCTATTTCTTGGAACTGTAAGTTCTGATGGCTGGAATATGTCATATAGCCATATGTTTTGCGAAGTATTATCGATATTTGCTATGTACTGATTTTAAATAGCAGGAGTGGTAGACGAAGTTCTACCAGAATGGATACGTTTAATAGAAAGAGACGCGGAAAAAGGGAATGCCATAAACAGACGATATACGGGATGTGTTGTTCTAGAGGACCTATGGGTCTGGCGTGGCAACGAAGGTGAGATCGCTACAATTGAGAATCTGGAAGTCCAGAACAGGAGGTAGCCATACACGCAGGCGGAAGATGAACACCGGAAACCAAAAGGGTAAAACCGTAATTGTAAAAGAAAGGACGAGTTACGCAAATGTTTCGGGACCTGTAAGACGTCGACTTGCTCCAGAACATGTAATAAAGGTCATGTGAGGAAGCGGAAGCGAAAATGTCAGCATTAAGACACCGAATTCCAGTGAAGTTTTTGGGTTAAGCGTGCTCAGGTGGGAGCAATTTCATGCTGGGTGACCCCCTGGGAAGTTTACAAGAAATTCTGCATATTCGGACATAAGGGACAAATGGGAGATTAGCGTAGCCTAAGGAAAACTAGAGTATATGGGATGGCTGGAAACTTTAAGAGGGCGCGTAAGACAAGGCGGATTAGCTCGGTAAAGAGACAGGGAATGCATCACAGCCCTAGAATTAGGATAGGCTTGAACAGCATTCGGACGTACTTTGCGGGCTAGCTGATAGTAATTATATATGTACATGTGAAGATGTAGAATATTCCAAGATGATTGTATAGGTGAATCTCAGAGTTCCAGTAACCGGCACTATGACAAGGAAGGCATTAATTAAACAAAGGAATAGTTCACGAGCTTTAGAATTCATATGAAGAAATAGCAAGAAGAGGAAGGTACTCGAAGATGGTTAGTATATAAGGAGCCCCCTAAAGGGGGGGAGATCATACTATATTAGACCTAAAAAGGAATTGCAACACTATCAAGTGTCAGAAAAGGAAATCTATTAGCTTGGAATCAGAATTTAAAATATGTCGGCGTGTCACAAGAATACTTGGGAGAAGAGTAAAAGCAAAATAAAGTATACTAAGAGATAGACCTGAGGATAAAAAAATAGCCTACGGCTACATTGAATCGTTAAGTAAGGATTGCGTACTAAGACATGGCTTCCGTTAAGTGCGGTGACGAGACAATAATAGAAAAGGAAGGACCCGGAAAGAATAAGGATAATGAGGTGACACAGGGAGTTAGAAAAACCTATGACATGGAGCGGTGACTCATGAAAAGTCAAGGAGTTCGATTATAAGGAACATAAGGTAAATGATAAGGAACGGGCATAATGGAAAGAGCAGCTATCAAAGAAACCCATGACATGGAATGAGGACTCATGTAAGGATCCAAGAGTTTGATAGTAAGGAAAGTAGGATAACAGATATGGAATGGACATGGAGAAAAGGGACTATAAAGGGACCCCCTCCATGAGGTCAGTTGAACATTCGAGGACGAATGTTCTAAAGGGGGGGGAGGATGTTATATCCCGCATTTTTGCGCATTCGGATAATTTAAGATAATTGCCGAAGATTAAGAACAAGACTATAATTTTGATCTTGTTTGGTGTACAAGTTGTTTATGAAAATTTTGAAGTGGGAATATTAAGAAAGGTCAAGGGCATGAAGGGAAATTCGCAATACGACTCGTGGAAATATGGAGGAGGACGAAGGGCAAATTTGGAATTTGAAAAATAATTTTTCATAAATTGTAGGACAAAAAAAAAAGGTGGGCTTGCAATTAAAGAGGCCATTTGGGCCATTCAAAGGGGGTGGGCTTAGGCCCAATTAGAAGCTTAATGAATAAGCTTAAAAGATGACTAAGTCATCTTTATTTCATAACATTTCCTAGAAATTTCTAGAATTTTAAAGAACAAAGAAGAAAGAAAGGGGAAGGGCCATTTCGGCCAAGACCCAAAAAATTCATGCCATGGAAATTGATCACAAAAAAATATTTTCTCCTAGCAATCCCACCAATTGGAAGGCCCTCTACAACATGGAAGAGTTGTTGGAACAAGAAAATCATCCATTTGTACAAATTCATAATCATAACCAAGAGGAAAGTTGAAGGAAAAAAAGGTAAGAACAAATCTTCTTTATATGTTATGGATGCTTGTGTATATTGTAGGATGCGTAAATGAATGAGAAACATGAAAACATGAATGTTGAAGTGTGGCCGTGTGAGTATGGTGTTGGCCGAATTTAGTTGCATTTGTGGAGAAATGATGAATTAATTTTACTTAGTATCATGATTGTTGTGGTATGTTGAAGTGAATGAAAATCATGAAAATATGTAGTGTGCATGTGTGGCCGTGTGGTGCTAGAAGAGTGAGCAAATTTTATCTTGTATGTTGGTTGTTGTTGTAGTGAAATCTATGATGGAAAATGGAAGCTTAATAATTTTAGTTTAGGTGGTAATTGTTGGAAACTTGTTCTAGAAGTTTATGAAGATTGAATATGATGTTCTTGCATGTATGGCATATAAGGTTGTTAGTATGGTGTTGTTGGAATATAAATTATAAGGTTGTTATTGTTTTTGTTGGAGTTGGAAGGTCTTGAAGGAAGTAGTATGTTAATTGAAATTGTTATTATGATTGTTGGAATTGTTGTTGATAATTTGGCCGGGTTGAATTCCCGGATTGTTGTTGATTAAATTGGCTAAGTTGAAGTTTTGGAGATGGTGTATTTATAGGGGAAGTGGTGCCGAAATTTCGGTAGACAAATGTTACCTTAAGATTCAACTTCTAGATGCGCTAATTAAGGTTTGGTAAATATGACCAATTTGTAGATTTTGGCGGATTTGCAACTTGAATTTGGAGCAGCATAAGGAGCGGAAAAAGGTATGTAAGGTTTTATCCTTTCTTGCGTGGCATGTCTTAGGCATACTAGGTTGGATACGAGCCTCGGGGACAACTCTATTCTCCGGAATCCGCACCTAAAGTTTCTCCTTTTTCATTCAATGGAATTGAATTAGAAAGTGTGCGAAATGTTGGAAAAACCTCCGAAGCATCTAGAACTTGCATAAATATGACCTGACTACCTTAAAACCCCCACGAGTGACGTCATGAAATGTAATGTACGTAAATTTGGTACGCCGCCTCATTTGACCCGAGGTGGGCCCATTGTTCCCGGATTTTCCTTATTGTTCCGCTTATCAAGTGACAAGTACTGTAACTATTCCAATGAGAATATTTCTATGATAATAATGATAATGATGATGTAAGGAAGAGAATATGTACATGATAAGTATGACAAGAATGATTCCATGACCAAGTGTCTTAAGTCAAGAATTCAATGTGAGTATGAAAGTGCCCAACTAGTTCATGATCTTTAATTCTATTCCTTGGTCATGACGTTATTCTCTAAAGATTTCAAAGCACATGAATTGATGTCTATGATGCCCATGATTTCATACTATGTTTTCTTCTAATGCCATTCTCCGTTGATAGTCTCGCCTTAAAATACTCGTTCCTTCCAGGTGAGACAAACCGATCACGGTTATTCGATAATGTAATCGGAGGTCACCGACCTTACGTCACTCCGATGGATACATGATTTTCTTTGGGCTCTCCTGCATGCTTATATGACATATGTATATGAGATATGAATATGTACATGGGTGGGGGGAAAGGATACATGGGGATTGGAAGGGAAACATGTTTCATTGCCACCTAGTCAGCTAGCTTACCATCCCGGACGCGGGATGCCCGGACGCGGGATATATGGGCGAGCCGATGAATTTCGGTGCTATGTGGGCGAGCCGACATTGTTCGGTGCTATGCTATGACCCGACATGATATGACACGATATGATATGACATGATATGATGTGACACGCTATGATATGACATGATATAATATAATATGACATGACATGACATGATATGATATGATACGACATGATATGACATGACCAGATAAAGCATGCATGGCATCCGCCCCCAGGGCACTCATATGTTCAGGTTACTCTTTTGTTCCATGATATGCTCAGACAGAAGCACCCCGTACCTATATGGTTGGGCAGTTTACATGTAAATGTGTATATGTCGTTGCAAAAAGGGAAAGTTAGCTTACTTGATATCTGCCCTAAGAGGCAAGCAGAGGTACAAGTTATGTTCTTACTATATACTATTCTCTATGTCTCCTACCATGATCTTATGTTATTACTCTTGCCTTACATACTCAGTACATTGTTCGTACTGACCCCTCTTCTTCGGGGGCTGCGTTCATGTCGCGCAGGTACACCCAGACGAGTGAAGCTAGCATAGAAGACGTTCCAGCGGGGTCGGTAGACTCCACTTGTTCTGGAGTGCTGCCGAGTCAGAGTATATGAGCCATGATGTTTTGTTCGATGTTAGAGACTTTGCAGACAGAGTCGTGGGTATAGAGTGTCAGCTTTGTAGAAGGCTTCGCCAGTCAATATGTTATTATGTTCAGGTCACGGGTCCTATATGATGATAGACTTTACTTATGAAAAAAAAAATTGGAGAGCTTACTATGTATTTTATTCTTAAGTGATTCAAGAGTTTATGTATGTAATAAGAGTCAGTGGGTTTGCTCGGCTCCAGATATGGGGTCGGGTGCCCATCACACCCTGTCGGGATTGGGGTGTGACATTCTATTTCTCAAATTAGAGAAATTGATAATAATAGAATCAGTAGTCTTAAAATTGATCAAGATAATATTTTCAGTGGTATTCAAGACACTGAATTAATAGCGTCCGACATGGATTTTAATGATATTTAATGGATCAAGTGAAAAGAACTGATTTTAGACGGGGATCACCTGCAAGAGAAAAAATTAGTAATGAATTTTATATGGTTGAAGTTTCTCCAAAGATTATAGACTTGGAGACTAATACTACTTTCTTTGATGGAATTGCTAATATGTATTTCTTGATTGAATTTTCTATCCCATGGATCATGAAATGGTCGGTCGAAGTGGGTAATACCCACACAATATACTTTGTTTAAATAGAATTTTTTATATAAAATTCTGAAAAACATTAACTCAAAAATCTACTGAGGGCACCGTTCATGGATAAGAGTTAATACACTAGATAGAAACTACCATAGCCAGTTATAGAGAGTCTATTCACTCCAGGCAGCAAAGGGAAATTCCTAGCCCCTTCCAGCATATTGCTAGAAGAATTCAAATGAAGAAAGGAATTATACTCCCCCCCCCCCCCCCCCCCCCCCCCAGAAGATCTGATAGCTGGATGTATGAGGAGTTTAAACAAGATTTAATAAAAGATCTTAATATGGAAATTCCTTTAGATGCATCTATCGCATCAGCTAGTCATACTACAGACAATGAAGATGATAATACAAATATCTTAGCAGGAGAATCTCAAAGTCCAGATAATACTGAGGACTTTTCACAATTCATGGCCCAATTATTTAATAAACTAACTCAATCTTTACTTTTATCCACTTTAATGAAAAAGTAAATAACATTTCACCTCTTCCCTTGATAGCTTTTCCCAGATTAAATGAGACATCAAATGAGAAGAGAGATGTAACAAATAAATACACGGCCAATCTTCTCTTAAGCAACTTCTATGTTTGATCTAGAATTATTTCCAAATAAAACCTACCAGATATAATAATAAAGAAGGACACTTGTCCAAATTGGAGATAAAAAGAAAATTAAAGAAAACACCTCAAACGATGGTAGAGAGAAAAGGGAAACAATGTTATATAGTACTTCCTCCTTCCATATTTATTTGTCCATATTTGACTCGACAGTTCCTTAAGAAACAAAATAAATAAAATGACAGTCTTACTATATATGATCTTAATTATTATAAATCATATCACTTATTGGGAAGTGAAATAAAACTAATTAATACTTAATAATAAATATAAAATAATATATTATCTCTTGATATTTTTAAATTGAACAAGTAAAAATGAACATTTATTTCTTAATTAGTATAATGCACAAATTAAAATGGGGGGAGGAAGTAATAGACTATAGTGTCATCTCAAAAAGGTCAGAAGATTTCATGTATCCATCACTTACCAGAAACGCCCCACCCTTTTGTTAACTCCAAAAGTCTTCTAAAATCTCTCCAATTCAACTCTATACTAGTTACACACACAGACATTTTTCTCCATCTTCTTTCTCTCCAATTCATTTCTTTCTATTGGTTATCCCATATTCGATCATATCGCTCTCTGGTCCTGAATCTCATTTGTTCTCATACCCATATGTGATTCTCATTCACCACCAACAAAAAAAAAAAAAAAAAAAAAGGAAATGTCACTTCCAAAGCATGTCCACAGATTTTTCAAGTTTAGAATCCCATAAATTTCTTGTCAAAAAACCCCACTTTTCTAAATTCTTGAATAGTTGTTGTCTACTTTAGATATTCCCTTTCTTGATTGCATCTTTACCTCTTATAGTGCTTTTTATGTTAGACTAATCAGGTTTTGCCAGCACAGAGTTTTATTCCTCTCTTTTTTTCTTTCTTTTTTTTCCTGAATATAAAAGACAAATGATTTGTGGGGAGTTTTCTCGTGAAGTTGTAGGGATGGCTTGGATTATGCTAAGGATTGATTATTCAAGGTTGTTTGGGCTTTTGTTTGGTGTTTTCTCTTATGAAAATCATGAAGGAAAGCCTGGGATTTCATAGCATTGGTTTTAGTTCTCTCGTTCTCTTTCTCTCTCTCTATAATAAAGTGTAGTGATAATCATATAGTAGTTGCTTGCTAGAGATATATAACATAGATATATCCTTCAAAAGTAAAAGACGAAGCTTTTCTTTTGGTGGAGTTGTTTACTTTCCTTGTGTATATAAGGTTTTGATTCACCATGCATAAACTTCGGTTGAATGAAATGCTTGATTTTAATGGAGCAAACTTGGAGTTGGAATATGTGGAAATGGATTCATCTAAACGCTATGGACGTGTAAGTTTTTTCATATCCTTTGTCTTAATCAATTTGATAAATTAAATCATCCTCTTTGGTAATTAGTAGATCTACCAATGAATAGGTACCAATGAATAGGTTTTCTCTTTTCTTCTTTTTGATTTGATATTTTCAAGTCTAAACTTCATAAATTGGATTTTTTCGGATTTAGAAGTTCGCACTCTTTTGTCATACAAAACAAAATTAAAACCATTATCTTTATTTCTTTGTTACATCAAGATTTGAGAAAAATAATTGGTGATTTTTTCTCATCTTCTAAAATAAAAATAATTGGTGATTTTTTCTCATCTTCTAAAATATCCTGGGACAACAGCTTAATGCTTATGCTAGAAAATTAACAGGTAGCAATGAAATAATTAAAATGAGCCTCTACCTAGTCCTACATCACTATTAAAAATTTGACGTTTTCTAGTCATTTAATTATCCTCAGAAATAGCATGCTATTGGCCGGCAAATGTTAGTTGAAAGCATCCAAATGGCGGACCTCATCATTAGTAATAAAGAAGCAAAATAGCAAGTTGACTTCTATAACAAATAATTTTTTATCTCAATTGTACACACATGAGACCTCTAGCTTGGTTTTTCCCGTGATAAATTATATTCCATCTTTTATTTAGTTTTGGTAGGTGATGAGCCCAGCCAAACTTGTGTGGTATAGGGATTTTGGCCAATTGACTTTTGGAATCTAAAAAAAAAAAAAAACTAAATTAAGCTAGCAAATCATGTTTGATAATGTATTGATGATGATGCTTATCCTGGATATAAAAGGGAAATATCATGAAACATTGTAGTTCCTCTAAATACACATGGCACAGAGACTTTATATATTAACGGTGTTGAGACTATCCATCACATGATCACACAGTAAACTAAATAGTGTATACTTGTATTAGTTTTCCGTATACTTACTAAAAACTCTGAAGTTCTGAATTGTAAAGATATGGTATGATGAAAATAGCCGATTTATATAGGCAATATCAATTAATTGGGATTAAGTTTTAGTCATGTTAGTACGTTTCCTAGGTCCAGGGGCGGATCTACATGTTATCGAGGGTGTTCACCCGAACACCCTCGGCAAAAACTTACAGGGTATATATAGGGTAAATTTTTTGTATTTATATGCATATATTAACTTTTGAACACCCTGAATAAATTATATTTAGTTTTTTTTTTCTAAACACTCTGAATGAAAATCCTGAATCCGCCAATGCCTAAGTCCAATGTACTCTAGGAGTTTCGTAGTCTTGTCAGAGATTTATAGCCAAGTACAATATGTATAGAAGTACCTTTGCTTCTAGAAAAACTAATCTTATTTATTATTATTATTATATTATGACAGGCTTAAATGGAGTGACACGAGCAGTAATATAGTCAATCATAACTTGCGTGAGATTGATTTATTGTAGTTAATCCAATTGTAGTTATGATAAATGCCTTCTTTTGCAGTTCAAATATATCCTTGGGAAAGGAGCAACAAAGATAGTATACAAAGCATTTGATGAGTTACTAGGAATGGAAGTAGCTTGGAACCAAGTGAAACTCAATGATGTCTTTAGGTCACCAGAAGAATTACAAAGGCTCTACTCAGAAGTTCATCTCCTCAAAGAACTTGATCATGATTCCATCATGAAATACCATGCATCTTGGATCAATGTTGAAGGCAGAACCTTCAACTTCATTACTGAAATGTTTACCTCTGGCACCCTTAGAGAGTAATATATCTACAACCCACCTAATATTAATCATACAACATATTTATTTATATTGGTTCCATGTCTTGAAAGGGTTTAAGTTATATATACTGACAATTGTTATACTATGATCAGTGCAATTGCTAACACGTGTTACTTGAGGTAGGTATAGGCACAAATACAGGCGAGTAAATATACATGCAATTAGGAATTGGGCACGCCAAATCCTCGGGGGCCTTGCTTATTTGCACTGTCACGATCCTCCAGTTATACATCGAGACTTGAAGTGCGACAACATCTTTGTCAATGGACATCTTGGCAAAATCAAAATTGGTGATTTAGGATTAGCAGCCATACTTTGTGGATCCCACCATGCTCATAGTGTCATAGGCAAATTACCTCACTTTACTATATATTTTTCCTTTCTTGCACTCTATTTCATATTTAATCTATTGGCTTGACCAAAACTGTACTGATTGGTTTGTTATTTCTCCTTAGGTACTCCTGAGTTTATGGCACCGGAATTATACGAAGAGGATTATGATGAACTGGTAGATGTATACTCTTTTGGCATGTGTGTGTTAGAAATGCTCACTTCTGAGTATCCATATAGTGAATGTTCAAATCCAGCTCAGATATACAAGAAAGTGACCTCGGTAAGATCATCTGTGTGGTTTCCGCATTTTATTTTATATCAAATATTTACACGATCAGATTAAGTATAGTTGCAGAAAACTAAAACATCCTCCGTTTCAATTTATGTATCTTACTTTTCTTTTTAATTCGTTTAAAAAAGAAGGTCATTTTATATATTTATTAACTCTTTACACCTAACATCGTACTCCCTCTGTCTATTTAACTTGTCTATTATACTAAAATTACATGTCCACTTGTCCTGTTTAGCAAACCAAGACAGAATTTATTACCTAGTTCCTATTTTACCCTTATTATTAAATCATTTCCCAGTGTATTTCCTAAAACATTGAATTTATATATTCAAAGAGTGATATAGTAAACTTATCATTTTATTAATTACTTCTTAAGGAATGTGCCAAGTTAAACATGGACAAGTAAAAATGGACGGAGGGAGTACATGAATTAAAAATACCAACTCAAAGATATTTTGGTACATTACACACACCTTTAGCTTAAGACCACAAAATTCAAAAGTCTCTTTTATTTTCTTAAGCTGTGTCACGAGTCAAACCTTGTGTAAATTGAAACAGAGGGAGTAATTGAAAAAATGGTAACGTAACCTTCTATAATATGTTAAATCACACTGATAATATAAAATTCATTTATCAGGGAAAGCTACCAAGAGCATTTTACAAGATCAATAATGAAGAAGCCCAAAGATTTGTTGGAAAATGCTTGAGTCCTGCTTCTGAAAGGCCATCTGCTTCTGAGCTATTGAAGGATCCATTCCTTGCTGTTGATGAAGATGAAGTACAATTATCTCCTGTCATAAATTTGCCATGTCCAAAGTTTACGCCAAATGGAAAACAGAATGAAATACCTTGTCAGCCTGATGATTCAGTACTAGGTGGCACAGACATGACAATCACAGGAACAATGAATCCTGAAGATGACACCATCTTTCTCAAAGTGCAAATTTTTCAAAAGAATGGTATTGCTTTTCACCCTTTTATTTTTCAGAAATAAAGAACATAGTTAAAACTTGTAGTTCAAGAATTTTGCTGTATGCATGAGTCCGGGTCTTAATGTGTTCATGGTCTATATCTGTTGATAAAAGTGGCAACTGGGTGGGTTTGATTAAATTTGGATGGTTAAAACGGATCAAATCAATAAATGAGTCATGAGCTAACTAGCCAAAATTTACTTGGGTCAAATTGGTTTTGTAAAGATAGGTCAAACAACGAGTCATAACCCAACCGATCCAACATGACCCAACCTCTCATTTATTTTATTTTAATTTCTTTGAAAATAATGTGAAAGCTAATGTGGTTTTCTTAAATTATTAGCTTAAGAATTTCCTATTTTACATAATAATTCTCCATATCCAAATACGATTTTGGACTTGAGTTGCACTTTTAACTGTCCAGTTACGCTATTCTAACACTTTTGACCCAATAGTTTGATGGATCATCTCAAATTAACCCATCGAGTCAGGTCAACAAACGGATCATATATAGCCCAACATGTTTAAACTTTGACGAGTTACAAAAAATGAGTTAATTTTTATCTAGCTATTGTCTAGGTTTATTTAAGATGTCCTAGCAAAATGATTACTGATCGAAATTGTGTATATTTTTAGGACAAGCCAGGAACATATTCTTCCCTTTCGACATTTCTAATGACACTGCATTGGAAGTGGCCACAGAAATGGTGAAGGAGTTAGACATAACAGATTGGGATCCTCTTCAAATTGCTGATATGATTGACAATGAGATATCTGCTCTAATTCCAACATGGAAGAAGTCATACTCTTTTCAGAATTATGAACAACAGCATAGCTTCAACTACGTAGAAGATGATGATAATGAAAACACTCGCAATCCTTTTTATTACATTTCCTCCCATTCTTCTTCTCAACTTTCTCTGCCTGGTCTCCTCCCTTCTTATGAGTCAGCATTCCATCAAGGGAAACTAGATCATGATTGGCTTCAAGGTTTGTGCGCTTTCTGGTTCAACGTTTAATTTTTACACATGAACTAGTATGGAAGAAATTTTCTAAATATAACTCCGTCCTTTTCAATTTGTTTATCTTAGTTTGATTGGATAAGGAGTTTAAGAAAGTAAAGAAGACTGTTGAATCTTGTGATCTTAAACCAAAGATATGTATAATGTATCAAAATGACCTTCAATCTAGTAGTATTAAACATGGCATGTGAAATGCTTAATTTAAGAGACTAAGTTGCCAAATTTTGGAATGAAATAGGTTTTTTGAAACAGACTAAAAGGAAGTAAGACAACCAAATTGAAAGAGGGGGTGGGGGTGCTGGAAAACTAATATGAAGTTGTAACTTAAGTTAGTTTAATTAGGTAAGGAAGTTATTTTCCGCCTTTTTAAGGAGACATTTCTCTGTAATCAAATACCGAAAAATGACTTTCTCATGGAAAACATTTTCTTAAACAATAACTTCCATAGGTCAATCCAAATGCATTATCTTAATTTTATTGCATGTTCTCAATGTTCCATAGGTTTATTTATTCATATTGCAGATGAGTTGAAATTGTATGATGATTCTAGTTCTCAATGCTCGATGAACTCCTACGGATCATACAACAACTTAAACTTTCATTCCCTTCATGAAGATGATGCGGATTACATGAGTTCCAAGAAAGTAGAATCTCAGTGTACTCAGAAGACAAGCAAATGTAGTACAAGGTTTTGTCCTGAAACAAGCATGTCCAAGAATCAGAACACAAAACTAGTGAATCAACGCCCGAAATTGACTAAGGTACGGTCATTGGTTGATATACGTAGTGAATTGCTGCATCGTTCTCTTGTCGAAGAGATAAACAAGAGGCGATTGTTCAAGACTGTTGGTGCTGTTGAGAATATTGGCTATCACGATCCTGGGATCGAAAAAGGCCATGGTTTAGGTTGGTAACCCTCATTGCACTTTACAGTATGCTCGTCGAAGGTTGGAGATAGTGAGATAGTTAAGCCTAATAAAACAAAAAGAATGGTCTCTTCCTTTCTTCTTTCTCCTTATTTACTCTTTTTTCAAATCCCTTGGAACTTAAAACCCCGATGAAATAATTTACTCATCGTGTGATTGTAAAATATTATGGACTCTCAAACTTTTAACTTACTGTTTATGTGAACTACATTTCCCTGGCATATCCAATTTTGTTTGTATAGCTCAATCTTTGTCAACACTCCCTGTTGAGAGTTGTGTATATTGTTGCTACATATTTGTTTAGTTGTAGGAGGAGTCTGATACTTTAATTTACTAAGATATTAGTAGTTTTTTTAGTTATAGAAGTATAATACTTTGATTTAGTAAAATAATTAGTTGCAGGAGGCGTCTACTACTTTGTTTAAGTAGCTATTAAAGCCCTATGCTTAATAAATTTTAGAGACATAATTTCGACTACATTTTCAACATTTATGTTGCTGCATCCTTTCAATAATAATAAAAAATAAATAAATCAACAAACAGATGTATCGAGATCGAATCTCACCACCACCTATTACCAAAAAGAATTTTCATATATTCGGCCCACAAAAATTAAGCTCACAGGTGAAGGGAGGTAAAGTAAATATAAGTATGTTCTCTCTAACCGCTTATGCTTTTGGATTTCCCCCCAAAAAACTACTCAAAAGTTTTAGTTCCTGAGTAGGTGTATTATGTACACAAGGAGGCTAAGCAATAATTCTAGACTGAATGACTCAATCTAATCAAAATGTAGAAAAAACAAAGGATATCCCCTACAATATTACTCTCAACTCCAATATGCAAATTTACCGTCAACTGACAAATTTTTTAGCTATCTCATATCTTAATCTTATACTCGGCAGCTGATATTTGTATCATTGAAAGGTTCCTTTAGCATCCTGAGGTAGCATGTGAACAGTTTAAATCAAAGCATGTTCAGGTCATATTTGGTAAAGGATTTACATGGCGCAACCTTTATAATCCAATGGATCTTCATTCCATTTTCGATAGTTAGAACTTCCTTCGATATCCATATTTACATGTACATCTATTTCTCCGAATTTTCCAACATACCACAACATGTGAGATCTACGGAATCAACCTGTGAGCATATTTCTAAGTCCTGTTGCTCCTAAACGCACACGCAAGTATACGTGGTCGTACAAGTAATATAGGATTTTAAAGTCCAAATATCGTACCCACAGGGACTTATGATTAACTATTTACTAAATTAAACTGATGCTAATTATCTAAACAAGAAATAAAATTCAAATTTATATTTATAAACTAACTAAAAATAAAAGAAAATAAATAATGAACTTCAACCAAGAAAGAGCGGATTTTTATCGGAGAAGAGATAGATTTTGGGGTATGACCACTAACAATCTAGTTGAGTCTTCAAATCGTTCTACCTATGGGTTACTGGTTGTCAGGTTGATTTTAACTTTATGATATTCTCTCGAACTACTCACAAGCTTGTAGATGCTATTATAACGCCTATATTTCTATGATCGCCAGAGGTAACAAGAATGCACTTACTTCTCCATATCCAACCAAGTAGGGCTAAAGGGTATATCTCTATTCTCAGTAGCGAAACGATAAAATCAAACAAACTCTATTTATTCTTATTATGTACGTGAATTCCCCCTCTCAAGTCCAATTCATGCATCACAGATAGTATTCAATTAGTGATCAAGTAACTAAATAATTAAGCACAAGAATAAATAAGCAACCCAAAGATGAAAAATCAATAGATATAAACTGTTACGCCCTATTTTGAACGGGTCCAAGATAGTTTGCAACTTCACGATTCTTTTAACTGATTTTAAAAGGGTTAGAGTCGCCACCTTATTTTTTAGGAAAATCAGGAAACCTATATGTATTTGTGTGTCTACTCCATTTTAGTCACGAAACCTATGAGATTCTAGATAAGGGTTTTATTTACCCCGAGGGGAAGGTATTAAGCATCCCTCAGAGTCTGTCCGAAGACAGTCCTTAAACTTAGTTTAATTGAATACTAGAGGGGAATTATCTATCTGTTTATCATTATTATTACATGTTTTTAAAATGTTGTGATTTCATTAAAAGCTACACTAGGTGATTATATGCTAAATATATACAATGTATAAGAAATGTATGTATACCAAGTATCAAGTATTTATAAAGAATGTATATTAAATAAAAGAATCTATAAAAGAGTATAAAGAGAATGTACCTCATAAGTATAAAAGTGTATCTGTTGATATAAAAAGTGTATATATATGTTAGTGTAAAGAATGTATAACTATATAAAGAATATATAAAAATAAATGTAAGACTATGTAAAAATAAATATATCAAGGATATAAAGAATGTGCGTCTATGTATATTAAAATAATGTATGTATATTAAACATGTAAAGAACATGTTTCAAGTGTAAAAGAGTGTACGTCAAACCTAAAATGTATAAAGAATTGTATAACTAGGTATATTAGTGCATAAAGAATGTAAAAAATAATTTACGAATATTCATTGGTGTAAAGAGCTTATGTAATAAAGGAATTCAGAAAAGGTGAAGTCGATTTGACTTGTTTCTACCATTTCGTAAATGAGTGTTTGTTTAATGAATATCCTAACAAAGAATAGGGAACAAACGAATTGTAAAAAGTATTGGTAAAAAAAATAAGTATAAGAAATTATGTATAAAAATGAGTGAAAAGATATAATGTCTTTAAAGAATAAAAGATTGTAAATGGACAGCCTAATAAATACCTAACGTCAATAATGTGGATTTAACTTGAATAAAAGGTGTATTAGTGTGTACGAAAGAATGTAAAATGTATGTTGTAAAATATGTGTATTAAAAGTGTATATAAAAAAAAAAGGATGAACTATTATCTTTGCCTAAACGCCAAAAGTGTGAATTAATTAACAAAGTATTTATACCAAGTCAATTTAATCTATTTATGAAAGTATTGACGGTCTAATTCTTGCCTAAAGCGAGCGACAAGCTTTAAATTAAGCATGCAAGATGACAAGTAAATAAATATCTCCACCAGACATTCAAAAATAATATTTCCACTATAGTACGAGTTTATGTTATGTACAAGTTTAAAGAACGTGGAAAGTAAATACAAACAGTGATTCGGTTGCCTTCCGAGTATCGTCTTTGAGATGTATTTCCCCATACCTGTATAAGCACTTGGTAAAAATGTTAGTAAGAGAATAAATAACTATCGAATGAATTAAAGAAATAATGAATAAACTTAATATAAAATAAATAAATAAAACCCCGTCTTTTGTACATGGGAGGCTTTGGAAATCGACGGAAATTTCTTCATCGGCCATTTGGGGTGTAGTATTTTCCCAAATTAGTTAAAATAATATGTTAAAAGGGTAAAAGTGTCAACAACAGTCTCGGGCAGCGCGATTGAAGCGAATCGGTCAAAAAATAAAAATAAATTAAATACAGTACCATTTGCCGTCGGAATAGTGTTTTCCGGGCACAAAATCATATTATTAGAAAAAAGTGATGTTAAAACAGCCCCAAAACAGCAATACTAACAAAATCGTAATCAAACGATGTCAAAGCAACTTAGAACAATAGCAAAATTAGCAAGCAAGATGGAGTTTCATCGGAAAAATTTAGACTCATGACAAATAGATCTATTTGCAATTAACAATATAATAGGAGTAAAAACAGAAGTAGTACAAGATAGAAACATCTCACTTCAACAGCTAAAAATAGCGGATATTGAGCAACAACAATGAAGTTCTACATTTTCCGACCAGCCCGACAACTACTGAAAATCAACCAGATCTGTTGGTCTTTATTGTAGTTATTAACAAAAGAATCAGTAGGGAGAGAAGAGAGAGAGTAGCGAAGTGGAGCAGTGGGGTCGTGGAGTGGTAGAGGCTGCTGGTGTGCACGGGGAAGGGGAAGCCGTGGGGGTGTCGGATATGGTGGGAGTTCCGGCGTGAAAGAGAAAAAGGGGAAAGAGGAGGAGGGTGGCGGTGTGGCGGTGTTTGTGGTAGTTTGGTGAAGGTGGGCGGGGCGTCTCCGGAGGAGTGTGGTGAGGAAGATAAAGGGCGATGGTGTGGTTGGCTGTTTCGTGGTGGTTGCTGGCGGAGTTGTTGTTCGTTGCTCCGGTTAACCGGAGCTTGAAGCTCCTCGCCGGAGCAGTTGATTGGAGAAACGAGGGGCGTGAGGGCGCGACAGGATGGCAGTGGGGAGAAGCGGCGGAGAGGGAGATGAGGGAGTAGTGGCTGGTGGTTGCTCACTTCACCGTCCGGCGAAATACTTCGCCAGAGAAGAGCGCCAGCGAGGTGGTGCTCGGCGGAGCTGTTGGAAGCTTTGAGAAGAGAATAACTTTGGGCTTTTTTCTGAAATTGTGAAGGCTAAGAGAGAAAAATGAGATTTTAAAAATTATTTGTGTTGTGTGTGAAAATGATGACCAATGAAATTAACCCCTCCCTTTTCCTTTATAATACAAAATTGCCCCTTATTTTGTCCAAAGAATAAAAGAATGCACCCTCTTGTCCCCTTTACCTCTTTTAACTAATGTGTAAAGATACATTAACCAATGGATCAAGAACCCAACCCATCACCTCAAATGTCAAATTTTTAAAAGGTGACGAGACCTTGACTTGATCGAATTCTTGCTCTGTGTTTAAAAATTACTTGCTCTGATTTTCTCTGCACTGTCGGATTGTACTAAAATATAGCTAATTAATACATGTATAAATAATAACGTAAGTATAAAATATAAATATTAATGTGTAAGATATGAAAATATATTGCTAGAAAATTAAGAAACAATTATTAATTGCACAAAAATGGTAGTATTACGCTGTACATGTGCAAAATAATGATTCTTGGAAAATGACAATAAATTGAAAAAATTCCTAAAATAAGGATAATCATCAATAAATTGTCGAAAAATGTAAAAATGTGTAAAAAAAAATGTATTTCGTGCTCTTTAACGAATCAGGGCTCCCCAAAACGTTAATTTTAAGCACGTCGAGCCAAAATTAGGTATCAACAGCTTGTCCCTCTTCGACCGGAGACAATGAAAGAGTTTTCGGACGAAGACATTGACGTGTAGCCTATTTTGGCTTGACAAAGAATTGCTAAAAGGATATGTATGGAGAAAGAAGCCAGACGTTGATAGAGCTTTGATAATACTCTCAGTTCGTCGGCAGGGTTGTGATAAAAAGAAGAATGATAAAAAGGGAAGGATTGTTCAGGGCTGAAAAATATTCGCGTACCCACGTCGTCGCTTCCAAAATTTCCCAGTGTCAAGTTACGAGACGCTGGGAGGGTGCAAGATTGTATACTTGCTGGGAAAAGAATGATTCTCGCCCCGATGTGACCGAACTCTGCATAGAGCTTCCTACATATCTCGTCAATCACGAGAATCAGGTCAATGTAGTTTGAAAGGTGGTAACTAATAGATGTTGTGGAAAATTTTGATCGTCCGATCAAAAGTTTTCCCCAGTGTTGTTAGAATGGTCCTAGCAAGTGTAGGACGAAGAACGGTCATACTCGGATTCGAGCCACCTACATATCCTTGTGATGGGAGTCAGACCGATTGTTGTTCGGGAAAACTTGTTAGGGAGGAAAATGATTCATTGCTAGAGGGGCGACCGAACTCAGAGCCATGGATTGAAATGTACTACAAAGTTGTATGTCGGGACCCTAAAGAAAACATCGGGTTGTGTGCCCAAGCTTTGAATGTAGAGGGGTCCTGGATTGTGTGTAAGGACCTTGATGCATACTCCGGTTTGTGTGCCAGAGCCTTGAAATGAAATGAAGTCTCGTGTTGTGTGCCGAGATCCTAATGCATACTCTGCTTTGTGTGCTAGAGCTTTGAAATGGAATATCCGTATTTGAAGGTGGGCGCCTGTAAAAAATAAAACTAAGATACCCGTATTTGAAGGTGGGCGCCTGATTGAAAGTAAAATACCCGCATTAGAAGGTGGGCGCCTGACTGAAATTAAAATACCCGCATTAGGAGGTGGGCGCCTGACTGAAATTAAAATACCCGCATTAGAAGGTGGGCGCCTAACATAAATTAAAATACCTGCATTATGAGGTGGGCGCCTGAACATAAAGTAAATACCCGCATTAGAAGGTGGGTGCCTAACTGAAATTAAAATACCCGCATTAGAAAGTGGGCGCCTGACTGAAAAATTAAATACCCGCATTAGAAGGTGGGCGCTTGTAAAAATGTATTTGAAATGAAATACCTGCATTAGGAGGTGGTGCCTGAACGAGAATTAAAATACCCGCATTAGAAGGTGGGGCCTGACTGAAATTAAAATACCCGCATTAGAAGGTGGGCGCCTGACTGAAATTAAAATACCCGCATTAGAAGGTGGGCGCCTGACTAGAATTAAAATACCCGCATTAGAAGGTAGGCGCCTGACTGAAACTAAAATACCCGCATTAGAAGGTGGGTGTCTGACTGAAACTAAAATACCCGCATTAGAAGGTGGGTGCCTGACTGAAATCAAAATACCCGCATTAGAAGGTGGGTGCCTGACTGAAATGAAAATACCCGCATTAAAGGTGGTCGTCTGACTGAAATTAAAATACCCACATTATAAGGTGGGCGCCTGAACTGAAATTAAAATACTCGCATTAGAAAGTGGGCGCCTGATGAAAATAAAATACCAACATTAGAAGGTGGGCGCCTTGACTAAAATTAAAATACCCGCATTAGAAGGTCGGCGCCTGAACTGAAATTAAAATACCCGCATTAGGAGGTGGGCACCTGACTAGAATTAAAATACCCGCATTAGACGGTGGGCGCCTCACTGAAAGTAAAATACCCGCATTAGAAGGTGGGCGCCTGACTGAAATTAAAATACCCGCATTAGGAGGTGGGCGCCTGACTGAAATTAAAATACCCGCATTAGAAGGTGGGCGCCTAACATAAATTAAAATACCTGCATTATGAGGTGGGCGCCTGAACATAAAGTAAATACCCGCATTAGAAGGTGGGCGCCTGTAAAAATTTACTTGAAATGAAATACCCGCAGTAGAAGGTGGGCGCCTGTAAAAACGTACTTGAAATGAAATACGCGCATTAGAAGGTGGGCGCCTATAATTTTTTTTTTTTTTTGTAAAGAATGAAGAAGTGAAGAGAATCGTGTCTTGACTTCAGTTGGTACCAACAATTAGTGTTGTGCATAAGAACTATCAATTTCTTCCCAGCTAACCGAGATTGACTTCAGGATAATTCCTATAGCTTCAAGTGGTACCTCAGACATATCTAAGTATCGACAAGATTTGTTCGTCTAGCTTCAAGCAAAGGTTTTGAACTATACCTATCCTTATGTTTCAAGTGCCCTCACTAGGAGGTGGGCACCTGACTAGAATTAAAATACCCGCATTAGAAGGTGGGCGCCTGACTGAAAGTAAAATACCCGCATTAGAAGGTGGGTGCCTGACTGAAATTTAAAATACCCGCATTAGAAGGTGGGCGCCTGACTGAAATTAAAATACCCGCATTATGAGGTGGGTGCCTGACTGAAATTAAAATACCTGCATTATGAGGTGGGCGCCTGAACTCAAATTTAAAATACCCGCATTAGAAGGTGGGCGCCTGTAAAAATGTACTTGAAATGAAATACCCGCAGTAGAAGGTGGGCGCCTGACTGAAAGTAAAATACCCGCATTAGAAGGTGGGCGCCTGACTGAAATTAAAATACCCGCATTAGGAGGTGGGCGCCTGACTGAAATTAAAATACCCGCATTATGAGGTGGGTGCCTGACTGAAATTAAAATACCTGCATTATGAGGTGGGCGCCTGAACTCAAATTTAAAATACCCGCATTAGAAGGTGGGCGCCTGTAAAAATGTACTTGAAATGAAATACCCGCAGTAGAAGGTGGGCGCCTGTAAAAACGTACTTGAAATGAAATACGCGCATTAGAAGGTGGGCGCCTATAATTTTTTTTTTTTTTGTAAAGAATGAAGAAGTGAAGAGAATCGTGTCTTGACTTCAGTTGGTACCAACAATTAGTGTTGTGCATAAGAACTATCAATTTCTTCCCAGCTAACCGAGATTGACTTCAGGATAATTCCTATAGCTTCAAGTGGTACCTCAGACATATCTAAGTATCGACAAGATTTGTTCGTCTAGCTTCAAGCAAAGGTTTTGAACTATACCTATCCTTATGTTTCAAGTGCCCTCACTAGAAAGAAAGCCCCTTTATCACACATTCAGTATTTTGAACTTTGGGACGCCTAGAGAAGTAGACTCTTACTCAGAAAGATGTTCAATGCATGCAATTGTGATACCATAGGCTTGGCCGTCATGAAAGTATCCACTAATGTGAGAACCCTTGGCATAAGATCATGTAGGGTGTTACACCTCAGAATTTTTTTTGTTCATGCACAGTGAATAGACTGACGAAGGGTACGACGTATGCGATGTTTTGATGAGTAAGAAATAACATTCGATGATTCTAAATGAGATTTCAAAGACATTCGAAGTAAGAGAAGAAAGTTGCCAAGAGGAGGCAAGACATACGAGATGTATCGGAAAGGATTTACGAATAACGAGTTAACGATGACTTAATGATGCTTTGGAGAAGAGTTATAACGACCCCTAGATTGTTAATGAAGTGATAAACAAGTGTCAAGAAAGTTCCATAAGGATTGGAGATCAAACGAGTCGACGAAAATGATTTTCGGAAAACTGTGGATTGTACGACCCATTATACGGACCGTACAAAAGATACGGACTATAGATCTGGCCGTATAACTTTTCCAGAGAAGAGACTCCACTGTAACCATTATACGGTCACACATACGGACCGTATAAATTGTACGGACCGTATGTGTGTCCGTATAAATGGGACGGGACTGATTTTGTGTATTAAAAAGGGGATCCAAGTTCATTTCATTTCATTTTCCCTTGACACCCCTTCTCTCTAAAACATCTCTCTATACTTCTCCAACAAGAATTCAAGGGGTATTTGTGATCAATTACATCAAACCAAGGAAATCAAGTGTAAGAAATTCATTAAAGTTCATCCAAGACAAGGAATCCAAGTGAAGGTGAAACTAGGGTTTTGCTCAAGTGAAGTGTTTACACTCAAGGTTCATTCCCACACCATCTAAGGTATGTTTTATGGTATTTACATGTTGTTTAAGGTATTTGAAAGTTGAAACACTTGGATTGTAGAAGGATATAAGAAATGGGTCATAAACAAGAGAATAATGAGATTTTAAGTAGTGGTTGGAATGAGTTGTGAATATTAATATGTTGTGATTGTAAGTATGTCATAAATGATATTGTCACGACCCAACCCCGTGGCCGCGACTGGTACCCTACCTGGGTACCCGTACATACCTACCTGACAGAACTTCGTACCATACAATTTTTTTTTCTTTCAAACTGATGTTTACAAAATCAGGCCGATACAGATACTGCACGCGCGCGAACATATACATACCTGAACATACAGAAATTTACAGATAAGCCGA
Organism: Lycium barbarum; assembly: GCF_019175385.1. Lineage (NCBI taxonomy): Eukaryota > Viridiplantae > Streptophyta > Magnoliopsida > Solanales > Solanaceae > Lycium > Lycium barbarum. Next base: position 39,224,216 of record NC_083339.1, on the reverse strand, counting down.
TGAGGCTAACATACAGACGGAGTCACAAAATCGTTCGTACCTACCAAACAGATGAAACCCGTAACCCACACATCTATCTACAGGCCTCTACAGACATACAGAATCAGATGACGGGACAGGGCCCCGCCGTACCCCAAAATACCATACATACAGAGTCTACAGATAACAAAAGATATATACCAAAAGTATTTGCTCCGGATCGAAGGAGCTCTTCAGAATAGCAGAATCCGAGCCCTAGACTGGCGGCGTATCACCAAGTGCGCCTGTACCTGCGGGCATGTAACGCAGCCCCCGAAGAACCGGGGGTCAGTACGAAAAATGTACCGAGTATGTAAAGCAGAAATATATCAAACATAATCATGATCTGGACCGGAAGCACAGAAATATAATAGACAGGCTCATAAGCCAGACGGACAGAGTCATAGTCCCGACAAACGGACAGAATCATAGTCCAGACAGACAGAATCAGAATTCATACGGACTTACAGAGTCGGAACCCGTCGGCCAGATAATCCAGACGGACAGACGGAATCGTAACCGGTTGGACAGATAATCCGGACGGACATACAGAAGCATAACCAGTCGGACAGATAATCCGGACGGACATACAGAATCATAACCAGTCGGACAGATAATCCAGACGGACATACAGAATCATAACCAGTCGGACAGATAATCCGGACGGACATACAGAATCATAACCCGTCGGTCAGATAATCCAGACGGACATACAGAAGCATAAGTCATACAGACAGAAAGAATCACACATAGGGTGCAGGAACGTGGTCGCCACTCCTGCCATTGGCACCACAACACGTCAGATATTAGAAATTCTTCTCCGATCTCCGTCACACATCATAACATAACCACGGTACCCGGGGGCGGACAGATAACACAGCACCCCGAGCCCGGACTCATCATACTTCGTAATATATCCTCGGTAACCGGGGACGGACATGTAACACAGTACCCCGGAACCGGACACATCATACTTCAGAATTCACATATGGGGCTCGGCGGCCCACCGCACGATATACGTACCGGTCCGGGATCCGGTGAAAGGGATCATAGCACATGCACGAACTGATTAATGAAAAACCACATACGTACAGATCGTCGTACAGATTCAACGGAACAGAAATAAGCCAACTGGCAGATCGAATCAAAGTATTCAGATAGTTTTCAAACTACACGCCTACACGTCACTTGGGGAGGCACGACCGATCATAACCCGAACTAGATTTTCAGATATCAAAATCATATTGTGAGATTTATATAAAAACAGTCATATTATGTTCAAAATGATAGTTCAGATGTTGCCTGTGAAAAACGGACGGAAATGAGGCAATTTAGATCATTCACGGGGTATCGGGGCTCCGTGGGCCCACCTCGGACCAACTCGAGGCAAGATACATAAATTACTGATAAAAGACCTTATGAGGTCATCCATAATCATTCGGAAGTATTCCGACTCCGTTTAGGAAGGTTTCGTACAAAAGCACACTTTAAAGATATTTTATAAGGACATGGTTTCAATCTTACTGAAGGAATTGGAGCAGATTTCCATATCGAATTCTGAGGAACGGAGTCGTATTTAAGGCTCGCGGCCGAGCCTATTATGTTCAGAACATGCCTAAGAATGAAGGGAAAGACCTTACATACCTTAGCTGCGTCTTACGCTTGTCCAAATTCAATTCCCGTTTCGCTCAAAATCTACAAATGGTCACATTTACCAATTGTCAATAGTATGACTTTTAGCATTCTTTAATTCACTATTTGTCTACAGAAATTTGGGCAGCATCTCCCCTGCTCATATGCCTAGCCCGAATTTTTAATTCAGCAGTCAACAACACAACAACAATACCAACATCAATACTATCCTTTTTCATATCAACATATTCCATAAAACAGCCCACACGCTGTTTTCCAACTTTTATAAGTAATTAACTCAGTATACAATTATTTAATCGCGTCTTCTTCGTAAATAAACTAGTATTAACACAAATAGGAAGAGATTCATACCTTTCTCCTTTTAATATTGTTGTATCTTCCCTTTTTCACCTTAGTTTTATGCCACAACGCACTGCCATACGATTCTGCAGTGAAAACTATACGCTATCCGGACTGAAATTGGGAAATTATACCTGGTTTAGGCTAAAATTTAGTGGTGGAAAGTTGGGAAATTTTCTGGGATTTTTGGGGTGGTGTTCGTGGTTTTGGACTGAAAATGAGGGGGTCTCCCCCTCTTTATAATTGTTTTGGAAGCTGCCAGAAGCAGCTAGAAAAGTGCTCATCGCGATCGCGCTGCCTTCTGGCGCGATCGCGTAGAGTTAAATGATTTCCTTCTGCGCGTTCGCGCCCCCTCTGGGCGCGTTCGCGTAGGGTTAAAATTTCTGACTGGATGTTCGTTTAGTAAAACGGTCATAACTTTTGATCTCGATATCGTATGAGGGCCCACGACCTATGGATGGAAAGATAATTCAATTATCTACAACTTTTATTTCTGGGCGTTTTCCCAAATTCCAAACTTATAATGCCGTGTTTGCCCCTAGAAGTCAGATCGTCCGAAAATGCTTCCTTAAATTGTCCTTTTGGAGGGCTTCCACTTTGATTTGACCCAAGGGTCCTTCTTGAGTTGTGTGTAACTTCACATATGTGATTCATATAATTTGTCACATGTCCCAAAAAAAATCTTGACGTGTGGGCCCCACCTCAGCTTACAAATAATTCGACGTTCGAAAATGCAGGATATAACATTCTCTCCCCCTTTTGAACATTCGTCCTCGAATGTTCGATTGACCTTAGGGGGTCTCGTGACACTTCGGGGAGGTTCCTTTCTTTCCTTCAAAATTCCTTTCAACGTTACGATTGCCATCAACATCTTTCGCCTCTTGTCACACTTCTCGGTTCCTTACAACATTATCATAATTTCATGTTACATCAAACAGGTTCATAACTAGAGCCAGACGCATAAAAGCATATCGGACAGATCCATAATCAGAGACAGATGTACTGCACTATGTCGGACAGATTCGTAGTCGGAGTCAGACGTATAGAATTATATCAGACAGATCCACGATCAGAGTTAGACGTACAAAGATGTACCAGACAGATTCGTAATCAGAATCAAGCGTACAGAGGTGCATCAGACAGATTCGTATCCAGAGTCAATCATACAGAGGCATATCAGACAAAAAGCGTAATCGGATCTAGAAGTACAGAGGCGTAATAGGCCGAACCATATCAAAGTCAGAGGTGCAAAAGTATAACAGATAGAGTTTTGATTAAAATCAGATCACTCCTATTAAGGCTCCAGTGATTTACGAAAATTTCCCTTTTGTCGACATTTCATTGTTCACCCTGACAATTATACCACGGATTATCTCGTCGAAATCTGTTCACTCAATCACAAACTTGTTCGTCAAATTATCATACAAATCGTCTCACGTGTCGGTTATCGACTCTTTCAGAGATTCCGCTTATTCACACTTCTTATCTTTCATCTTTCCTACTATCCATACTCATTTTCTTTTTCAGACATCGTCATACCAGACTGAATTATAATGGAATAGGGGTTTTTCTATTCTTTGACAACATTCGTGTCCTCACCCCCGCTTCGTTTCATGTATTCGATTTAGTAAAACCTTCCGTCTATCACAACATTAGTTACCGGGACTCGGCTCTTGATTCATATGGGCACCAGACGAAAATCATACACATACATATACGCATATACGTATACATTTACTAATATCTTATTTGCGAGCGCCTTCGTCCGTTGTTCAAACTCGCCCAATTTCCAAGCAGTATTGCGCTTCTTCTTTTCGCCCATTTAGTCCACATCGGTCTGCGCGACTCCTGTAAGGGCACTAGTTACTCCACACATTCTCTTTTCTCATAGGTTACCCCAAATTTTCGTTTATATCTATCATACTTACACTTGTGAAAAATTTTGCATTACTTCCCAGGGGGGTCACCCATCCCAGAATTGCTCTGGCCTTAGCACGCTTAACCTCGGAACTTTCATGCATTTTAGCGCGTTACGGCTAATATAATTTCGTCGATTTCCCCGCACGACCTTTGTCACATAATTTAGGGCAGATCGGGGTCTTAGCAAATTTTCGGAAAATTCTCGTAGCGGGTCCCACCCCGGGCCAAGTCATACAATTACCCTGTTGCTTTTCTGAATCTTCGATATTCACTTTCATACACGTATACCTACGGTTACAGACAGTCCACAGATTTAAGTCTTCGTCCCACGAATTCCATCTCCAAATAGTCGGTGAAATCTGATAAAATATCACCATAAGGTGCTCTCCAACCACCGACAGAAGAAAACTAAATTCCGACAAGTATCGCGGAACCTGTTGGTACTTAATCTATATATATTTACTTCCATATCTCTGAAAAAAATTGGGCAGAGGTTCCTATGTATTTCTTACTATCCGAAACCTGTACACAAGAAATACCAACCATGCCTCTCAGGGCCAACACATATACGCATATATATACATCATATCATGTCAACTCGTAGCCACACGGGGCTAACAATTACCGATAAAATTATACAGATGTCGAGGCTTACCTCACATGCCCTACTCAAACAACATCGGATGCTCCTTCCTGTTCACTTTTCTGTTCGATCTTCAACCTTATATTTCTACCACACTTCAAACAACTTCTCCGACACACAACTTTCATATTATTGCTTACCTGAGTACTGTGCGGCCTCCAATATCATCAGCCATTGCCTTCTGTCGATGCCGTCCTTTGGCTGAAATTAAAAGTTAGTCGAAAGGAATTCATATCCTACAGCTGGCTCTATCGCATGATCTAAGATTCAAAGAAGGGTAACATCCTAGATGCCCTGTAGCTTCCTGTTTATAGATGTGGTGCACAACACATCGATAAACAAGACTCTACTAGACACGGCCTGTAGACATCCCGAGGACTAACCGCTTTGATACCACTTCTGTCACGACCCAACCCCGTGGCCGCGACTGGTACCCTAACTGGGTACCCGTACATACCTACCTGACAGAACTTCGTACCATACAATTTTTTTTCTAGGCGTTTTCCCAAATTCCAAACTTATAATGCCGTTTTTGCCCCTAGAAGTCAGATCATCCGAAAATGCTTCCTTAAATTGTCCTTTTGGAGGGCTTCCACTTTGATTTGACCCAAGGGTCCTTCTTGAGTTGTGTTTAACTTCACATATGTGATTCATATAATTTGTCACATGTCCCAAAAAAAATCTTGACGTGTGGGCCCCACCTCAGCTTACAAATAATTCGACGTTCGAAAATGCAGGATATAACAGATATTGAGAACACGGGATAAGTATTATATGCAAGAAAATGCACTAGTATACTATGACCATGATTATGGATGAATTGAAGTGGAATTGTGAAACGAGGGTAATGTAGATGAATGAAGATTGTTGGTTATGATATTGTGAATGTTATTATGAATGTTTGGGAGTTGATATACAATATGGGAAAGGTTGTATAAACAAAGGAAACGCTGCCCAATTTTCTCTAGCTTTAGTAAGCACGTTCATGTAATCGATTAACTAATGTGAATGCGAATTCTCTTGAAGGTAGAAACGTGAGCATTGAAGAAGAACAACCAAGCGATGGAAATTGTTAAACGAAAGAGGTATGTAAGGATAGTCCTTTCTTTCTAAGGCATGAATCATATAGAATGAATCCTCCTATCTCTCTATGATTTTCCTACATATTGGGAACAATGAATCTACGAGTATAACGAACTTCATATGAGACAAAGAAAAGAGATACGTTACGAATACGACGATACCGATGATGAATCTAAGTCTAGAAGTCATAAAGCTCATGATATGATATTCCTATGAAGCTAATGATCCTTATATGATTCCTATGATAGTATTTCCCTTACCTCTTCATGGCTCTCCCACCTTCCGGAAAACTAAGAGCCTATGTTTATGAATAGCCATATGGGATAAGATAAGAGGTATGTTACGAATGCGGTAATAATGATCATGAGTCTAAGTCTAAGGATTCTAAGGCCTATAATATTATGGTTCTACAAGGCTAATGATCCATATTACGATACATTGATGTTGTTCATTGACTACACTCACCTTATATGCTAATTTCTTCAAGGTGAGGCATAATGCTTGTGAATGCTCCATAATGGAATCGGGGGCTCTCGACCTTATGCACTCTGACATTGTTATAGGTTGTCTACAAGCTCTAACACGTGTCTTATGACAAATGTTCCGAAAAGTTACGAGTCTATGTTCATAAGGGGTTCCATATGAGATTAAGGAAATAGATATGCCATAGATACGATGATAGTAATGATGAGCCTGAGTTAGAGATTATAAAGTTTATTATGCGACATTATCACGAAGTTCATGCTACGAATACGATGCGATTCTCATAGATTGTCTTTAAATCATAATGTATGCTACATGAAAGGTTATGATAAGTTTATGAGGCATATGTGATGATAATGATGACGATGTTGATAGTGATGATGATAATGAAGACGATGATAATGGTGATGACGCTAAAGATAATTATGGGCTTTTATGTATATATGTGCCTATGTATGGATATTATGAAACCTCGAGCTTATAAGGCCGGGTAGAATATGTATATATTTATGTAACGCCCGTGCACCACTACAGTTGGGTAGATGTAACCCTGAAGCCATGGTAGGGCCAGGTATGTATAACCCTGAAGCCTTGGTTGGCCAGGTATGTATAAACCTGAAGCCTTGGTTGGCCAGGTATGTATATGATGTGAATATGTATATGATGTATATGATATATGATATGAATATGTACAGGATATAGGCATGAATATGATATATGTAGGAAAGGCCCGGAGGATATGTATGTGATATTGTCAAGCCACTACGTGGCCGTATACGGATAACGTTTAATATGTATGAGCAGATGCGGTGTTATGATATATATACGTATGATACGACGATGTATGAGCTATGATAATACATGTGCTGTGATAATAGATGATATAGGCACAAAAGGTATCCTCCCTTAAAAGTTACGCAGGTTATGTCTTATGATTCTCGATTATGTTTAATTCATTCATGCCTTACATACTCAGTACAATATTCGTACTGACGTCCGTTTTCTTTGGATGCTGTGTTCATGCCCACAGGTAGACAGGGAGGCGATCCAGATTTGTAGAAGCCGATAAACAGAGTTTTGAAAGCACTCCATTATTCCGGAGGTGCTAGTGATTTACTATTTTATGTACATATATGTTTTGGGCACGACGGGGTCTTGTCCCGTCCACACGTCTATTACTCTAGTAGAGGCTCGTAGATACGTATGTGTGGGTAGTATGGTCTCATGATTTTGATAAGCGTATATATACATATATGTATGTGTGTATTATTTGATAGACGAAGGGCTTACGTATATAAAGGTAATTATGTTTCCAAATGAAAAATGATTTTCCTATGATTTGAGTATGAATTTGATGAATGAACGTTTAACGAGTATGATAAGTAGCAGAATGAGCGGTGCTCGGTGGATAGCCCCGGGTACCCGTCATGGCCCCTAGTCGGGTCGTGACAAAAGTGGTATCAGAGCAGTTCAGTCCTAGGAAGTGTCTACGAGCCGTGTCTAGTAGAGTCTTGTTTATGGTGTGTTGCGCGCTACATCTATAAACAGGAGGCTACAGGGCATTTAGGAGGGTTACTCTTCTTTCATCTCTAAGATCGTGCGATAGAGCTAAGCCATAGGAAATGAGATTCCTTATACTAACCCCTGATTGCAGCAAAAGAATGGTAATGACAGAAGAAAGTGATAGATGACATTGAAAACTACAGAGGTAAGTGTCACGACCCAACTCCGTAGGCCGCGACTAGTGTCCGTGCTGGACACCCAAACGTACCCAATAACCCAACTAGCATATCAGCAGAATATTTTTAAATGTAAAAATCAATTGGCGTTAGTAATTATCATAAATGAACCGACATAGTACATGGAAGCCGATAAGGCTGTCACAGATCATATCATCCAAAACATATACAGAACCCACACAAGTATGTCTACAGACCTCTACAGATTATAACAGAATCATAAGACGGAACAGGATCATAACCGAAACAGAACTTACAGAGGAGTGAGTGTAACATCCGAAGTATCAAATGCATATTTTCAAAACATGAGGAGTGTGTACAGAAACATATACCATATCATATCCGACCCCTGCCAAGGGACTCGGCAAACAGAACGTGGCCACCCCCCGACGCTGGTGCCACAACACATAAGGAGCAGAGTAGGGGATAACCCCGTAACATAACATATCATATCAGAATGTGTGTACATGGCACAACATACTCCACAACCCATGTACATATATACCTGCCCCCTCACATCGAGGCACGGCGAACAATGCAGTGGAATACGCTTGACAACATATCCTGGCCCGGGCTCAGTGTGGGAAACATTGATGCATCCACGAATGGAGTAGTGAGAAACTAAATGCAATAAAAATACCATATATTTCCAGAGACTCAATGAGGCATATCGAATGACAAATCAAACCAATGAAATCGGACAGAATCATAATAAGTGTATGTCGTATGTCATAATGAGTTACAGAAGAATAATCCTTCTGGGATCATTTTCATATTCCAAAATAGTTTACCAGACTCGAGGGAATCATTAAAACAATTTTCCTTAGTAGTTAAAAGGATAGTTAAAACGTTTCATTTTATATTGTTCGAAAATAAGGCAAGAGTACACTAAAAGGCAAAGCGGGAATAGTGGGAGACTAAATGAGACACAAAATATCATACCTTTACAGAGATTCAATAAAGTATTTAGAATAAGTATCATTGGTAGTTAGAAGAGTAGTTAAGGCATTTCCTTTAGAACCGCTTGAAATTAAGTTATAAACACAAAAAGGGTAAAGTCGGAAATAGTGGACCCACCTCGGGACAACCGAAGCGGTGGGCTCAAATTACGTATATTAAGCTTATGGAGTCACCTACGGAGGTCCTAGAGACATTTCATAACTTTCTAGACAATTTGCGGAAGTTTACACAACTCTGTAACAAAGCGTACTTATAGGGTTCAATTCCATTGAATGAAAAAGGGACAATTTCAAATGCGGATTCCGAAAGACAGAATATTTTCCGAGGCTCGAATCCGATCCTAGTACATCTTGGACATGCCAAAAGAAGAATCGGGATAGCTTTACATACCTTTTATGCTTTTTACGCCTTTCCAAGTTCACTTCCCGTTTCGTCCAAAATCTACAAATGGTCACATTTACCAAATGTTAACCCTAAGATTTTAGGACTTAAATATCAAATCAACACTTTTCTACAGAAATTTGGGCAACATTTCCCCTATACATATAGCATCCCCGAGAATTCAACTCGGCCAAAACAATCAACAACAACCCAATAACAACACTAACAACAACAACAATAACTACAAGACACAATATGGCACAACTAGTTCCCTTTCCAACATAGTGCGATACTTCCATTTCAACTTCAAATTTCCAAACAAATCTCAAGGGTTTCACATTCATCATTAATCAAGATCATCACAATATAATTTGGAAGCATTTCATATCAATTCCACAAAATATTCACAAGATATACACAATATACAAACTTTCCACCAAAGTCACAATTCCACCAAAATTTCTAATCTTTAACAAACATTTTCATAACATGTTTCTATCTTCCAACTTCATCAACAATCATCATAATTTACACCTTAACGACTTCATTTCCACAGTATCATAAAATCATATTAGAATGACATAATATTTTACATTCCATTTCAATGCCAACTTAAATCATATTACCTTCCTTTACACTATAAGGATCACAACAACACAACCAACATATTAAACAAAATTAATTCATTCCCATTCTAATCTCCATATACCACACGGCCCATACCTATATTTCCAACTTCAACCAAATTCATTCAACTTTCATTCTCAATATGAATTCCATCATACTCACAACTAGAATACAACATAAATTCAACTCACCATATGTATATAACATACATACACACACGGCTACATGCCAACTTACATACCCACTTTGTAAACTTCCATATTTCCATACTTTCTACTCATTTCTACATACTACAACACAAACAAACCTTCATAACATAATAACATGGAATGAATTCTTACCTTTTTCTTCAATCTTCTTCACTTAACCAAAGTGTGGAAACGATGAAACGGATGAACCATCTTCCAAAATAATTATACCACGTTGTAGAGGGTACTTGAATTGGTAGGAATACTACAAGAAAACAATTTTTGGAACAAGATTTAAGGTACTTAATCTCCATGGGTCTTGGCCGAAATGGCCCTTTGTTTTTTGTTCTTCATCTTTTGTGCTTCTTGAAAATTCTAATGGATAAAGTGATAAATATATGGTCCCTTTCATCTATTTTAACACATGGAAAATTCATTAATTTTTTTGTGGGTTTGGGCCATGGCTTTGGCCGGCCACCCACTTAAACTTGGGCCTCATTGTTTTTTCTTTTCATTTTTCTTGGGCCAACCCGGTTGGTCCCGAGTTGGGCATAGCCCACTGACCTTTCGACCTTAAAACGTCCATATCTCCTTGTACCGACGTCACCTAGGAACCCACGACCTATGGTTGGAAAGCTAATTCAATTATCTATAACTTCTATCTCTTGGTATTTTTCCAAATTCCAAACTTATAATACCGTTATTTGCCCCTCCAAGTCAGGTCACCCGGAAACGTTTTCTTAAAAATATTCGTTTGGAGGGCTTCCACTTTGATTTGGCCCAAGGGTCCTTCATGAGTTGTGTTTAACTTTACATATGTGATTCATATAGCTTGTCACATGTTCCAAAAAAAAAATCTTGATGTGTGGGCCCCACCTCAGCTTACAAATAATCCGACGTTCAAAAATACGGGATATAACATCCTCCCCCGCTTTAGAACATTCGTCCTCGAATGTTAGATTAGTCTTATTGGGTCTGTAAGTACTTCGGGGGAGTTTCTTTTTATGGTCGGCTCATATGATACACATTCATTATTGAATATAACCAAGGATATTTCTTCTACAGTTTCCCAGGTCATCTCTTCCATGTTATCGTTCTGCCACAGCACCTTAACGGAAGCTACATCTTTATTCCGCAATCTCCTTACCTGGCAATCCAGAATGGCTACAAGCTGCTCTTCGTACGATAGTTCCTCCATCACCCGAATATTATTTGCCTCCTGTTTATAGATGTGGTGCACAACACACCGATAAACAAGACTCTACTAGACACGGTCTGTAGACACTCCAAGGACGAACCGCTTTGATACCACTTTTGTCACGACCCAACTCCGTAGGCCGCGACTAGTGTCCGTGCTGGACACCCAAACGTACCCAATAACCCAACTAGCATATCAGCAGAATATTTTTAAATGTAAAAATCAATTGGCGTTAGTAATTATCATAAATGAACCGACATAGTACATGGAAGCCGATAAGGCTGTCACAGATCATATCATCCAAAACATATACAAAACCCACACAAGTATGTCTACAGAACTCTACAGATTATAACAGAATCATAAGACGGAACAGGATCATAACCGAAACAGAACTTACAGAGGAGTGAGTGTAACATCCGAAGTATCAAATGCATATTTTCAAAACATGAGGAGTGTGTACAGAAACATATACCATAGCATATCCGACCCCTGCCAAGGGACTCGGCAAACAGAACGTGGCCACCCCCCGACGCTGGTGCCACAACACATAAGGAGCAGAGTAGGGGATAACCCCGTAACATAACATATCATATCAGAATGTGTGTACATGGCACAACATACTCCACAACCCATGTACATATATACCTTGTCACGACCCAACCCCGTGGGCCGCGACCAGTGCCCTAGCTGGGCACCTATACGTACCCGATACCCAAATTAGCATATTATCAGAATAATAATATAATAATAACATTAGTGGATGCTACAGAATTTAGCCGAAGAGCAGACTTGGCACACAAAAGCCGATAAGGCTATCATAAAACAAAACATCCCAAACATATGTACAGAACCCACACAGATGTATCCACAGACCTCTACAGAACATATCATAATCATAAGACGGGACAGGGCCCCGTCATACCCTGAACAAAGTACATATCCAGGTAGCAGTGACAGACTGTACCAAAAGATGGGCTCTGTAGAAGAGAGCGCCCCAAAATAGCAGAAATGGGATCCTAAACGTGCGGATCAGCAAACCTGTCGTCCATACCTGCGCGGCATGAAAACGCAGCCCCCGAAGAAAGGGGGTCAGTACGAAATATGTACTGAATATGTAAAGCGGAATCACAGAAGTCAAATCATAATGGTTACAGAAAATGAGTACAGAATCCAGAGTGTCAAATGCATATTTCCAAAACAGACAGAATGCGTACAGTAACATATGTCATATCATATCATATCCGGTCCCTGCCACGAGACTCGGCAGACAGAATGTGGCCACCCTCCCGACGCTGGTGCCACTATACAGAGGAATCAGAAAAGGGGGCGTGGCCCCGTATCATAAAATGTCATATCAAAATGGCCATAACAGATCAGATCAGAATAGGCGGACATGGCACATCATACTCCACAGACCCATGTACGCGTATACCTGCCCCCTCACATCGGGACGCGGCGAACAATGCAGAGAATTACGCTTGACAACATATCCTGGCCCGAGCTCAGTGTGGGAAACATTGGGACATCCACGAATGGAGTAGTGAGAGACTAATGCAATTTAAAAATATAATAAATGTTTTCAAAGACTCGATGAAGCGTATCAAAGACAAACAAATTCAATGGGGTCGGACGGAATCATAATAAATGTATTTCGGATATCATAATAAATTACAGAAGTATAACTTTCCCGAAGTCATTCCGAGTGTCAAAATAATTTATAATATTTAACAGAATATTTAAAATAATATTCGTTAAGCGATTAGTAGGGTAATTAAAACATTTCTTTCAAAAATCGCTTAAAAAGGAAGCTTTAACACATTAAGGGCAAAACCGGGAATAGTGGGCCCGCCTCGGGACAAATAAGGCGGCGGGCTCAAATTATGCCCTCTAAGCTTATGGTATCACCTAAAAAGGTTATACAGACATTCTATGACTTTCTGAATAATTTAGAGCAAAATTGCATAATTTCAGAAAAAGCGTATCAAAATGGTTCAATTCTACTGAAAGAAAAACTGAAATTTTGTCTTGCGGATTCCGAGGGCCAAGAGGTCCTTCGAGGCCCGGATCCGACCCTAATACACTAAGGGCATGCCAAGGGAAGAATTGGGTTTGCTTTACATACCTTTCACGCCCCTTAAGCCTTTCCAAACTCACTTCCCGTTTCGTCGAAAAACTGCAATTGGTCAAGTTTACCAATTGTGAGTTATTAATGCCATTATTACAACTTTAAGCATATTTGGCTACCGAAATTTCGGCAGCACTTCCCCTATACATATGGCACCCCGAGAATTCAACTCGGCTAGAAATCATCAACAACAACCCAAACGACAACATTAACATCAACAAAGAACAGTAAGAACACAAATATCCTTCAACTAGACATTTTTCTCACAAGTTGACATAACCTTCATTTCAATCCAAACTTCCACTAATATCAATAATTTCACAGTCATCAACAATCAAGATCATCACCATATAGTTCTAGATACATTTCATATCGTTTGCCTTAAGATATACACTCGATATACATAATATACAACTTTCCGCCAAAGTCTTAACTTATGCAAAACATCAAATCTTTGGCATACAATTTCATAACAAGTTTCCAACTTCCAAATTCATCAATGATCATCACTATTAGCAACCAAACAACTTCATTTCCTTAATGTCGGAAAAACATACTAAAACGACATAAGTTTCTACATTCCAATTCAATACAAACTTATATCATTCTAACTTCATTTACATTACAAACATCACAATAACACTTTAACACACTAAACAACTCAATTCCTTTCTATCCCAAACCATATACACCCTACGGCCATATGCTTATTTTTTCCAATATCAACTAAATTCATCCAACTTTCAATTCCCATATGCATTTCATCACAATCACAACTAGAATATAACATAAATTCAACACATTGTGGCTATACAATTGTGCATACCCACGGCTACACACCTACAACACACACCCACTTTGTGATCCCTTTATAATTAATTAGCACATGGAAATACTCATTAAAGCCATGGGTTGGGCCTCACTTGGCCGGCCACCCCTTAAACATTGGGCCTAAATTTTTATTTTATTTTTTTGGGCCAACTCGGTTGGTCCCGAGTTAGGCCTAGCCCACTGACCTTTCGACCTTAAAACGTTCATAACTCCTTGTACCGACGTCACCTGGGAACCCATGACCTATGGATTGAAAGCTAATTCAATTATCTACAACTTCTATTTCAAGGTATTTTCGAAATTCCAAACTTACAATACAGTTTTTTTGGCCCCCAAAGTCAGGTCACCCGAAAACGTTTTCTTAAAAATATTCGTTTGGAGGGTTTCCACTTTGATTTGGTCCAAAGGTACTTCATGAGTTGTGTTTAACTTTACATATGTGATTCATATGACTTTTCAGATGTTCCAAAAAAAAAATCTCGGTATGTGGGCCCCACCCCAGCAGATGCTCCGAGGTTCAAAAATACGGGATATAACATCCTCCCCCCCTTTAGAACATTCGTCCTCGAATGTTAAATTAATCTCATAGGGTTTGAAAATACTTTGGGGGAGTTCATGTTTACAGACATCACATATGACACACGATTGATATTGGAATAAATTAAAGCAGGGATTTAAGGTTACCTGTGGGTATAGAGAACAAATGAGGATATTTCTTCTTCATTTCCTCTTCGGCCTCCCATGTCATTTCCTCCCTATTATCGTTCCGCCACAGTACCTTAACAGAGGCTACATCTTTATTCCGAAGCTTCCTTACCTGACGATCCAAAATAGATACGGGCTGCTCCTCGTACGGTAGTTGCTCCGTCACCTGAATATCATCAGCAGGAAATATTCTGGAAGGGTCACCGACGCATTTACGAAGCATAGAGACGTGAAATACCGGATGTACCGCTTCCAAATCAGATGGCAAATCTAGCTCATAGGCGACATTTCCAGTTTTTCGAACAATCTGATAAGGCCCAATATAACGCGGACTGAGCTTACCCTTTCTGCCGAACCGCATCACGCCTTTCATAGGCGATACCTTCAGAAATACCCAATCGCCTACCTGAAACTCCAACGGTCGACGCCGTTTATCCGCGTATGATTTCTGTCGACTCTGGGCTGCCAACAGTCGCTCTCGAATAAGTTTCACCTTGTCCACGGCCTGCTGGACCATATCTGGGCCAATCAACTCTGTCTCGCCAATATCAAACCAGCCGATCGGCGATCTACACTTCCTGCCATATAAAGCCTCGTACGGAGCCATCTGGATGCTGGAATGGTAACTGTTATTATATGCAAACTCAATCAACGGCAGGTGATCATCCCAGCTGCCTCTGAAATCAATAACGCAGGCCCGCAACATATCCCCCAGCGTCTGTATAGTGCGCTCGGCCTGCCCGTCGCTCTGAGGATGAAATGCGGTGCTCAGACTCACCTGAGTCCCTAGTCCCTCCTGAAAAGATCTCCAGAAATGCGCCGTAAACTGGGCGCCTCTGTCAGAAATAATAGATATAGGAACTCCGTGAAGCTTCACAATCTCCCTAATATAGAGCCTGGCATAATCCTCGGCGGAATAAGTAGTCCTGACGGGAAGAAAATGGGCTGATTTCGTCAGCCTATCAACAACGACCCAGATGAAATCATACTTCCGTGGAGTGCGAGGCAAACCTGTAATGAAGTCCATATTAATAACCTCCCACTTCCAAGTCGGGATTTCCATCTCCTGCAACAGTCCACCCGGCTTCTGATGCTCAATCTTGACCTGCTGACAATTAGGGCACTGGGCGACGAACTCTGCAATATCCCGCTTCATGCCGTCCCACCAGTATAAGCATCGGAGATCATGGTACATCTTCGTAGACCCAGGATGGACCGAATAGCGAGCATAATGTGCCTCGCTCATAACCTGCTGCCGAAGGCCTGCAATATCAGGTACACACAACCTGCCTCTGTATAACAAAGTACCGTCCGGTGAAAACTCGAACGGAGTCCTCTCCTTATCATAGGCTGTGTCCCTGTACCGAGCTAAGACAGGATCCTCGAACTGATGCCGCTTAATATCGTCCCTGAGGGATGACTCAGAAACCCCTCGAACGGAAATTCGTGTATCTCCAGAATCGGCCAGACGAACCCCGAGACTAGCCAACTGCTGAATATCACGGGCTATCTCTCTCCTGTCTGGCTGTAAATCGGCCAAACTGCCCATAGACTTCCGACTGAGCGCATCGGCAACAACATTAGCCTTACCCGGATGATACAGAATATCCACGTCATAATCTTTCAGAAGCTCCAGCCACCTCCGCTGTCGCAAATTAAGCTCTCTCTGCCTGAAAATATACTGGAGACTCTTATGATCAGTATAGATATCCACATGAACGCCATATAAATAGTGTCTCCATATCTTCAGAGCATGAATTACCGCTGCGAGCTCCAGATCGTGGGTAGGATAATTCTTCTCATGCTTTTTGAGCTGCCGGGAAGCATACGCTATAACTCTGCCATGCTGCATCAATACACAGCCCAACCCCATGCCAGAAGCGTCACAATAAATAACATACCCGTCCGGTCCCTCTGGAAGAGTCAGAACTGGGGCTGTAGTCAGCTTCTCCTTCAGCAACTGGAAGCTCCGTTCACAAGCGTCAGACCACTGGAACTTAGCTCCCTTCTGAGTCAGCCTTGTCAAAGGCGCTGAAATCGAAGCAAACTTCTCCACAAACCTCCTGTAATAACCTGCTAACCCCAGGAAACTGCGTACCTCTGTGGGCGTCGTAGGTCTGGGCCAATTCTTCACGGCCTCAATCTTCTGTGTGTCCACCCGGACACCATCAGCTGCAATAACATGCCCCAAGAAAGCCACTGAAGACAGCCAGAATTCACACTTAGAAAATTTCGCATATAATTTCTGATGCCGGAGTACCCCTAATACCGATCTCAGATGATCTGCGTGCTCCGCCTCAGACCGAGAATAAACCAGGATATCATCAATGAATACAATTACAAACATATCCAAGAATGGCCTGAATACCCGGTTCATCAAATCCATGAATACTGCGGGGGCATTAGTAAGCCCAAAAGACATAACCCTGAACTCGTAATGCCCATATCGGGTCTGGAAAGCTGTCTTGGGGATATCGGCCTCTCGTACTCGCACCTGGTGGTAACCGGATCGAAGATCTATCTTCGAAAAACACTTAGCGCCCTGCAGCTGATCAAACAAATCATCAATCCTGGGGAGGGGGTATTTATTCTTTATAGTTACCTTATTCAGCTGCTGATAATCAATACACATACGCAGCGACCCGTCCTTCTTGCGCACAAATAATACCGGGGCTCCCCAAGGCGAAGTACTGGGTCTGATGAAGCCCTTATCCAACAAATCTTTCAGCTGCTCCTTCAACTCCTTTAATTCTGCAGGCGCCATTCTATACGGAAGAATAGAGATAGGTTGAGTGTCTGGGAGTAAATCAATAGAGAAATCTATCTCCCGCTCTGGAGGAAGACCTGGAAGCTCGTCGGGAAAAACATCTGGAAACTCATTAATCACGGGGACTGACTGAAGTGTCGGCGTCTCGGCGTCCAATTCTTGAACCCGAACCAGATGATAGATATAACCCTTTCTGATCATTTTCTTTGCCTTAAGGTATGAAATAAACTTACCTTTCGGCGATGCTGTATTTCCAGCCCAATCTAAAACTGGCTCCCTGGGAAACTGGAAGCGAACCACCTTATTCTGGCAGTCAACATTAGCATAACAGGAAGCTAGCCAGTCCATACCCATAATAACATCAAATTCAGTCATATCTAACTCTACCAGATCTGCCTTAGTATCACGGCCACATACAATCACAGAACAGTCTTTATAAACCTGTTTCGCTACAATAAAGTCCCCTATCGGTGTGGATACCTCAAATGGCTCTATAGGTTCAGACATAATACCAATTTTACCGGCAACAAGAGGTGAAATATATGATAAAGTTGAACATGGATCAATTAATGCATACACAGACCGAGAGAAGACCAATAAAGTACCTGTAACGACATTAGGAGATGCCCCTGATCCTGGCGACTGGCCAAAGCATAAATGCGGTTCGAAGGACCGCTAATACCAGAAGCTCCACCACGGCCTCTGCCGCGACCCGCTGGTGCCGCAATACCCTGCCCCGTAGGGCGCATAGCCACTGACGAAGATGAAGACCCAACGGCTGATCCGGTAGGCTGCGCTGCACCACCCGAACTACCCTTATACGGGCAATCTCTCACAGAATGGCCCTGACGGCCACAAGAAAAGCATGCACCGGTGGCTCTGTAGCACTCTCCCGTATGGTATCTGCCGCAAAAAGAACACTGAACCCTGGGTGGCCTCATCTAACCAGAACCCCTATCTGTCCGCGAACCTGAAGCCCTGGAGCTCTGGCCTGCTCCTGAATACCCTGGGCTATCGAACCTGCGACCTGTAGGCTGGGGAGGCGCGCTCTGCGCTGGCTGAGATGAAAATCTGCTAGGATGCTGCGGCTGTTGGGGCTGTCTGCCCCGAAAATCTCCAGATGACCTGGCCCTCTTGGGCTGTCTCCAATCCTGGCCCCTGTCAGGCTGGTGTCCTCCTCTGCCCCGATCCTCCATGCCGTGGGCATGGGCCTGGATACGGGCAATGTCCATACCGGGCTGAGCAGCCAATACTAAGCAGCTATCAACAAAATACCGATCCAGCCCCATAATATATCTATGCATCTGGTCCGCCATAGTAGCCACCACAGTAGGTGCATATCGGGCCAAGGAATCAAACTCCAAACTGTAGTCCCGGATACTGCGGCCCTTCTGCCTCAATAATAAGAACCTATCAGATCTGGCTCGTCGCAACTCTGGGGGCCGAAAGTGTCCAAGAAATGCCTGAGAAAAATCGCCCCAAACTGCTGGAGGAGCGCCGTCCCCCCTGGATAGCCCCCATGACTCGTACCAGTTTGCCGCCACATCATATAACCGGTACGAAGCTAACGCGACTGACTCTGTCTCGGAAGCATTAATCAAATCTAGAGTGCGTCGCATCTTCCTAATAAACTCCTCAGGATCCTCCTCGGGCTTTGTCCCGAAGAACTCTGGAGGGTTACAAGTCAAAAACTCACGGGCTCTGGAACTATCACGCCTGACTGCCCGGTCACCTCCCAGTCCATGCCCCTGAACCTGCCCTGCCACAAGTCTCGTCAGCAACTGGACTGCCTCCCTCATAGACTGATCCTCAGTGCCTGGCCGTGGAGCTGGAGGCTCAGGTACTGGAACTGCGGGAGCTGGCGGTGGAGCCGCCCCCCGATCTGCGGCTGCGGCCGCCCCAATCTCCTCCACGAGTGGCGGTGTAGACGAACCCTCTGTCTGGGGCAAAGTCCCCGGAGCAATATGTGCCTGGGCCCTGGTAATCCTCTAGACTCGGCTAGTCTCTCCCAAGGCTGCTGACTTGGCCTTTTGGGCCGTTGTTGCCTTTTTTGGAGGCATATCTGCAAACATAGCCACTCGTTAGGGAGGGGTCATCCTGATAACACAGCTCTATCGCACGATCTAAGACAGAAAGGAGGGTAGTATCCTAAATGCCCCGTAGCCTCCTGTTTATAGGCGTGGTGCACAACACACCGATAAACAAGACTCTACTAGACACGGTCTGTGGACATTCCGAGGACGAACTGCTCTGATACCACTTTTGTCACGACCCAACCCCGTGGGCCGCGACCAGTGCCCTAGCTGGGCACCTATACGTACCCGATACCCAAATTAGCATATTATCAGAATAATAATATAATAATAACATTAGTGGATGCTACAGAATTTAGCCGAAGAGCAGACTTGGCACACAAAAGCCGATAAGGCTATCATAAAACAAAACATCCCAAACATATGTACAGAACCCACACAGATGTATCCACAGACCTCTACAGAACATATCATAATCATAAGACGGGACAGGGCCCCGTCATACCCTGAACAAAGTACATATCCAGATAGCAGTGACAGACTGTACCAAAAGATGGGCTCTGTAGAAGAGAGCGCCCCAAAATAGCAGAAATGGGATCCTAAACGTGCGGATCAGCAAACCTGTCGTCCATACCTGCGCGGCATGAAAACGCAGCCCCCGAAGAAAGGGGGTCAGTACGAAATATGTACTGAATATGTAAAGCGGAATCACAGAAGTCAAATCATAATGGTTACAGAAAATGAGTACAGAATCCAGAGTGTCAAATGCATATTTCCAAAACAGACAGAATGCGTACAGTAACATATGTCATATCATATCATATCCGGTCCCTGCCACGAGACTCGGCAGACAGAATGTGGCCACCCTCCCGACGCTGGTGCCACTATACAGAGGAATCAGAAAAGGGGGCGTGGCCCCGTATCATAAAATGTCATATCAAAATGGCCATAACAGATCAGATCAGAATAGGCGGACATGGCACATCATACTCCACAGACCCATGTACGCGTATACCTGCCCCCTCACATCGGGACGCGGCGAACAATGCAGAGAATTACGCTTGACAACATATCCTGGCCCGAGCTCAGTGTGGGAAACATTGGGACATCCACGAATGGAGTAGTGAGAGACTAATGCAATTTAAAAATATAATAAATGTTTTCAAAGACTCGATGAAGCGTATCAAAGACAAACAAATTCAATGGGGTCGGACGGAATCATAATAAATGTATTTCGGATATCATAATAAATTACAGAAGTATAACTTTCCCGAAGTCATTCCGAGTGTCAAAATAATTTATAATATTTAACAGAATATTTAAAATAATATTCGTTAAGCGATTAGTAGGGTAATTAAAACATTTCTTTCAAAAATCGCTTAAAAAGGAAGCTTTAACACATTAAGGGCAAAACCGGGAATAGTGGGCCCGCCTCGGGACAAATAAGGCGGCGGGCTCAAATTATGCCCTCTAAGCTTATGGTATCACCTAAAAAGGTTATACAGACATTCTATGACTTTCTGAATAATTTAGAGCAAAATTGCATAATTTCAGAAAAAGCGTATCAAAATGGTTCAATTCTACTGAAAGAAAAACTGAAATTTTGTCTTGCGGATTCCGAGGGCCAAGAGGTCCTTCGAGGCCCGGATCCGACCCTAATACACTAAGGGCATGCCAAGGGAAGAATTGGGTTTGCTTTACATACCTTTCACGCCCCTTAAGCCTTTCCAAACTCACTTCCCGTTTCGTCGAAAAACTGCAATTGGTCAAGTTTACCAATTGTGAGTTATTAATGCCATTATTACAACTTTAAGCATATTTGGCTACCGAAATTTCGGCAGCACTTCCCCTATACATATGGCACCCCGAGAATTCAACTCGGCTAGAAATCATCAACAACAACCCAAACGACAACATTAACATCAACAAAGAACAGTAAGAACACAAATATCCTTCAACTAGACATTTTTCTCACAAGTTGACATAACCTTCATTTCAATCCAAACTTCCACTAATATCAATAATTTCACAGTCATCAACAATCAAGATCATCACCATATAGTTCTAGATACATTTCATATCGTTTGCCTTAAGATATACACTCGATATACATAATATACAACTTTCCGCCAAAGTCTTAACTTATGCAAAACATCAAATCTTTGGCATACAATTTCATAACAAGTTTCCAACTTCCAAATTCATCAATGATCATCACTATTAGCAACCAAACAACTTCATTTCCTTAATGTCGGAAAAACATACTAAAACGACATAAGTTTCTACATTCCAATTCAATACAAACTTATATCATTCTAACTTCATTTACATTACAAACATCACAACAACACTTTAACACACTAAACAACTCAATTCCTTTCTATCCCAAACCATATACACCCTACGACCATATGCCTATTTTTTCCAATATCAACTAAATTCATCCAACTTTCAATTCCCATATGCATTTCATCACAATCACAACTAGAATATAACATAAATTCAACACATTGTGGCTATACAATTGTGCATACCCACGGCTACACACCTACAACACACACCCACTTTGTGATCCCTTTATAATTAATTAGCACATGGAAATACTCATTAAAGCCATGGGTTGGGCCTCACTTGGCCGGCCACCCCTTAAACATTGGGCCTAAATTTTTATTTTATTTTTTTGGGCCAACTCGGTTGGTCCCGAGTTAGGCCTAGCCCACTGACCTTTCGACCTTAAAACGTTCATAACTCCTTGTACCGACGTCACCTGGGAACCCACGACCTATGGATTGAAAGCTAATTCAATTATCTACAACTTCTATTTCAAGGTATTTTCGAAATTCCAAACTTACAATACAGTTTTTTTGGCCCCCAAAGTCAGGTCACCCGAAAACGTTTTCTTAAAAATATTCGTTTGGAGGGTTTCCACTTTGATTTGGTCCAAAGGTACTTCATGAGTTGTGTTTAACTTTACATATGTGATTCATATGACTTTTCAGATGTTCCAAAAAAAAATCTCGGTATGTGGGCCCCACCCCAGCAGATGCTCCGAGGTTCAAAAATACGGGATATAACATACCTGCCCCCTCACATCGAGGCACGGCGAACAATGCAGTGGAATACGCTTGACAACATATCTTGGCCCGGGCTCAGTGTGGGAAACATTGAGGCATCCACGAATGGAGTAGTGAGAAACTAAATGCAATCAAAATACCATATATTTCCAGAGACTCAATGAGGCATATCGAATGACAAATCAAACCAATGAAATCGGACAGAATCATAGTAAGTGTATGTCGTGTGTCATAATGAGTTACGGAAGAATAATCCTTTTGGGATCATTTTCATATTCCAAAATAGTTTACCAGACTCGAGGGAATCATTAAAACAATTTTCCTTAGTAGTTAAAAGGATAGTTAAAACGTTTCATTTTATATTGTTCGAAAATAAGGCAATAGTACACTAAAAGGCAAAGCGGGAATAGTGGGAGACTAAATGAGACACAAAATATCATACATTTACAGAGATTCAATAAAGTATTTAGAATAAGTATCATTGGTAGTTAGAAGAGTAGTTAAGGCGTTTCCTTTAGAACCACTTGAAATTAAGTTATAAACACAAAAAGGGTAAAGTCGGAAATAGTGGGCCCACCTCGGGACAACCGAAGCGGTGGGCTCAAATTACGTATATTAAGCTTATGGAGTCACCTACAGAGGTCCTAGAGACATTTTATAACTTTCTAGACAATTTGCGGAAGTTTACACAACTCTGTAACAAAGCGTACTTATAGGGTTCAATTCCATTGAATGAAAAAAGGGACAATTTCAAACGCGGATTCCGAAAGACAGAATATTTTCCGAGGCTCGAATCCGATCCTAGTACATCTAGGACATGCCAAAAGAAGAATCGGGATAGCTTTACATACCTTTTATGCTTTTTACGCCTTTCCAAGTTCACTTCCCGTTTCGTCCAAAATCTACAAATGGTCACATTTACCAAATGTTAACCCTAAGACTTTAGGACTTAAATATCAAATCAACACTTTTCTACAGAAATGTGGGCAGCATTTCCCCTATACATATAGCATCCCCGAGAATTCAACTCGGCCAAAACAATCAACAACAACCCAATAACAACACTAACAACAACAACAATAACTACAAGACACAATATGGCACAACTAGTTCCCTTTCCAACATAGTGCGATACTTCCATTTCAACTTCAAATTTCCAAACAAATCTCAAGGGTTTCACATTCATCATTAATCAAGATCATCACTATATAATTTGGAAGCATTTCATATCAATTCCACAAAATATTCACAAGATATACACAATATACAAACTTTCCACCAAAGTCACAATTCCACCAAAACTTCTAATCTTTAACAAACATTTTCATAACATGTTTCTATCTTCCAACTTCATCAACAATCATCATAATTTACACCTTAACGACTTCATTTCCACAGTATCAGAAAATCATATTAGAATGACATAATATTTTACATTACATTTCAATGCCAACTTAAATCATATTACCTTCCTTTACACTATAAGGATCACAACAACACAACCAACATATTAAACAAAATTAATTCATTCCCATTCTAATCTCCATATACCACACGGCCAATACCTATATTTCCAACTTTAACCAAATTCATTCAACTTTCATTCTCAATATGAATTCCATCATACTCACAACTAAAATACAGCATAAATTCAACTCACCATATGTATATAACATACATACACACACGGCTACATGCCAACTTTGTAAACTTCCATATTTACATACTTTCTACTCATTTCTACATACTACAACACAAACAAACCTTCATAACATAATAACATGGAATGAATTCTTACCTTTTTCTTCAATCTTCTTCACTTAACCAAAGTGTGGAAACGATGAAACGGATGGACCATCTTCAAAAATAATTATACCACGTTGTAGAGGGTACTTGAATTGGTAGGAATACTACAAGAAAACAATTTTTGGAACAAGATTTAAGGTACTTAATTTCCATGGGTCTTTGCCGAAATGGCCCTTTGTTTTTTGTTCTTCATCTTTTGTGCTTCTTGAAAATTCTAATGGATAAAGTGATAAATATATGGTCCCTTTCATCTATTTTAACACATGGAAAATTCATTAATTTTTTTGTGGGTTTGGGCCATGGCTTTGGCCGGCCACCCTCTTAAACTTGGGCCTCATTGTTTTTTCTTTTCATTTTTCTTGGGCCAACCCGGTTGGTCCCGAGTTGGGCATAGCCCACTGACCTTTCGACCTTAAAACGTCCATATCTCCTTGTACCGACGTCACCTAGGAACCCACGACCTATGGTTGGAAATATAATTCAATTATCTATAACTTCTATTTCTTGGTATTTTTCCAAATTCCAAACTTATAATACCGTTATTTGCCCCTCCAAGTCAGGTCACCCGGAAACGTTTTCTTAAAAATATTCGTTTGGAGGGCTTCCACTTTGATTTGGCCCAAGGGTCCTTCATGAGTTGTGTTTAACTTTACATATGTGATTCATATAGCTTGTCACATGTTCCAAAAAAAACTCTTGATGTGTGGGCCCCACCTCAGCTTACAAATAATCCGACGTTAAAAAATACGGGATATAACAGTAAGCCCCTTCGTTGAGGCTACGTTATCGAAATATGTAATTATATGATGATAAATTGATTGTCGTGAAAGTAAGTCACTACTCATATGATAGAGGAATTGATTAAATGTGTCTTTTGATGATAATTTCAGTTATAAGTTGTGAACACAACAAATTGAATGAATCAGAACAAAGGTAAGAGACGACACGAAAGTGCTTGAATAAAGTAAGAATATTGAGATATGATCGAAATGTGAAGCCAAAGAATGAAAGAGAAAGTAAATAGGAAGAAGCAACAGGGCAGATCGCTAAAGGATCAGGTACATCTCGAAGCATGCTATATGATGTAAGTTTTGACACCCTTGTGCTTTTACTTGAAAGTGGGAGCCCTGTGTGGCTGAGATATGTCGTGTGTATATATATATTGGCCCTGTGAGGCATTGTTGGTATATGCTGCGTGCAGGTTTTGAGATAGTAAGAAATATGGAGGAAACTCTGCCGAAATTTTCCTAGAATCTAAAGGAGATAAGATATAAGCTTGTAATATGTCCTAACAGGAAAAGATGTTGTGCGAAAAAGTAACGGCAAGACGAGACTAAGTTAAGAATATCGTTACCAACTACAAGAGATAAGTTAAATTCTATTGAATTGATAGTGACAATAGTTATGAGATCGACAATGATACGGTAAAGAGAAATGCTAGAGTAAATTAAGGAGATTGGTAGCACTAAAACATGACATAGAAGAGAAAGTGTAACTCCAATAGAGTGTGATACTGAAGTATTGCTTGGACGGATAAGCACAAGTAAGCTACGACAAGTCTATTAGCAAATGAAGTAACAACTTGACTAAGGAAGGGGTACGACGAATGTGAATCCACTGGTAAAACAACTTATATGGTAAAGTGTAAGAGGGCCGATTAGAAGGAGTAACGGGTTGAGTATACTTACTTCGTAAGGTTTATTTTATTTTACGAGCAGGCTTGCGAACGAGGTAAAGAAGTATCATTCTATAGCGTTGATTATGATTAAGGTATAATGAGAGCGTGGCAAGAACTGTGATATAAAGTATAAGCAAGGAAACGACTAAAGAAGTGACATGTTCTATATGAATAAAGAGTGAACGCAAGTATGAAACCAACAAGCGAGCCATGGGGCAGTAGATGAGAAAGCTTATAAGACCTTGTTAAAGGAAATTCCAGCATAGAGGTTCCTCAATGACAGAAATGATAGCAAACAATGACAAAAAGGGAAGTCAACTTGAAAAAGATATTAGAGAAATGTGATATGGTAAACTAGTAGTAGTTTGTGATTTGTATGATCAAGGGTATAAGTGATATCTTTAGCTGGATGTAAAAGACCAAGACTACAGAAAGATGAATAACGAAATAGGACGATTGTTAGGAAAAGGATCAACACAATACGGATGAGAGGGGGATGATCAGAATGAACAGAATAAGTTTTGGAAGCAAAGGATGGATTGTACAAATGTAGTATATTCTAAAGGACAAAGCGGTACTAAGTTGAGAGTAAGGTTCCTCGCGCAAAGAATAAAGGATTGATTATAAAACGGGAGAAAACAAGATAAATTGAGGAGGAAGGAATGTAAATGAACAAGAATGGGATTAGAAAGAGAAGGAAATGCGCCGCCAAGTACACGCGCTTAAGAAGTAGTCGTGTTATGATTAAAAGAAGATGCATCTCCCCCGAATATCTCATACCAAGTTAGAACAGGTAAAGTATATGAAGTAACAAGCTGCAAAGAAAAAGGGTGATCATGAATTATGAGTTTACCGTTCGACGATAAAGCGATGGGGTAGAGCTATCATCAACGACAAACGCAATATGATTATGGTTGGTTTTGAAACCAATGTTGAGTGTAAAACAAGAGTAAAAGATAATGAGGCATAAGGGGTATTAGTTACGCATGAGACTTAGACACTCGAGATCAAAGATGACGTTACAAGTGAACTTTGAGCACCGAAGAAGAGGACAAGTGACATTGTATGGATGGTATGGATAACCAGACCTACTACTATTGTGAGCATCCCTATGGGGAAAAAAGTTGTTGATTGGAGCAGATTTAGACATTGACTTATAACTACTAAATGAGCTAAGCAAAATACATTCTTGTTCGGATTGGTATGCCAGTTGTATCACTCGATTACAAAACTGCAAGATGAGTATGTTAAGACCTCCCACATGAATTAACGTAGTTATAAATTATGGGAAACATCATAAATGAGATATAGTATAGTAAGGGATATATGAATTAAAGATTTGAAGGCGAGGCAACGGATTTGAGAATGGTACAAGTAAAACCCCTAAAGGGGGGAAGCGAGTAAAGAGAATATATGTGTAGAGATTGGAATGATGGACTCTAAGATGCGACAGATACAGACTATAAAACAAAGAGTGAGAAATGAGTCTAATGACTAGTAAATGAATGAACACGAATTGAGCAAGCATCTGAGACTGTACGGGAGATCATTCATGAAGACCTTGAACCACGTGACATTGAGAGCAAATAACTCAAGGGGTATTGCAAAGAATGGCGATGTGATACTAGAATGGAGGCAAAGGCACTAACATTAGAGCCGTTGTTAATGATATTGCTATTTATAAGTGACAGTGAAGGAAGAGACTTAAAGTTTCTATAGTAGAACATAAGATATGATAATCAAGGGAAAAAAATAAAGGAAGAAAGAGAGCATGATGAGATAAGTTACTACGGATAGACAAAAAAGTTTAGGTATATATAATCACCGAACCTAGCCATGTTCGGGCACGCGAAACACCGAACCTACGTGGTCGGGTATGCTATGTAAATGATATGCATATGACTAAGACTATGGATACGATATGTAAATGAGTACGATTATGGATACGGATACGGATATGAATACATGTATATGTATAGATGTGTAAGTACTCGAATCATGCACGAACGATTATGCGACTTACAAGTGTTTATGCGTCGCCAATGAAACCAAGTGGGTACTCAAAGAGAGGAGTAAGAGGTAAGCAAGAATAATGTGGTCATGGTACTCCGGGTCAGTTGAAGGAAAACATATGGAAAAACTTTCATAGAATCCCGGATAGTTTAACATTCGAGGACGAATGTTCCCAAGGGGAAAGAATGTTACACCTCGGAAAATTTTTCGTTCATGCACAGTGAATAGACTGACGAAGGGTACGACGTATGCGATGTTTTGATGACTAAGAAATAACATTCGATGATTCTAAATGATATTTCAAAGACATTCAAAGTAAGAGAAGAAAGTTGCCAAGAGGAGGCAAGACATACGAGATGTATCGGAAAGGATTTACGAATAACGAGTTAAAGATGACTTAATGATGCTTTGGAGAAGAGTTATAATGACCCCTAGATTGTTAATGAAGTGATAAACAAGTGTCAAGAAGGTTCCATAAGGATTGGAGATCAAACGAGTCGACGAAAATGATTTTTGGAAAACTGTGGATTGTACGGTCCATTATACGGACCGTACAAAAGGTACGGACCGTAGATCTGGCCGTATAACTTGTCCAGAGAAGAGACTCCACTGGAACCATTATACGGTCACACATACAGACCGTATGTGTGTCCGTATAAATGGGACGGGACTGATTTAGTGTATTAAAAAGGGGATCCAAGTTCATTTCATTTCATTTTCCCTTCACACCCCTTCTCTCTAAAATATCTCTCTATACTTCTCCAACAAGAATTCAAGGTGTATTTGTGATCAATTACATCAAACCAAGGAAATCAAGTGTAAGAAATTCATTAAAGTTCATCCAAGACAAGGAATCCAAGTGAAGGTGAAACTAGGGTTTTGCTCAAGTGAAGTGTTTGCACTCAAAGTTCATTCCCACACCATCTAAGGTATGTTTTATGGTATTTACATGTTGTTTAAGGTATTTGAAAGTTGAAACACTTGGATTGTAGAAGTATATAAGAAATGGGTCATAAACAAGAGAATAATGAGATTTTGAGTAGTGGTTGGAATGAGTTGTGAATATTAATATGTTGTGCTTATAAGTATGTTATAAATGATATTAAGAACATGGGATAAGTATTACATGCAAGAAAACGCACTAGTATACTATGACCATGATTATGGATGAATTGAAGTGGAATTGTGAAACGAGGGTAATGTAGATGAATGAAGATTGTTGGTTATGATATTGTGAATTTTATTATGAATGTTTGGGAGTTGATAAATAATATGGGAAAGGATGTATAAACAAAGGAAACGCTGCCCAATTTTCTCTAGCTTTAGTAAGCACGTTCATGTAATCGATTAGCTAATGTGAATGCGAATTCTCTTGAAGGTAGAAACGTGAGCATTGAAGAAGAACAACCAAGTGATGGAAATTATTAAACGAAAGAGGTATGTAAGGCTAGTCCTTTCTTTCTAAGGCATGAATCATATTGTATGAATCCTCCTATCTCTCTATGATTTTCCTACATATTGGGAACAATGAATCTACGAGTATAAAGAACCTTATATGAGACAAAGAAAAGAGATACGTTACGAATACGACGATACCGATGATGAATCTAAGTCTAGAAGTCATAAAGCTCATGATATGATATTCCTACGAAGCTAATGATCCTTATATGATTCCTATGATAGTATTTCCCTTACCTCTCCATGGCTCTCCCACCTTCCAGAAAACTAAGAGCCTCTGTTTATGAATAGCCATATGGGATAAGATAAGAGGTATGTTACGAATGCGGTAATAATGATGATGAGTCTAAGTCTAAGGATTCTAAGGCCTATAATATTATGGTTCTACAAGGATAATGATCCATATTACGATCCATTGATGTTGTTCATTGACTACACTCACCTTATGTGTTAATTCCTTCAAGGTGAGGCATAATGCTTATGAATGCTCCATAATGGAATCGGGGGCTCTCGACCTTATGTCACCCCGATAATGTTATAGGTTGTCTACAAGCTCTAATATGTGTCCAATGACCAATGTTCCGAAAAGTTACGAGTCTATGTTCATAAGGGGTTCCATATGAGATTAAGGAAAGAGATATACCATAGATATGATGATAGTAATGATGAGCATGTGTCACGACCCGTCTAGAGGGCCGCGACGAGCGCCCGGTACTAGCCCACCCGAGCACCCCCTTAATTTACACTTAAGCTTACATCTAGGTGAGCCATATAATTAAACACATAATTCTACTCATTCATCATGCTAGTCCAATTGGACGACAATGCCTTTATATCATAATTGGCACCTATGCCACGTCAACGTACATGAGCCAACAAGTCTATCAAATTGACATACAAAATATAGGCCGACAAGGCCAGACATATCTAACCATATACACGTAACTATGAGCCTCTAAAAAGAGTATAACATATCACATGGGCGGGACGGGACCCCGCTATGCCCATAATTATATACACAAAAGAATAAGTACCCAAAAGCTATGGCTCCGAATGAAATGGAGCTCTGCTATGTAATCTCTGAGAAAGCAGCTATGGATCAAGCCTGTCTCCCTGTGCACCTGCGGGCATGACGCAACGTCCACAAACAAAAGGACGTCAGTACGAAGAATGTATTGAGTATGTAAAGCAAGATCAATATCAATATAGAAGCATAAATAACAATATAAGAAATAGCATAGAATGGGAGATGGCAATATCATCGTCATATGCACTTACTTGCCTTTCTTAGGAACTTTCCATTTCTAATACGTGTTTGTGTACATACATCATTATCCGCATTCATAATAGTACCTGTACCATATTTGTGCTCGTATTCATATACATGCCCCTTATTCTAATTCATATACCTAGTCATATCATATACGTATTCATATCATATACTTAATCATATCATATACATAGCATTTACATAGCATACCCGACCACGTAAGATCGGTGTTTCATACATACTTGGCCAACCAAGGCTCAAGGTTACTCATACCTGGCCCTACCAAGGCTTCAGGGTTACATCTACCTGGCCCTACCAAGGCATCAGGGTTGTCTGTACCATCTGCAGAGGTGTGCGCGCGTTTCGTAATCGTATACATACTTATTTACATATCATACCCGGCCTCATAAGCTCGGGGTTCCATAATAGTCATACATAGATACATACACATACTAGCTCATAAGCATCATTATCATCATCGTCATCGATATCATTATCACTGTTATTGTCATTCGTCACATCTGTCTTTATAGGCTTACTCGTTATACGAGGAACTAGTACGATCGTAGCGTATATCATGAGCTTACTAGCTCGGAAGATCAAATCATTTGAAAGACATCATAGAATTATAGAAGATTTAGACGTTCGGCCAAAGAAACATGCCTTATGAAAGAAGGGTTAGCCTTACATACCTTTTCCGTTCAACTACTCTACACTTGCGCGCTCTCCTCCAATGCTAGCGTTTCTACCTTCATTGAAGTCATACTATCATTAGAATCGATAGCTAGCATATATGACTAAAGCTAGAGAAAATCGGACAGCATCTCCTTTATTTATACGACATTCCTCCATTACGTATATCAACTCCCAAATGTCAACGATACATTCACAATACCATAACAATAGTCATTATTCATCCACATTTCTCAATTTGCTTTCGATCACTTACATCTATGGCTATAACAGACGACTATGTCCATTCACGTACATTAATCATCTCATGTTCTCCACATCATTTATAACACATTTGCATCACAATACTTCAAGATTCATAACTCAATTCAAACTATTTCTCAAAATGACACTATTCCATATTCATGACCCATTTTGGCAAACCTTTCTACAATCCAAGTATTTCAACTCTTAAATACCTTAAACAACATAGAAATATCATGAATCTTACATTAGATGTTGTAGGAACAAGCCGTGGTTGATAATACTCCACTTGAGCAAAAACCCTAGTTTACCTCCATGAGATTTCTTGACTTTGAATGATCTTTGATGGTTTTCTTACACTTGATTCACTTGGTTTATGTTGTTGATCACCAAATATCCTTGAATTCTTGTGTAATATATGTAGAGAAATGTTTTAGAGAGAAGGGGTGTGAAGTGGAAGTGAAATGAAATAACCTTTGTCCCTTTATTTAATGCACCGAATATCTGCCCCGACCACTTATACAGACCAACATACGGTCCGTATAATTTATATGGATCGTATGTTTGGCCATATATTTGGTCCAGAAACCTTTTTGCCTTTATGGGATGATTATACGGTCCCAAACATATGGACCGTATAATTTATACGGCCAATATGTTTGGCTGTATAACCCCAGTGGTTCCGAAGTTCGTTTCGTCGATTCGTTTGATCTCCAATCCTTATGGAACCTTCTTAACACTTGTCAACACCTCAATACCAATCTAAGGGACATTATCACTCTTCTCCAAGTCATCATTTAGGCCTTGCTAACTCGTTACTCATATTTCCTTTCCGATACCTATCGTATGCCTTGCCTCATCTTAGCCAACTTTCTCGTCTAACATCGGATGCCCTTGAAATCTCACTTAGGGTCATCAAACGTTGTTTCTTACTTATGGAAATATCGTATACTCGTACTCCTCACTAGTTCATTCACTTGCGTACGAACGGAAGATTTTTCGAGGTGTAACAGCATGAGTTAGAGATTATAAATTTTATTATGCGACATTATTACGAAGTTCATGCTACGAATACGATGCGATTCTCATAGATTGTCTTTAAATCCAAATGTATGCTCCATGAAAGGTTATGATAAGTTTATGAGATATATGTGATGATAATGATGACGATGTTGATAGTGATGATGATAATGATGACGATGATTATAGTGATGACGCTAAAGATAATTATGGGCTTTTATGTATATATATGCCTATGTATGGATATTATGAAACCTTAAGCTTATAAGGCCGGGTAGAATATGTATATATTTATGTAACGCGCGCGCACCACTGCAGTTGGGTAGATGTAACCCTGAAGCCTTGGTAGGGCCAGGTAAGTATAACAATGAAGCCTTGGTTGGCCAGGTATGTATAACCCTGAAGCCTTGGTTGGCCAGGTATGTGTAACCCTGAAGCCTTGGTTGGCCAGGTATGTATATGATGTAAATATGTATATGATGTATATGATATATGATATGAATACGTATATGATATAAATATGTACAGGATATAGGCATGAATATGATATATGTAGGAAAGGCCTGGAGGATATGTATGTGATATTGTCAAGCCACTACGTGGCCGTATACGGATAACGTTTAATATGTATGAGCAGATGCGGTGTTATGATGTATATACGTATGATACGATGATGTATGAGCTATGATGATACATGTACCGTGATAATATATGTTATAGGCACGAAAGGTATCCTCCCTTAAAAGTTACGCAGGTTATGTCTTATGATTCTCGATTATGTTTATTTCATTCATGCCTTACATACTCAGTACAATATTCGTACCGACGTCCGTTTTC
This sequence comes from Lycium barbarum, assembly GCF_019175385.1. Classification (NCBI taxonomy): domain Eukaryota; kingdom Viridiplantae; phylum Streptophyta; class Magnoliopsida; order Solanales; family Solanaceae; genus Lycium; species Lycium barbarum. The sequence continues at coordinate 39,190,428 of NC_083339.1, read as the reverse complement.
TTTGGACGCTGTGTTCATGCCCACAGGTAGACAGGGAGGTGATCCAGATTTGTAGAAGCCGATAAGCAGAGTTTTGAAAGCACTCCATTATTCCGGAGGTGCTAGTGATTTACTATTTTACGTACATATATGTTTTGGGCACGACGAGGTCCTATCCCGTCCACACGTCTAGTACTCTAGTAGAGGCTCGTAGATATGTATGTGTGGGCAGTATGGTCTCACGATTTTGATAAGCGTATATATACTTGTATGTATGTGTGTATTATTTGATAGCCGAAGGGCTTACGTATATAAAGCTAATTATGTTTCCAAATGAAAAACGATTTTCCTATGATTTGCGTATGAATTTGATGAATGAACGTTTAACAAGTATGATAAGTAGCAGAGTGAGCGGTGCTCGGTGGATAGCCCCGGGTACCCGTCATGGCCCCTAGTCGGGTCGTGACATAGGGCTTGTTACGGGTTTGTACTGCAGGCTTGGAAAAAGGGTAAGATATCATTTGGGTAAGGAGTGACTAATCCTTCACTGAGCGTTGCACTATGGTTGTGCTTTGTATTTGTGTGCTCTAACGCTTATCTGCTTCATTTTTTTGTCCTTTTCTTTGTACTTATGTGACTTCTTTCGCAAGTTGGAGCTTTATTTTTCCTTTTTTTTTTTGGGAGTTCGGGGTTGTATGCCCAAGACTCTGTGAGGATTAAGAGAATTGACCTGGGTTGTATGCCCGAAGTCTTGATGCTAATTCCGGGTTGTATGCCGGAGTGTGAAAAATGAAGAGGAATAACAGGTTGTATACCCGAGATCCTGAATGATGACTAATGATTTTTTTTGGCTCCTTCTTGCTTTGGAGGTCGTTGTTCATCTTTGTTTTTATGGGACTTTTGTATCTTTTTGTCATTGGAAACTTCAGCTTGGATCTTTATCCGCGATTGCATATTTCTAGTAAGCTAGCTCAGGGTGCATGGGCCAAGAGAGGGATAGTGCATGTAAGCACTCAGAAAAGGTATTGGCTTATGATGTGATTGTCAAAGAAAAGACTTTAGGCTCAAAGGGGGAATGCTAGGGATAATGTCATTTGGTAGGCTAGAAAGGTTCAAACGGGTCAAAGAAGGCCTACGATCCTTTCCTATACCGAGTGTTACTCATAATTTCACCTCAACAGACATTCAGGCCAAGTTCTAGATCACAATGCAATGCAATTGAACGCTATCTAAAGCTCACCACACAATGCACATGAAACAATGAGGTTGGTTTTCTTCTTGCCTTACAAGCATGCAAGAGAATTTTTCAAGTGTCACTTAAAGTGTGAATAAGAGGTACCAAAAGAATTTATGGTTTACCACGAAGTCAGTCCTCTCCATCATATTAATTGTTACTTGTTTCTTTCCTATGCACATTCCTAACTGTGTTGGTACCAACCAAGTCAAAGATATAAATCTAATTTTTTTTTTGTATTTTTTGAATAAGGGGTACCGAATCTGTCACGCCCTGAACCTGGGCCTGGACGTAACACGGCACCCGGTGCCTGACTGCATGTGACCGAGCGAACCAACTGGCTGGCTGAATGAACATGTGATATCAAAAACATAACTGAATGTGGAAACAACTAAACACATGCTGATATACCAAAGGTCTGACTGAAATATACTAATGCGGAAATACTTAGACAATCTGAAATATATCTAAAAGTAGCCAACATGGCTAAAGCAAAACAACTGAACGACTGAGTATAACTGTCTACAAGGCTAACATAGCAAATATCTAACTGTCTGAACTGTGTCTATGAAGCCTCTAAGAGTACTGAATAATAGAGCTGTCTATAAACTGAAATAACTAGATAGCTGACAACGCCCCGAAGGAATTTGGGGCTCACCAGTAGCTGATACGTGCACTCCTAAATAGCTGAGTCGTCAACCTGTATATCGTTGCCTGCATCGCGAGATGCAGGCCCCCAAGCAATAAAAAGGGACATCAGCACATTTGAATTGTACTGGTATGTAAAGCAACTGAAGCAATAAAATACTTGAATTGAAACTGAAACTGATAACTGTAATAGCAAGGAAGTAGAGATATGTATACCCCCTGCTCTGTATCTGAATCATCTGTATTATCTGTGCTTGTATATGTGGGGCCTCGGCCCAATAATAAATGCACGCTATGGCCTCGGCCTAGTAGTGCGTTAGTCAATGGCCTCGGCCATGTATACATATACACAAGACTTTGTTGTGCCGTCGGGAAAAATCACATATGTATAACTATGGTTAATTAATTATGACTGAGACCATAACAACAATAAACAATCCTGAACTGAAATAGACATGCTGGACTGAATTGAAAACCCTGACTGTTTCTGAGCATACTGAATTTCTAGACTGAGACTCATGTGGTAACAATACATACGTCTATAAAGATTACGTGCTGAGTTCATGATATTCAAATTGATAACGATGAACGAATTATGTAACTGCAACTCTAGAAGATAACAGTTCTACAACATATCATAAAACTGGGCTAAACTGTATTCTGAGTCAAATTACTGACAGGTATGAAGAATGAGGCGCAGGGAGAATCATGAACATTCCCTAACGTAGATAGTTAGCCTCACATACCTTAATTCCATCCTTTGAGCGTAATACAATGTTCGTTTACCCTTCCAACTCTGATCTATATCAATACACGTCAAAGAGATTCTATATTAGCAATAATATCCATGCTTTTAGTTATCTAAGCATTTTATCAAATACTTAGTGGGCATAAAGCTCCACAATCTCCATTAATGGTGATTTCTTCACCCAATTCCCATTCTATTACTTCTAGGTGATTCTACAATCTCAATTGGGTGTAATTAACATCATTCTCCATCACCCATATGATTATAAAAATCTCAAGTCAGCAATCCAAAACCCTACTATAGTTCGTGTAATTCTCTTTACTAAACCCATTTACCATTCTCCCAAGAACTCATCAATTCACTATTATGAATGATTAGAGTGCAAAAGCATTACCTTTTTTATATTCAATCCTCTTGAATTCGAGTTCTAGGGTTTCCACGCCCAACAATAATGTTTCACTCACAACTCTATCGATTAGAAGGGTTTACTCAAGTTAGAAAGAGATTATGGACTTGAATTCAATCTAGAATCATGATAAAACTTACCTTGGAGGGTTCTTGAGGCTTGGAACTTGTTCTCTCTGACTTTAGGGTGATTTTTCGTGACTAGGGGTGTTAAGGAAATAAACCCCAAGCTTAAATATAACTTAAAACGCGAAATCCCGAATTTTGACCCGAAACCCGGCCTGTTATGCGATGGGCCCGCGACGCACATGTAGCGCACGACCATCTGCAGGTCAATATTCAGAGAGGGGGTTTTCTTGTGATTGGCGCACGACGCGGGACCAGCGCACGCGCCCTCTCAACGGACTTGTGTCGGTTCTGCACAGTGTTCGGTAAAATGGACATAACTTCTTGTACACAACTCTGTTTGGGCTCCACAATATACCGTTGGAAATCTATTTCAAAGAGCTACAACTTTCATGTCTTAAGTTTCCTCAAATTCCCAACGGATTTTCTCGAAATTTGACTGGAAGGAAGACGTATCGAAAACTTAGCCGATTCTATAGAATTTAAAGTGCCTTACTATTAACCATATTGAGACGATCATATCTCCTTGCTCCGATATCTGATTGGCCTGGTCCTTATATCGTTAGAAAGGTATTTCTACGTACTACAACTTTTATTAAGGGCACTTTCCCAAATTCCCAACTAATCAAGGAGTTATTGTTGCCCGAAGTAGGCATATCAACCATTTTCGCAAAACGTTCAATCCTTCAGTTTTTCCACTAGAACTCTAACGATATGGGGTGTTATATTATCTCCCCCTAGGGATCATTCATCCTCGAATTATGGATTTTAATAAAGAGTGAGTGCCGAGACATGTGCACACGAACTGACATGAGCACATGAAAACTGAACTGAAAAGGGTCTGAACTGAATTATCTGTTGAACTGAACAACTACTAAGCTGACTGTCTAACAGGCTGAATACTGATAATGTAGAAACTGTAGAAGGAATGATCTGAGAGGGAAGGTACAGTACCTTCACCGGTTTCTGCTGATTGTTCAAAGAGATTGGGATAGCTGGACTTCATGTCTTCTTCGGTTTCCCATGTAGCCTCTTCAACTTTCTGACTTCGCCACAAAACCTTTACTGAGTTTACCTCCTCAGTCCTCAACTTGCGAACATGGCGATCAAGGATTTTCACTGGGACTTCTTCATAAGTCAAATTATCATTGACTGTTATGCTATCAGTCGGGACAACCAATGACGGGTCTCCCACACACTTTCTCAATATGGACACATGAAACACTAGATGCACACTAATCAAGTCATGTGGAAAATCAAGCTCATAAGTCAATTGACCAACCTTTCGTTGGATTGTGTATGGTCCAATATGTCGGGACTATGCTTCCCCTTCTTACCAAATCTCATGCCTCCCTTCATAGGTGAGAGCTTAAGAAATAACCAGTCATTAACTTCAAACTCTAAATCTCTCTGTCTCACATTTGTGTAAGACTTCTGGCAATTCTAAGTTGTTTTCAAACGCTCATAAATCAACTTGACCTTCTCCATAGCCTGATAGACTAAATCTGGTCCTAACAACTCTGCTTCCTCAACTTTAAACTAACCAATCAGTGATCTGCACCTTCGCTCAAAAAGGGTTTCAAACGGTGCCATCCCAATACTAGCATGGTAATTATTTTTGTAAGTAAACTCAATAAGAGACAGGTGGTCATCCCAATTACCATTGAAATCAAGGACACATGGTTACTGGACTGAATGAATACATGATTACCGAATTGCTGAGATACTGAACTGAATGTCTTCTGAACTAACTGAGTACTAAGCTGACTGAATACTGGATTAACTGAATATGGAACTAGCACACTAACTGAATATTGGACTGGCATGAATACATGAGTACTGGACTGACATCTGAGTACTAAGCTGACATGAATATTATAACATGAGATCTGAATAGCGTATCTGTCTGATCATCGGTCTGCGGATGAAAAGTTGTACTGAGGTTAACCCTCGTACCCAATCCTTTCTGAAATGATCTCTAGAAGTTTGCTGTGAAATAGGCACCATGATCTGAAATGATGGACGCTGGGTCCCATGAAGTCAAACGATTTCTCGAATAACAACTTGGCATATTCTGGTGTTAAATCTATCATCTTAACAGGCAAGAAGTGTGACGACTTCGTAAGTCTGTCCATAATCACCCAAATCGGGTCGTGCCTTCTAACTAAATGAGGTAGACCTATTATAAAGTCCATATTTATCTTCTCCCATTCTCAAAACAGGAATATTTATATTCTGAGACAAGTCACAGGGCCTCTAGTGTTCGACTTTCACTTGCAAAAACAAAATTTGGGTCAGTTAGCCACAAATCCTGCCACGTTCTGGAATTGTGATCCTCTGACATAATCCGCTCTCTAAGCCCATCTACATCTGGAATTTATAATTTTCCTCGGTATCTCATGGTACCGCCATCTCCCCTTGTTCAAAAGCTGACGTTTTATGTTCGTGAATCCCTTCTTTCATCTGCAACAAGTAGGAATCACCAAACTGATTCTCTCTAACTTCAATGACTAAGCAGGAATGCCATGTTCTGGGCTATAACTCCACCCACTTCGGAGTCTGAAAGTCGAATTCCTAGCTTGGATAAGCGGTGAACTTCTTTCACCATAGTTCTCTTATCTGCCTAAATCATGAGCTGTACTTCCCATACTTGATTGTTTTTCTAAGATACTTCCTAAAATACTCATAGTACTGTTGTGCGCTAAGTCTTTGACTAGCACCTTAAATATTAGAGTCTCGTGCAATAGCACTACCCTTGTGACACATAACTGGGAATGATCTTATAGCTTTTCTGTGATCGCCTAATCGATAATAATTGAACTTGACACGATTCGTTCGACGATCATTCTACTCATTTCGGGTTTCCTCTAAGTTGAGGCATATTCCTTATGGAGACTATCTCATTATGCCAACCTAATTGAACTAAGGTTCTTCATATCTCATACTAACCCTTCGGGTCTTCAATTATCTCACTGGACTTACTGGCGATTTATGCATCTCCCCCTTAGACCAAGGCTAACATCTTATATTTACAAATTATTCTCTTTTGATGGGATCCAATTAACATTCCTTATCTTCTGTAATTCCTTTGTACTCTACAACAGTGACGACTTTTTTTTTTCTCGACTCACTTCTGAGAAATTTCTCATTGGGAAAAACTAAATTACTTACATGAACGGGTTGCTACTATATTCATAACTAGCATACTCTATCTTAACGACTTAACTCTGCTCACACTGTAAATCTTAGGACAACCCCTTTTTGACAACTCTTAAAGGTTATTCTTCGGTAGTTTGCTCTCTTACAGCTTAGCTGATTTCTTCTTCCACTAATCACTCTACTCCAAACTTAACTTAAGCCCTTGGTTTCTATCACACATTCGGATGTATCCGAACTGTTACCCACTTAAGATGTTCTTCTAACTAAGGAAATCAAATCATACTTCTACTAGTTCTGCTGAAATTGCTAATGCATTGTATCTACTCAAAACTTACTTACTATTTTTCTGTTAATAACCTGCTAGCTTCATATTTTCTTATTCTGCTCTGAATAACCTAAGTTATTTCTAACTCTCCCTCAACATCTGACGCTATTCTATGGTTGTATACTATCTTTTCTGAACTATGGATCACACTTACCAAACTTTCATCTATCTTATACGAAATATTGGAACAACTAAACCCAAACTTTCTATACGCTTCAAAATCGTATCAGACTATACACATCTGGGATAAACACTTACTCACATAGCTTAAGCGAGAACTGTCACATCTTCTTATCTCATAATAATAATAATTAATTCTTATAGCAACTTACAACCATCGTACTCTCTAACTCTGATCTGACTAAACTTAACAAACTAAAATCATTCTCGAAAATTTAATATCGTCTGCTCATGGTTATTATTTCATACATACCTCTTTTCTTAACAGGAATAGTTCATACGAAAATTTCATCTGTGGTGATAACTGGGGATGCCTCTTTATCCTGACGACCTGCTGAAGCTTCCAAGCAGTCTTCACTAAGAAGTGAAATATCAGGCTTAGCTGTATTACAACCTGACTGAGCTTGAGAACTAAGAGGAGCCATCAAAACACACATTAAGGCCCAAACGATACGCCACTTTGTGTCCCTATAACACTTGTTGCACATAAGATTTGAAAACTTCTGTGGCTCACACTGGTATGTCACTGTGAGGCTGGTACTCTTAAAATCTGTTTCTAGCTGAACTGACCTTTTTGATCATATCTAGACCTCAAGACTAGTGCACTAGCTGCAGATAGAGTGGGTCCTGATGACCTCCGGTAGAAAACTGTTTGCCACCACCTCCTTGAGATCCTCCATGATTTACGTTTCCTGTAGACTTAGCTCCTTTTCTAATTTCTCTGATATCCTCTCCATTTGTATCCCATTCTCCTTTCTCAAGAACATCATTATCATTCAACTTCCCATTTATTATACAACACCCTTTCTCGGGAAACTTACACTTTATTCACCTTTCAATAACACCTCAAGTCTCATTTGTTACCTGCAAGTACTTCACAATTGTACCCCTATGGATAATCAAACTCAGTTGGGCCTTGAATTACCTGTTCATCTCCTGCACATTCGAAACGTCGTAATTCAATAGGAAGAGAAGTTACTTATTGCTTTAAGCTTCATGGCACGATCTACAGTAGAAAGAAATGAGACAAATCCTGAATGTCTTGGTGGTCAACTGTTTATACGTGTGGGGCCCTCACACATATAAAAGAGACCCCACTGGACACGGCTTCATACAATCCCTAAGACACTTGAACCTAGCGTTCTGATACCAAGCTTTGTCACGCCCCGAACCTAGGCCTGGACGTAACACGACACTCGGTACCTGACTGCATGTGACCGATCGAACCAACTAGCTGGCTGAGTCAACATGTGATATCAAAAACATAACTGAATGTGGAAACAACTAAACACATGCTGATATACTAAAGGTCTGACTGAAATATCATAATGCGGAAATACTTAAACAATCTGAAATATATCTAAAAGTAGCCAACATGGCTAAAGCAAAACAACTGAACGACTGAGTATAACTGTCTACAAGGCTAACATAACAAATATCTGACTGTCTGAACTGTGTCTATGAAGCCTCTAAGAGTACTGAATAATAGAGCTGTCTATAAACTGAAATAACTAGATAGCTGACAACGCCCCGAAGGAATTTGGGGCTCACCAGTAGCTGATACGTGCACTCCTAAATAGCTGAGTCGTCAACCTTTATATCGTTTCCTGCATCGCGAGATGCAGGCCCCCAAGCAATAAAAAGGGACATCAGCACATTTGAATTGTACTGGTATGTAAAGCAACTGAAGCAATAAAATACTGGAACTGAAACTGAAACTGATAACTGTAATAGCAAGGAAGTAGAGATATGAATACCCTCTGCTCTGTATCTGAATCATCTGTGTTTGTATATGTGGGGCCTCGGCTCAATAATAAATGCATGTTATGGCCTCGGCCTAGTAGTGCGTCAGTCAATGGCCTCGACCATGTATACGTATACATAAGACTCTGCTGTGCCCTCAGGCAAAATCATATATGTGTAATTATGGTTAATTAATAAGGACTGATACCATAACAATAATGAACAATGCTGAACTGAAATAGACATGCTGGACTGAATTGAAAATACTGACTGTTTCTGAGCATACTGAATTTCTAGACTGAGACTCATGTGGTAACAATACATAAGTCTATAAAGATTACGTGCTGAGTTCATGATATTCAAATTGATAACCCTGAATGAATTCTGTAACTGCAACCCTAGAAGATAATAGTTGTACAACATATCATAAAACAGGGCTAAACTGTATTCTGAGTCAAATTACTGACAGGTATGAAGAATGAGGCGTAGGGAGAATCATGAACACTCCCTAACGTAGATAGTTAGCCTCACATACCTTAATTCCAACCTTTGAGCGTAATACAATGTTCGTCAACCCTTCCAACTCTGATCCATATCAATACAAGTCAAAGGGATTCTATATTAGCAATAATATCCATGCTTTTAGTCATCTAAGGATTTTATCAATGATTAGAAGGGTATAAGCATTATTATGAATGATTAGAGTGTATAAGCATTACCTTTTTGATTTTCAATCCTCTTGAATTCGAGTTCTAAGGTTTCCACGCCCAACAATAATGTTCCACTCACAACTCTATCGATTAGAAGGGTTTACTCAAGTTAGAAAGCGATTATGGACATGAATTCAATCTAGAATCATGATAAAACTTACCATGGAGGGTTCTTGAGGCTTGGAACTTGTTCTCTCTGACTTTAGGGTGATTTTTCGTTACTACGGGTGTTAGGGAAATAAACCCCAAGCTTAAATATAACTTAAAACGCGAAATCCCGAATTTTGACCCGAAACCCGGCCTGTTATGCGATGGGCCCGCGACGCACATGTAGTGCATGACCATATGCAGGTCAATATTCAGAGAGGGGGTTTTCTTGCCATCGGCGCGCGATGCGGGACCAGCGCACGCGCCCTCTCAACGGACCTGTGTCGGTTCTGCACAGTGTTCGGTCAAATGGACATACCTTCTTGTACACAGCTCTGTTTGGGCTCCACAATATACCGTTGGAAATATATTTCAAAGAGCTACAACTTTTATGTTCTAAGTTTCCTTAAATTCCCAACGGATTTTCACAAAATTTGACTGGAAGACAGACGTATCGAAAACTTAGCCAATTCTATAGAATTTTAAGTGCCTTACTATTAACCATATTGAGACGATCATATCGCCTTGCTCCGATCTTTGATTGGCTTGGTATTTATATCATTAGAAAGGTATTTCTACGTACTACAACTTTCATTAAGGGTACTTTCCTAAATTCCCAACTAATCAAGGAGTTATGGCTGCCCGAAGTAGGCCTATCAACCATTTTCGCAAAACGTTCAATACTTCAGTTTTTCCACTAGAACTCTAACGATACGGGGTGTTACAGAACCCAAGAAGGGTTGCCTACGTATCTCATCTTTGATGAGAATCAGGTGCGCGTAGTTCGTTCAGAGAGGCCAGAACAATTTTTTTTTAATTTTCAAATAATTTTCGGACTTTTTTTTTCTGATTTGATTTTTTTTTGAATAATGAATACCGAACTCAAAAGGGCTGCCTACGTATCTCATCAAAGAAGAGAATCAAATGTGCGCAGTTCTTGTAGATAGATATAAGAAGAGGTGTCGATTGAAGGCAGAGTTTTGCAAGTACTCCGACAGACGGCAGAAGGGTGTGTCCATCGTAGGCACGGGCCTTTGAAAATTATCCAGGAAGGGACCAATCATAGGCTCAGAGCTTGGACAGTACTATGGTAGGCGGTCAGAAAAAATGAGCCGATCGCATCCAGATCGTTGAAAATATTCTAACAGGCAGCCGAGAAGAAGGATGTCAACTGTAAGTGGAGCCTTGACATTACTGCAGTACGTTGACAAGATTGTGATGGAGGAAAAGGTTGGACGTTGGCAGAGCTTTTGATACTACTCTGCATTTATTGGCATGGTTGGCTATGAGGGAATGTCAACGTCAGCGAAGTTTTAAAAACAATCCGCGTATGCTAGCAAGGTGGTAAGAGGGGATTCTGACCTTTACAAAGTTTCTAAAAATACTCTGCGCTCATCGATAAGATTGCAATGATTGGACCTTTGGGGTTGAAAAATAAAGACCGACACGCCAAAGTTCCATGGCTTGCGATGCTTGGAAGAAGAAAAGCTTATATCCTAGAATTTGGGACCAAAACTAGGTGATGGTTGGGGTAAGGCTGGTATTGCCGCTGTTGGGTTTTGGATTTCAAGGGGTTGATTGACACTCTTAGAAGTCTTTTTGGAGAGCGTCTTTGAACTGCTCCAAAATAATTGTCCCAGTCTTTTATTTCGGTGAATTATTCTGAAACAGTGGGGAGACCGAACCGTTATGTAGGGTTTGCCTACGCATCTTGCCAGGACAATTATCAGGTCAGACGTAGTTCGGGCGGATACGGTGTTGTATGTGATTTGTATGAATTGGTGATTGTATTGAATAGAAGTGAGACTATGAACAAGAGTTCGAATCTGGAAAAGTGTGTTCCGAAGATATAAAGAATGTACAATATTGTATTGTATTAAAAAAGAATGGTAAAGTCAAAATGATGGTAGCAAAGACCAAAAATGGGTATGAAAAATAATGTGGCTGTGAGGGTGGTCGTAAAGACAAAAAAATGGGTGTGAGGGTTTGGAAAGGTTCCAAGCTTAACACAAGTCAACCAAAATTGTCCGATAAAACAGACGAGGCAGAAGAAGGTATGTCTAATATATATGTACAACTAAAGAATATCTAATAAATACAGTATGTGAAACAAATAAAGAATATGTAATAAGCAAAGAGCATGCAGCAAATAAAGAATGTGTGACAAATAAAGAATGAAATTAATCCTGCTAGAGCAGCGATCTAAATTATGCGTACAACGACCTAAGAAATCTAAGAGTAGATTAACCTAAGCTGATAAAGAATATTTGGACAACTGCGAGATGGAACGTAGTAAAACTAGCCCACCAATCTCTGAAACTAAGGAGTTTGAAGAAGGTTTGGAGGAGCGCAAAGCATAACTCGCGTGCACAATGTGTGTGTGTACGGCCAAAGACTAAATTGAAAGTGCGATGACAGTCTAAAGAAAGCACTTACATGTAGCGTCTTCAAACAAATAAGGAACACAAGTTTGGCTTTGACTTGCATCCTTTCAAAGATAATATTATAGTAGTTCACGATATATATAACAAGTAATAATAATAAAAACATATAAAAAATCACATATCCCTCAAGTGCTCACTTAAACTAAATCTGTTAAGGTCAAAACCTATCACCTTCCCAGCAGAGTCGCCATTTTGTTACGCCCTATTTTGAACGGGTCCAAGATAGTTTGCAACTTCACGGTTCTTCTAATTGATTTTAAAAGGGTTAGAGTCGCCACCTTAGTTTTTAGGAAAATCAGGAAACCTATATGTATTTGTGTGTCTACTCCATTTTAGTCCACGAAACCTATGAGATTCTAGATAAGGGTTTTATTTACTCCGAGGGGAAGGTATTAAGCATCCCTCAGAGCCTGTCCGAAGACAGTCCTTAAACTTAGTTTAACTGAACACCAGAGGGGAATTGTCTATCTGTTTATCATTATTATTACATGTTTTTAAAATATTGTGATTTCATTAAAAGCTATACTAGGTGGTTATATGCTAAATATATACTGTGTATAAAAAATGTATTTATACTAAGTATCAAGTATTTATAAAGAATGTATACTAAATAAAAGAATATATAAAAGAGTATAAAGAGAATGTACCTCATAAGTATAAAAGTGTATCTGTTGGTATAAAGAGTATATATATATGTTAGTGTAAAGAATGTGTAACTATATAAATAATATATATAAAAAAAAATGTAAGACTATGTAAAAATAAATATATCAAGGATATAAAGAATGTGCGTCTATGTATATTAAAAGAATGTATGTATATTAAACATATAAAGAACATGTTTCAAGTGTAAAAGAGTGTACGTCAAACCTAAAATGTATAAAGAATTGTATAACAATGTATATTAGTGCATAAAGAATGTAAAAAATAATTTACGAATATTCATTGGTGTAAAGAGCTTATGTAATAAAGGAATTCAGAAAAGGTGAAGTCGATTTGACTTGTTTCTACCGTTTCGTAAAAGAGTGTTTGTTTAATGAATATCCAACCAAAGAATAGGGAACAAACGAATTGTAAAAAGTACTGGTAAAAAAAATAAGTATACAAAATTATGTATAAAAATGAGTGAAAAGTATAATGTCTTTAAAGAATAAAAGATTGACGGCCTAATTCTTGCCTAAAGCGAGCGACAAGCTTTAAATTAAGCATGCAAGATGACAAGTAAATAAATATCTCCGCCGGACATTCAAAAATAATATTTCCACTATAGTACGTTTTTATTTTATGTAGAAGCTTAAAGAACATGGAAAGTAAATACAAACAGTGATTCGGTTGCCTTCCGAGTATCGTCTTTGAGATGTATTTCCCCATACCTGTATAAGCACTTGGAAAAAATATTAGTAAGAGAATAAATAACTATCGAATGAATTAAAGAAATAATGAATAAACTTAATATAAAAAAAATAAAAAATAAAAACCCGTCTTTTGTACATGGGAGGCCTTGGAAATCGACGGAAATTTCTTCATCGGCCATTTGGGGTGTAGTATTTTCCCAAATTAGTTTAAATAATACGTTAAAAGGGTAAAAGTGTCAACAACAGTCTCGGGTAGCGCGATTGAAGCGAATCGGTCAAAACATAAAAATAAATTAAATACAGTACTATTTGCCATTGGAATAGTGTTTTCCGGGCACAAAATCATATTGTTAGAAAAAAGTGATGTTAAAACAGCCCCAAAACAGCAATTCTAACAAAATCGTAATCAAACGATGTCAAAGTAACGTAGAACAATAGCAAATCAGAAAGCAAGATGGAGTTTCATCGGAAAAATTCAGACTCATGACAAATAGATCCGTTTTCAATTAACAGTATAATAGGAGTAAACACAGGAGCAGTACAAAATAGAAACAGCCCACTTCAACAACTAAAAATAGCGGATATTGAGCAGCAACAATGAAGCTCTACATTTTCCGACCAGCCCGACAACAACTGAAAATCAACCAGATATGTTGGTCTTTATTGTAGTTATTAACAAAAGAATCAGTAGGGAGAGAAGAGAGAGAGCAGCGAAGTGGGGCAGTGGGGTCGTGGAGTGGTGGAGGCTACTGGTGTGAGCGGTGAAGGGGAAGCCGTGGGGGTGTCAGATATGGTGGGAGTTCCGGCGTGAAGGAGAAAAAGGGGAAAGAGGAGGAGGGTGGCGGTGTGGCGGTGTTTGTGGTAGTTTGGTGAAGGTGAGCGGGGCGTCGCCGGAGGGGTGTGGTGAGGAAGATGAAGGGCGGTGGTTTGGTTGGCTGTTTCGTGGTGGTTGCTGGCGGAGTTGTTGTTCGCTGCTCCGGTTCACCGGAGCTTGAAGCTCCTCGCCGGAGCAGTTGATTGGAGAAACGAGGGACGTGAGGGCGCGACGGGATGGTAGTGGGGAGAAGCGGGGGAGAGGGAGATGAGGGAGTAGTGGCTGGTGGATGCTCACTTCACTGTCCAGTGAAGTATTTCGCCGGAGAAGAGCGGGAGCGAGCGGAAGAATAAAAGATTGTAAATGGATAGCCTAATAAATACCTAGCGTCAATAATGTGGATTTAACTAGAATAAAAGGTGTATTAGTGTGTACGAAAGAATGTAAAATGTATGTTGTAAAAAATGTGTATTAAAAGTGTATAAAAAATATAAAATAAAGGATGAACTATTATCTTTGCCTAAACGCCAAAAGTGTGAATTAATTAACAAAGTATTTATACCAAGTCAATTTAATCTATTTATGAAAGTATTGACGGCTTAATTCTTGCCTAAAGCGAGCGACAAGCTTTAAATTAAGCATGCAAGATGACTAGTAAATAAATATCTCCGCCGGACATTCAAAAATAACATTTCCACTATAGTACGAGTTTATGTTATGTACAAGTTTAAAGAACGTGGAAAGTAAATACAAACAGTGATTCGGTTGCCTTCCGAGTATCGTCTTTAAGATGTATTTCCCCATACCTGCATAAGCACTTGGTAAAAATGTTAGTAAGAGAATAAATAACTATCGAATGAATTAAAGAAATAATGAGTAAACTTAATATTAAAAAATAAAAAAACCCGTCTTTTGTACATGCGAGGCCTTGGAAATCGACAGAAATTTCTTCATCGGCCATTTAGGGTGTACAATTTTTCCAAATTAGTTTAAATAATATGTTAAAAGGGTAAAAATATCAACAACAGTCTCGGGCAGTGCGCTTGAAGCGAATCGGTCAAAAAATAAAAATAAATTAAATACAGTACCATTTGCCGTCGGAATAGTGTTTTCCGGGCACAAAATCATATTATTACAAAAAAGTGATGTTAAAACAACCCCAAAACAACAATACTAACAAAATCGTAATCAAACGATGTCAAAGTAACTTAGAACGATAGTAAAATCAGCAAGCAAGATGGAGTTTCATCGGAAAAATTCAGACTCATGACAAATAGATCCGTTTACAATTAACAATATAATAGGAGTAAAAACAGGAGCAGTACAAGATAGAAATAGCCCAATTCAATAGCTAAAAATTGCGGATATTGAGCAGCAACAATGAAGTTCTACATTTTCCGACCAGCCCGACAACAACTGAAAATCAACCAGATCTGTTGGTCTTTATTGTAGTTATTAACAAAAGAATGAGTAGGGAGAGAAGAGAGAGAGGGGTCGTGGAGTGGTGAAGGCTGCTGGTGTGCACGGTGAAGGGGAAGCCGTGGGGGTGTCAGATATGGTGGGAGTTCCGGCGTGAAGGAGAAAAAAGGGAAAGAGGAGGGTGGTGGTGTGGCGGTGTTTGTGGTAGTTTGGTAAAGATGAGCGGGGCGTCGCCGGAGGGGTGTGGTGAGGAAGATGAAGGGCGGCGGTGTGGTTGGCTGTTTCGTGGTTGTTGCTGGCGGAGTTGTTGTTCGTTGCTCCGGTTCACCGGAGCTTGAAGCTCCTCGCCGGAGCAGTTGATTGGAGAAACAAGGGGCGTGAGGGTGCGACGGGATGGCAGTGGGGAGAAGCGGGGGAGAGGGAGATGACGGAGTAGTGGCTGGTGGTTGCTCACTTCACTGTCCGGCGAAGTATTTCGCCGGAGAAGAGCGGCAGCGAGGTGGTGCTCGGCGGGGCTGTTGGAAGCTTTGAGAAGAGAATAACTTTGGGCTTTTTTCTGAAATTGTGAAGGCTAAGAGAGAAAAAATGGGATCTGAAAAATTATTTGTGTTGTGTGTGAAAAACATGACCAATGAAACTAACCCCTCGCTTTTCCTTTATAATACAAAATTGCCCCTTATTTTGTCCAAAGAATAAAAGAATGCACCCTCTTGTCCCCTTTACCTCTTTTAACTAATGTGTAAAGATACATTAACCAATAGATCAAGAACCTAACCCATCACCTCAAATGTCAACTTTTTAAAAGGTGACGAGACCTTGACTTGATCGAATTCTTGCTCTGTGTTTAAAAATTACTTGCTCTGATTTTTTCTGCACTGCCGGACTGTACTAAAATATAGTTAATTAATACATGTATAAATAATAACGTAAGTATAAAATATAAATATTAATGTGTAAGATATGAAAATGTATTGCTATAAAATTAAGAAACAATTATTAATTGCACAAAAATGGTAGTATTACGCTGTACATGTGCAAAATAATGATTCTTGGAAAATGACAATAAATTGAAAAAATTCCTAAAATAAGGATAATCATCAATAAATTGTCGAAAAATGTAAAAATGTGTAAAAAATGTATTTCGCGCTCTTTAACGAATCAGGGCCCCCCAAAACGTTAATTTTAAGCACGTCGAGCCAAAATTAGGTGTCAACATAAACAATAATCAAACGTCAACTTTCATGTTTGTATCAAAACTCTAGAACTAAAGAGTTTAGCTTCACATAGACATAGAGGGAAAACAACAAATCATCCGAATAAAAACCGTAAAAAATAAGTGTTACAGAGAAGAGAAGATAAAACCCTATAACTACGGCCTTTACGACGGCTCCAAGATCTCTCTAGGTCTAAAGTTCTTAACTAAGGGTTTCAAATTTTCCAAAGTTGTTTAAAAATCCTGTCTAATGGATTATTTATATGTGTAGAAAAAAGCCGAAGCAAAATTACTGAGTCTAAATAAATTAGGGAAATGTTGGCATGTGAATTGCCTCTCCGCGTCGCACAGCTTACGTCCACAAATTTACTCGGTGTCAGAGGTATACGTACTCTTTCAATTCCAATTGTCACTTCCTTGAGTCCCTTTGCAATATTTAATTCATTCAATCATGATCTCATGATGATGTCTCTCCTTTGTTTTCAACTCCATTCCATTATATTCTCCAACTTGAAATTTCTCTAACCTTTTTCTTTTCAACTTCAACAATGTTTTGTTCAATTTGTTCAGGATCTCTTCATGTTTTGTACCGTTTTATTTCTACATAATAAAAATAGAATACTAACGGTTATTATTGTAATTAATACTCAAAAGACAATTAAAAGTATTAAAATGTGAGACAACAATGGATAAATATATGTATTTTGGGGCCGAACATCACTCACGTTCCACTATGAATTCAAATATCTTCTTATTGGCCAACAAGGGTGTTTTATTCTTAGAGAAGAGCCAAAATAATTTCACACGTATTGATGTCACGACCCAAATACTATCATGATGGCACCCACACTAACCCCCTGGTGGACGAACCATCCCCTTGATTAATTACTTATTCAATTACCAAAATAACAAGATCAATAATAGATAGTCTAAGTCAATGCCATAGATAATAATAAGTGCGGATATATTAGTCATAATACAACCCCAGAAAATGAAGTCACCTTACAAAAACTCTAATCCATATTGTCTAGAATAATACAACTGTCTGAATATAATGAAAAATGTCTAAGGAGTAAAGATAGACAATAGAGAAGGAATCCTTAGGGATGCATGGCAGGAAGGTAGCTCACCCTTGGATCCTAGTAGCTATAGCCTCAAGGCTAGAAACGGGGTCTCGATGAAGGTCCTACTTCACAATCTGCGCTCAGAAAAAATGCAGCAAGGTAGTATTAATGCACATACGTACTGGTAAGCATCATTGACTGACTAAGATTAGCTCACGGATATAGAACACAGAATCAAACAAGATAAGCAGACAGGCACAAACATCCACACACAAATCACAAATAATCAATAGCCGAGTCATAGCCTATGGTGTAACACCTAAACATAAGTCTTCCAAGTCTTTCACTATTCTTCAGAATAGCCACAACAAAAGTAGAACCACAATCCAATATATAGATGTAAAATGAGATGATGATATATGCAATGGAATGAGATGGATGTCAATGAAATGCAATGGCCAATAACACAACCTATACACACATGCTCCGGACAGAAATTTTAACGTCTCAGCAGTCATGACCCGCGGGGGACCCATGGTGTCCATGTACCAGTCACTCCGTACAATGCCCAGAGGTGACTTCCATAAAACTAGCCACTCCGCACTAAGCCCAGAGATGACTTTCATATTTCACTTTCTATCATATGTTTCCAAGTCCTTTTCCATCAATTGTTCCATAATTCTTCCATCATGCATGAATATATGAATGTGTCACGACCCAATTTAACTGAGTCGCGCGGACACCTACCTTTCCCATCTCGGTAGGCGAACCCTTATCCCAACAATCATAAAATCATGAATAAACAATTAAACAAGCGGAAGAGATCAAAATCACGTAAGTCTGACGATACTAATATAGAAATATGCGGAACTAAGGAAATACATCAAATCCACCCAGAGTCTGGTCTTACCATACAAGAGCCTCTAACTAGATACTACAAGTCTGAAAGTAATAAAATACATCAATAGTCTTGATATGTCTTGGAATATCAAGCAAGACATAAAATAAAGGAAGGATCTCCAAGGCAGCGGACGTCCCCGTGCTCACGCTGTAAGACTCTAAGCAGCAACTCTCGCACCACTATCAGCCACAAGAAGCAGAGGTCGATCCTACCTGGAACTCTGCATTCATAAAAGAATGCAGTAAGTGCAGGTCAGTACAAACAACAAGTACTAGAAGGTATCATAGGCCGACTAAGTTTAGCTAAGACATATCGAGTCAATAAAGAAGATAAACAGGTAAATCAACAAGGTATAAGTCAAACACAAACTATAATCCAAGTACACGTCATCACCTATGTTTAGCATCTAAACCCAAATGTGCCAAGTCTCAAATACTCAGTCAGAATCCGCATATCACCAAGTATATCAAGAGAATATCACAATAGAAGCCATATTAAAATGTAATTGTCACGCCCCGGCTAGGGGGCCGCGACGAGCACCTGGTGCTACCCTACCCGAGCACCCCCTTATCGTACATAACATAACATCTAGCTGAACCATAAGTCAATTCGTGCTTTTCTTATCGTTAATCATATTGATCCCATTAGATGACCATCATCATTTAACATATCATAGGCATCTATGCCACATCATAAGTACAAAGCCGACGTGGCTAACAAAAGATATACAAAACATGGGCCGACATGGCCGAACATCTCTACCCACATACACATGACTACGAGCCTCTAAGAGTATGACATATCGTATGAGCGGGACAGGACCCCGCTATGCCCATAATTATATACACATAAGAATAAGTACCCAAAAGTTACGGCTCCGAAAGAAATGGAGCTCTGCTATGCAATCTCTGAATAAGCAGCTATGGATAAAGTCTGTCTCCCTGTGCACCTGCGGGCATGACGCAGCGTCCACAAACAAAAGGACGTCAGTACGAAGAATGTACTGAGTATGTAAAGCATGATCAACATCAATATAGAAGCATAATAGATATCATATGAAGACAGCATATGAGGGGAGACAGTAATATCATCATCATCATGTCGCTTACTTGCATACATCGTCGTTCGTATCCCATAATAATACTCGTACCATACTTGTGCTCATATTCGAATACATGTCCTTATTCGTATTCTTATACATAGTCTTATCATATTCATATTCATATTATATATATAGCCATACACTTATATACATACATAGCGTACCCGACCATAAGGTTCGGTGTTTCATACATACTTGGCCAACCAAGGCTCAATGTTATTTCTACCTGGCCCTACTAAGGTTTCAGGGTTATCCGTACCATCTGCAGACGTGCGCGCGCGTTCCGTAATCGTATACATACTTCATACATATTCATATACATATATTCTACCCGGCGTTATAAGCTCGGGGTTCATTATAGCCCTTCATAGACACATATAAGTATAATAGCCCGTAGGCACCTTTTGCATCATTTTTGATATCATTATCATTACTATTATCATCGTTATCGCTACATCTACATTATGGACTTACTCGTCATACGAGGAACATAGTATAATCATAGTACATATCAAGGGTCGTGAGCTTATGAGCTCGGAATGTCAACCATGTGAAGACAACATACTCATATGGAGGAATTTGGAATTTGGCCAAGAACCATGCCTTATGAAAGAAGGGTTAGCCTTACATACCTTTCCGTCGAACTATTCTACACTTGCACGTTCCCTTCCAATGCTAGCGTTTATACCTTCATTAATATCATAACGATGGCCATTAGTCATTCACATTATCCACATTATCTAGATTCCTCAATTTGCCTCTAATTCACCCACATTCATGGTCATAACACCCATCTTCGTCCATTCGTCTAAAGTGTTTAGTTCATGATCTTAATACCATTTATGACACATTCATATCACAACACAACAACATTCATAACTCAATTCAAACTATTTCTCAAAATGTCACTATTCATCTTTCATGACCTAGTTGACCACATTTTCTATAATCCATGTATTTTAATTCTCCAATACCTTAAACATCTTGTAGAAATCATGAATCTTACCTTAGAAGTTGTAGGAACAAGCTTTGGTTGATAATACTCCTCTTTGAGCAAAACCCTATTTTTTCTCCATTTAGATTTCTTGACTTGGATGATCCTTGATGATTCCCTTATCCTTGATTCACTTGTCTTAATGTTATTGATGGCTTATAATGCTTGAAAACTCATATAATAAATGTAGAGAGAAGTTCTAGAGAGAAGTGGTGTAATGTTGTAATGAAATAAAATAAGTCTTGATCCTCATATTTAATGAATTGGAAAATCTGTGTTGGGTGAACAGTGGTCGTCCATGGAGGTTTACGGTTCATATTCCACTTTACGGACCGTCCCTCGTGGTCGTCTTTAAGCTTAAGCAGGACCAAATACTTTGGCCTGCATGCATGGGATTTACGACCATGGTTTACGGGCCGTAAATCACTTTACGGTCCGTCCACCAGGTCGTATTATACCTCTTCCTCAGCTGGCAGAAAGTTAAAGTTTGGCATGCCAGTTTACGACCTGGCAGTTTACGGACCGTATACCAGTTTACGATCCGTATTTTCACTTTACGACCACTGGCAGAAGCTGAAGCTTTTGCATGGCAGTTTACGACTGCAAGTTTACGGACCGTGTTGCACTTTACGGTCCGTATTTTGCAATATACGACCACTGGGCAGTTTTGCCAACTTTCAATTTTTCTCATCTCTCGACTTTTCATTCTAATTATCCACATCCCTTCACATACATTTCCCATGAAACATTATACACTCGCACTCCTCGCACACATCATTAGTCCTTTTACTTGCGTACCAACGGAAAATTTTCCAAGGTGTAACATTCTACCCCCCTTAGGAACATTCGTCCTCGAATGTTAAAGGCTTGGGGAATTCTATAAAAATTTCGTCAGAGTTTCCTCGTAATGTGGCACTACCACCCTGTCACAACAACCCACAATAACAATGCCTCACAGGGCAATAATACAACAGCACTAGAAATTTGGCCACACACGACCTGAATGTATAAAAGGGAAAACATGCATACCTTATGATTTTGACGTCTCATCTTGGACTTCTTCCAAGGGCTGAAATAAATGTGGGTACTTAGATCGCATATTCTCTTCCGCTTCCCATGTCATTTCCTCTCGATTGTTATTTCTCCACAGAACTTTAATTGAGGACACTTCTTTGTTTCTAAGCCTCCGTACTTGCCTATCTAATATGGCAATGGGTATTTCATCATAAGTTAACTTTTCTGTCACTTGAATATCATTCACTGGGACGATCCTCGTAGGATCTCCAACACACTTCCGAAGCATCGAGACATGAAATACTGGATGGACTGACTCCAAATCTGGAGGTAGATCTAGCTGATAGGCCACTTTTCCTATTTTGCGCACAATTTCGTATGGCCCAATATACCGGGGACTGAGCTTCCCCTTTTTGCCAAATCTCATCACGCCCTTCATCGGCGACACTTTCAAGAATACCCAATCTTTCACTTCGAACTCTAAGTCTCTTCGACGATTATCCGCATAGGACTTCTGACGACTTTGAGCCGCTAGCAACCGATCTTGTATGAGCTTAACTTTGTCTATTGCTTGCTGGACCAAGTCTGGCCCTATCAACTTAGCTTCTCCGATTTCAAACCACCCAACTGGGGATCTACACTTTCGCCCATATAGAGCCTCATACGGTGCTATTTGAATGCTAGAATAATAACTGTTATTGTAAGCAAACTCAATGAGTGGCAAATGGTCATCCCAATTTCCTCCAAAATCTATCATACATGCCCGTAACATATCTTCAAGAGTCTGAATAGTACGTTCAGCTTGCCCATCGGTCTGTGGGTGAAACTCCGTGCTTAGGCGCACTTGGGTCCCTAAACCTTCTTGGAAAGACCCCCAAAACTTGGCTGTAAACTGAGTCCCTCTATCGGAAATAATAGATACCGGAACGCCATGGAGTTTCACTATCTCTTTAAGATAAAGCTTGGCATAATCTTCTGTAATATAGGTCGTTCTGACCGGTAAGAAATGCGCTGACTTTGTGAGCCTATCCACGATCACCCATATAGAATCATATTTACGTCGAGAACGGGGTAACCCTGTAATGAAATCCATATTAATCACTTCCCACTTCCAAGTTGGGATTTCTATAGCTTGCAATAAGCCACCCGGCTTTTGGTGTTCTATCTTCACTTGTTGGCAATTAGGACACTGAGCTACGAATTCCGCTACGTCTTTCTTCATCCCATTCCACCAATATATCTTAAGATCATGATACATTTTCGTCGCTCCGGGGTGAACGGAGTAACGGGAACAACGAGCTTCTCTCAAAATCTGATGGCGTAGACCTGCCACACCGGGAACACATAACCTGCCTCGATATCGGAGAACTCCGTCTTCCGAAATGTCAAATGATGACTCCTCCTTCTGAGGGAGTGTATCTCTGTACTGCATTAGCATGGGATCCTCATATTGTTGCTCTTTTACTTTCGCTACTAACGATGAAACTGCTGAATTCTAAATAGTAGCTCCGCTGCTACCTGAGTCCACCACTCGGACTCCTAGGCTAGCTAAATGCTGAAGATCACGGGCCATCTCTTTCTTTTCTGGTCGTACATCACTTAGACTTCCCATCGACCTACGGCTAAGAGCATCAGCCACAACATTTGCCTTTCCGGGGTGGTACAGGATTTCAACATCATAGTCTTTTAGCAACTCTAGTCATCGTCGTTGCCGCAAATTCAACTCTTTCTACTTGAAGATGTACTGGAGACTCTTATGATCTGTATAAATATCCACGTGGACACCATATAAGTAATGCCTCCATATCTTTAAAGCATGGACCACCGCGGCCAATTCTAAGTCATGGGTAGGATAATTCTGCTTATGTTTCCGTAATTGTCTAGAAGCATACGCAATCACCTTACCATTTTGCATCAATAGACAGCCTAGCCCGACGCCTGAAGCATCACAATAAATAACATATCCTTCCAATCTCTCTGGAAGTGTCAAGACTGGGGCTGAAGTCAGTCGGTCTTTCAACTCTTGGAAACTACGCTCGCAAGCAGCTGTCCATTAAAACTCAACTGACTTCTGAGTCAACTTGGTGAGCGGTGCAGAAATAGAAGAGAAACCCTCAACAAATCTTCTGTAATAACCGGCTAAGCCCAAAAAGCTACGAACCTCCGTAGGGGTCGTGGGCCTTGGCCAAGTCTTCACTGCCTCAATCTTTTGGCTATCCACTCGAATACCGTCAGCTGCAACAATGTGGCCCAGAAATGCCACTGAGTTCAACCAAAACTCGCATTTGGAAAACTTCACGAATAACTCTCGAGCTCGAAGAACTCCAAGGACAATTCGCAAATGATCCACATGTTCTGCCTTGGATCTAGAATACACTAGGATGTCATCGATGAATACAATCACGAATTGATCCAGAAAAGGCCTGAATACATTGTTCATTAAGTCCATAAACACTGCCGGTGCATTAGTTAGCCCAAATGACATCACTCGGAACTCAAAATGACCGTATCTTGTTCTGAAAGCTGTCTTAGGGATATCTTTCTCCCTAACTCTTACTTGGTGATACCCGGACCTCAAATCAATCTTTGAAAACCATTTGGCACCTTGCAATTGATCAAATAAATCATCAATCCTCGGGAGGGGATACTTGTTCTTAATTGTCACTTTATTCAATTGCCGATAATCAATGCACATTCTCAAGGAGCCATCCTTCTTCCGGACGAACAATACGGGTGCTCCCCACGGGGATGAACTAGGCCCAATGAAGCCTTTTTCAAGCAAGTCTTTTAATTGCTCCTTCAACTCTTTCAACTCTGTGGGTGCCATCCTATAGGGAGGAATAGATATGGGATTAGTGTCTCGCAGCACATCAATCGCAAAATCGATCTCTCGCTCGGGAGGAAGGCCTGGAAGCTCTTCCGGGAACACATCCGGAAATTCGTTCACTACCGGAACTGACTGAAGAGTCGGCGACTCAGCTTCTACATCTTGAACTCGTACTAGGTGATAAATGCACCCTTTCGTGATCATTTTCCTTGCCTTTAGATAGGAAATAAACCTACCTTTTGGTGATGCCGCATTCCCTTTCCATTCTAAGACTGGTTCTCCCAGAAACTGGAAACGAACCATCTTCATTCGGCAATCAACATTGGCATAACAAGAAGCCAACCAATCCATGCCCATAATAACGTCAAAATCTACCATTTCTAGCTCATGCAAATCAATCATGGTACGACGATCACAAATCACAATCACACAATTCCTATATACTCGGCTAGCTATTACCGATTCACCCACGGGTGTAGACACCTCGAAAGGTTTGATAGACTCCGACTCAATTATAAATCGACCCGCAATATATGGAGTAACATATGATAATGTTGAGCCCGGATCAATCAAAACATATACATCATGAGAGAATACCGATAATATACCTGTGACCACATCAGGAGAAGACTCAAGATCTTGGCGTCCAGCCAAAGCATAAATACGGTGCTGAGGACCGCTAGTACTGGGAGCTCTGCCTCTACCTCTACCATGGCCGACTGGCGCATGTGAACCTGGCCCCATAGGGCGTACAGATGCTGATGATCCGGCTGTCGACCCTGCTGGCTGGGTCCTACCTCTACCCTGTACTGAGGGGCAATCGCGCATGATATGAACTGGTTGACCACATGAATAGAAACCATCCGAGCCCAATCGGCATCGAACCCAATGCAACTTCCCACACTGGGAACATCGTGGTACAGGTGGCCTTCACTGGCCTGAATCATGTCTAAACTGAGACCCCGAATAACCCTGACTCGGCTCGGAACGAGTAGATCTGTCAAATCTCTGCCCCGTGAACTGTGGAGGTGTACTGGTCATAGAATAGCCTAAATGGCTGGGAAACTGCTATCTGTGTCCGCCCCTGGACTCGCTCCTCGAACCCGAAGGTCTGGCCCTCTTGTTATGGCCCCTATCCTGCTCACGTTCATTTCTCCGCTGCTGTAGGTGTTCCTCTAATTCCTGAGCATGTGCCCGAATGCGTGCAATATCCATGCCATCCTGAAGGGACGCAGTTAAACATTTATCCATCAAGTGTGGCCCTAGGCCTTTCACAAACCGGTGCACCCGATCGCCCATATCCGCTACCATGGCCGAAGAATACCTAGCCAAGGAATTGAAATGGAGACTATACTCTTGGGCGCTCATACTGCCTTGCCTCAAATTTAAGAATTTATCGGCCCTAGCTCGCCGAATTTCTGGAGGCATATAATGACAGAGAAAAGCATCAACAAACTCTTGCCATATCGGTGGAGGTGCATTGGCTCCCCGCGAAGCCATCCAAACCGTATACCACTGGATTGAGACATCCCTCAATCTATATGATGCTAGCTCCACCGATTCGGTGTCTGAAGCATGTATCAACCGGAGTGTCCTCAACATACTGTCAATAAAGTCCTGGGGATCCTCCTCCAGTTTCGACCCAAAGAATTCCGGGGGTTTCAAAGCAATAAAGTCACGGGCCCTTGCACTAACAGCCCTGTCACCTTGCCCTGCGCTTGGCCTCTGAGTCTGGGCCGCAACCAACTGAGTCAACAAATTAATGGCCTCTCTCACGTCTTTGCCTGAAGCATTCGGTGGAGGAGCTAGAGCTGGGGCTGAGGCTCCCACGTGCTCCTCAGTAATAGGCACTGTCTGGGAGGACTGAGATTGAGCCGCACTCTGGGACTCATCTTCCTCTACTACCGGTGGCGGTGCTCTTTCAGCCCGCTTTTCTGCCACCGTCTTGCCCTTTTGGGCTGCTGTAGCCTTTTTCTTTTTAGGCATCTCTGAAATACACAACACACGATTTAGGAATAAGAATTTCTTACATCATAGCTCTATCGCACGATTCTTATAAAGAAAGAAGGTCATATATTCCTAAAATGTCCGCAGCTTCTCGTTTATAAGTGTGGCGCGCAACACACCCATAACCAAGACTCTACTAGACACGGCTCGTAGACACATCCTAGGACTGAACCTGGCTCTGATACCACTTTTTGTCACGACCCGGCTAGGGGGCCGCGATGAGCACCCGGTGCTACCCCACCCGAGCACCCCCTTATCGTACATAACATAACATCTAGGTGAACCATAAGTCAATTCGTGCTTTTCTTATCGTTAATCATATTGATCCCATTAGACGACCATCATAATTTAACATATCATAGGCATCTGTGCCACATCATAAGTACAAGGCCGACGTGACTAACAAAAGATATACAAAACATGGGCCGACATGGCCGAACATCTCTACCCACATACACATGACTACGAGCCTTTAAGAGTATGACATATCGTATGAGCGGGACAGGACCCCGCTATGCCCATAATTATATACACAAAAGAATAAGTACCCAAAAGCTACGGCACCGAAAGAAATGGAGCTCTGCTATGCAATCTCTGAATAAGCAGTTATGGATCAAGTCTGTCTCCCTGTGCACCTGCGGGCATGACGCAGCGTCCACAAACAAAAGGACATCAGTACGAAGAATGTACTGAGTATGTAAAGCATGATCAACATCAATATAGAAGCATAATAGATATCATATGAAGACAGCATAGGAGGGGAGACAGTAATATCATCATCATCATGTCACTTACTTGCATACATCGTCGTTCGTATCCCATAATAATACTCGTACCATACTTGTACTCATATTCGTATACATGTCCCTATTCGTATTCTTATACATAGTCTTATCACATTCATATTCATATTATATACATAGCCATACACTTATATACATACATAGCGTACCCGACCATAAGGTTCGGTGTTTCATACATACTTGGCCAACCAAGGCTCAATGTTATTTCTACCTGGCCCTACTAAGGCTTCAGGGTTATCCATACCATCTGCAGACGTGCGCGCGCGTTTCGTAATCGTATACATACTTCATACATATTCATATACATATATTCTACCCGGCGTTATAAGCTCGGGGTTCATTATAGCCCTTCATAGGCACATATAAGTATAATAGCCCGTAGGCACCTTTTGCATCATTTTTGATATCATTATCATTACTATTCTCATCGTTATCGTTACATCTACATTATGGACTTACTCGTCATACGAGGAACATAGTATAATCATAGTACATATCAAGGGTCGTGAGCTTATGAGCTCGGAATGTCAACCATGTGAAGACAGCATACTCATATGGAGGAATTAGGAATTTGGCCAAGAACCATGCCTTATGAAAGAAGGATTAGCCTTACATACCTTTCCGTCGAACTATTCTACACTTGCACGTTCCCTTCCAATGCTAGCGTTTATACCTTCATTAATATCATAACGATGGCCATTAGTCATTCACATTATCCACATTATCTAGATTCCTCAATTTGCCTCTAATTCACCCACATTCATGGTCATAACACCCATCTTCGTCCATTCGTCTAAAGTGTTTAGTTCATGATCTTAATACCATTTATGACACATACATATCACAACACAACAACATTCATAACTCAATTCAAACTATTTCTCAAAATGTCACTATTCATCTTTCATGACCTAGTTGACCACATTTTCTATAATCCATGTATTTTAATTCTCCAATACCTTAAAAATCTTGTAGAAATCATGAAGCTTACCTTAGAAGTTGTAGGAACAAGCTTTGGTTGATAATACTCCTCTTTGAGCAAAACCCTAGTTTTTCTCCATTTGGATTTCTTGACTTGGATGATCCTTGATGATTACCTTATCCTTGATTCACTTGTCTTAATGTTATTGATGGCTTATAATCCTTGAAAACTCATATAATAAATGTAGAGAGAAGTTCTAGAGAGAAGTTGTGTAATGTTGTAATGAAATAAAATAAGTCTTGATCCTCATATTTAATGAATTGGAAAATCTGTGTTGGGTGAACAGTGGTCGTCCATGGAGGTTTACGGCCCGTATTCCACTTTACGGACCGTCCCTCGTGGCCGTCTTTAAGCTTAAGCAGGACCAGAGACTTTAGCCTGCATGCATGGGATTTACGACCATGGTTTACGGGCCGTAAATCACTTTACGGTCCGTCCACCAGGTCGTATTATACCTCTTCCTCAGCTGGCAGAAAGTTGAAGTTTGGCATGCCAGTTTACGACCTGGCAGTTTACGGACCGTATACCAGTTTACGGTCCGTATTTGCACTTTACGACCACTGGCAGAAGCTGAAGCTTTTGCATGGCAGTTTACGACTGCCAGTTTACGGACCGTGTTGCACTTTACGGTCCGTATTTTGCAATATACGACCACTGAGCAGTTTTGCCAACTTTCAATTTTTGTCATCTCTCGATTTTTCATTCTAATCATCCACATCCCTTCACATACATTTCCCATGAAACATTATACACTCGCACTCCTCGCACACATCATTAGTCCATTTACTTGTGTACCAACGGAGAATTTTCCGAGGTGTAACAGTAATGCAATAATGGATGAAATGTGAATGCAATGCATATGCTGTGTACACATGTACTCCAATGATGGAACATCACATCTCGGTAGCACAACCCATGGGGGACCTGCGAAGTCCATGTACCTCACAGTTTCAGCAACAACCTCGGTAACCGCTACCTCATGATGTCAGAAACAACCTCGACAATTGCTACGCACATCCTCGATTCCGGGACAACCATCAGACATCGGTCCTCACATCACTCTCATCTAATGAGCCCAGCTCATAACATTGTTTCCTCAAGTATCATCAATGTATCAACAATATATCATGAAGGATGAGAATACGTGCAATGTATGAGTTCAATGTAAATAATCAAATCAATACCACAAGTACCACGTATGGGCACACCCATAATATCATGAAAAGGCTACATAATAAGCCATAATAGAACACTATCCTCGTATCAAACGTCAACTAGTAAGATAGTATAATATCATGGTCAAGATATATTAATAGTCTCCAATATCTACTATCTCCATGTGGCAACAAGCCAACAACAATAGAACAAGATAAGTCACAAGATAAAGAAAGTCTAGGCACCCCAACGGTGTGATTGGGATTAGCCACCCCGTTGAGCCTCAAGATAAAGAAAGTCTAGGCACATTTGAATCAAGAAGAAGAACATCACACGAATCTTAATTCTATTCAAGACCCAAATCCCCAACCTATGGAATGGGTTTTATGAACTAGGAGGGTGAAATTAGGAATCTAAAGGTTCCAACATGAAATTAAAGCTCTAGGTGATCAATTTCCATCAATATCAAGCTAGAAGAATCAACAATTTATTCAAAATCGAATTCTAGGAAAAACTCCCAAATTTGGGTATAAACCCTAACCTTAAATTCACAAATTAAGCCTTGGAAATGGAAGACTCAAGTTACAATAGCTAATACCCATCAATATCAGGCTAACACATGCTAAATCCACCAAATAAACAGGGTTTTATCATCATAAGATCATTAGAGAAGAAACCCACAAAACCCCCTGTTTGCTCTTACCATTTTAAGAGAAATCTAAGCATGGATTATTGATTAGGAAAACCTATTGAATGATTTAGAGACAAGATTGTTACCTTAGAGAGGAAATCAGTGGAAACCCTCCAAAATCGCCTCCTTAAGCCTCAAGAAGGAAATATGAGAAAATGACTCAGTGTCTAAGGGTTTTAACACATTAAAAGGCCTCTGACTCAGCAATCACCGCTTCTGCGACGTCGGGACAGCCATAGCGGTCCTGCCATGATGGTAACTCAGAACGTCACAGCGGTCCGTTAACACATCACTTTGCCGCTACAACAGCCTTTCTGCCGCAACAGCGACACCGCTTAAGCGGGCACCAGACACCAGGTCACATACCCAAATTTCCTAACTCACACCTGAAATTTGATTATCGCTCGATAAGACTTGCTCACATGCCATATACACTACCCCCCATAAAAATGTGCTACAAACGCGCTCGAGGTCTCAGAATCTCCATCGGGGGCCCCGTTGACTGAGTCAATCCTTGAAACCTCCAAACTAGTAATACAAACCAAGTCCCAAAACGCGCCTGAGTGCATTAGGAGCCAAACCGAATATACGCACAAGTTCTAATAGGCAATCTAGACCTTACGAATTTACGGATTTCAAAAAAAGGTCCGTTTACCCAAAAGTCAACTTTGAGTCAACTATTTTTCACTTTTAAAGCAAATTTCTCCAAAACTTACCCAAATCAACACCGATGACCTGGGGAAGCATGTCAACGGTCCCTGCGGGTCAAATATAAGCTAAATAAAGCTCGAAAAAGGAACAAAAGAGTTACAAATGCAATAACGACCAGTTTGGTCGTTACATTAGATACCAATTAAATAATCGCTCGTCCTCGAGCGACAAGAAAGAGAACGGGGAAAGATACCCGAGCCCGCAACAACTAGGGATAGCTCAACAGATATTGGGCTTCTCATATTAGGAAAGATTCTCGTTGAACAAAACTGAATCCCAACGAATGATACAGGAGCCACCAGAACGGTACTTCTTCAACATAGAAACATGAAAGATCGGACGAACACCTGACAGACCTAGTGAACAACTAACTCACAAGACCTAAGATGAATACAACTGATAATCTCAAATAGGCCAATGCACCTCAAGCTCACTTACCAGTCCCAACTCTCTAAACTTAGCTCAAGTTCCAATTTTCATATCTCCATATTCGAATTTCCCTCGCAACTAATCCTCGAATAAACAAATTTCTTTACTCGAATTCTTTGATTTGATAAAACCGAAACTCTGAACGCGATCAATAGTGTCACACCCTAGCAATGGTAGGGAATGACGGGCACCCGACTCTCATTAGAGTCGAGCAAACCCTTAGACATTCACTCTATCAAAACCTGTCATTTCAAAAAACTTTTAAAAACATGAAACTTTTCCTAGAGATCATTATCTTTATAACGATTATGAAAAGTTTCAATCAAATAAGTACTTTAAACCAATTGAAATCATCTAAAATACATACTCTTTTAAAATCCACAAATGACTCAACTGATATCACTTTGTCGACATCTCGACAAATATACCACAGGACACTGTCTGCAGAAGTCTCTAAGAAATAAACTGAACATTATGAGTCAGGACAGGGCCCTGACATACCCATAATCATGCATATCTATACATGACTTAGCACAGCTCCAGAATGAGGTGGAACTCGCCAATCCCAGCTGACGTCCAAGCATTCTACCTATACACTTAACCTGCCAAACAATCTAGGGCTGCGGGCATGAACGCAGCGTCCCCAGGCAAAAGGACATCAGTACGGACAATGTACTGAGTATGTAAGGTGGTAACAAATCATAATAATAATTTGATTTAGGAGAGAAGAAATCACAATATAACTCAATACCTGCAGCCTTCGCTGGAAGAAACCTAAATGTGCACACGAAGTCTCAAAACAATCTTAAATAAATAATGAAATCTAACACACATGTCGCTTCCGACATGTTAACAGGATGGTCCCTTCGGACAGCCGCTTCCGGCTAGTATTACAATAGTCCCTTCGGACGGCCGCTTCCGGCATAATAATGATGACCCCTTCGGGCAGCCGCTTCCGACTTAATATCACCATCATCTCAACACAAACTCAATCCACAAATATCAATTTCAATTCATATCATAAGTCACTAATCAATTCTTCACAATCCATTTATTAGCCTTAGTCTTTATAAGAAGTTATCAAATTTGTATCTCACCAGACTTAGGAAGACATACTTCCAGGTTTGAGGGTAGAATTGTTATGAAATTCCTACTACTTATATTCTACTCAATTTCATCTTATTTCCCTACCCAAAGAATAAATGATCAAATCAATATAAAGGGATGATACTACGGAATGTAAACATAAATCGTAAATGAAATGAAGTAGTAAAATATCGCACCCCCTTCGGAGTGGTTTTGAAAATCAAACTTTATGTTTCCTTTAGTATAAAACTCATTTCCTCGAAATCGTTAGTAAAACCATATACACAACTCAACTTGGCACCTTATGGGTGTTCCCTTTGGAACAGAATAGGAGTACAATATCAATAAGCCATCACAAGAAACATTTAGACCTTACTCGTCTAAGAATGGAATCATATGGAGTACATATAGAATGAATAACAACAAGAATCATGCCAAAGGAAGAAAGGTTTGCCTTACATACTTTGTATCAACTCTTTTTCATAGGCTCACGAGCTTAGTCTCCCTCCAAGTGGAATCTCCAACAACCACAAACATGATACTAACATCACGATAGCTCTTATCGACAGCTTACGAACGTTAAACACATTCTAACCAAACTTGAACAACATCACCTCTATTTTCCTTTACTTTCCCAAGCCTACTTTTAGGCATATTAACATCTACATATTAACATCTACAGGCATATTAACATCTACAGGGTAGCCAACAATCTCAATCAACAATAACCAGCTACAAGCTCATTAACTTAGGAAACAAGAAGTCCCCATCTTCTTTCCTAATTACAATAACAAGTCCAATATAGACTTCGTATACGATATCTTTATACAGTTTCTTCTTCCAAATTCAAGAACAACAACTTATATGATTTCCCGCCATTAATTCCGTAGTTGTCATCTCACCATTTAGCTATCACCTTGATAAATTTAAATATACCTAGGAGAGGAGAATTTTTACCTTATATGCCAAGAACTACTCTTTTTCCACCTTACTTCACTATGAAGAAACCTTCGACTTGGTGGTTATTCCGGCGAAAATTAAATCACATCAGCAACTGACTTCTCTTACCAAGTAATATTATGAATTCCTTGCTTTCTAGAGAGGAAATAATCAACGATGCAAAATGTTACAAACAATTATATAAAAGAGGGATGAAAGCTTACAAAATATTTTGCTATAGAGAAAGAGTACCTTTTTTGTTCCCTCTTCCCCTTTGTAAAATCAAGAAATGGAACGTATATATAATTAGAAGTGTTTGACGGTGGGGATTTAGTAAGTAAAGAATAAATTGCTTAATTCATATAGCATTGGAGATGAGAATAGATAACGGTGGAAAAACAAATGGTAAATTTCCATAATTGTCGTGATTTCTTTTCTTGTATGTGTCATGTAAGCACTTCATGTGCTATGACTACCCAATTCATAGCTCTTTGTCATCAATTATAATTAGTTTAATTACTCATGTGGCAGGTTCTTGTAAGCCCAAAGGTTGGGTCATCACCTAAGAGTAAAAATCGTGGTCCACATAATATATGTCCAATAATCTTAATTAATTCCTTGTCCTCCACTATAATTTCCCATTTGACCAATTACACGCATAATTAACTTTTTGATCTCAATTCACTTAAATAATACTCATTTTTTTTACATACCTCATATACTCATTATCATGCTTATGGGCTATAGCACTAGTCATAACCTCTCTTGGCACACCCGAAATATTATTTCCAATCACCGTCATCACACTTTTTCATCTTAAATCATTTCGGGACTTCATCCCTTGTATACACCAAGTTATTCGTTTCATGCTTGAATATGATCAAATTCTCCGGGCTCAAGTAAATTTGCTCATGCTGGACGATTAAATGTTCTAATCCAAAAATATGGGGTATTATAGCTTGGACCGTATTTCACTCGAATAAATGTTGAAACTCGACAAAATTTATTTTCTTCGATTGGTTTAACTTCAAATCCTTACGATACATGTGTACCATCACTTTAACCACCTATAAGTTTGGAGGATAACCTCGTGTCCATTACTAATATCATTTAACTCGCACACTTTTCAATGCATGAGAATACGGGATGTAACAAATAGGCCTCACAAACACTTTCCTAAACCAGGCAATCCTCTGAAACATGGTCACAACCATAGCACATTCTGAGCCGATAAAATACTCTGATTCCGCTAACTCCTTCTCCCCCATCTTCTAAAGCCGTTACTCGCACTACGATTTCTTAGAAACACAAGAACACACATACCAAAATTCTGAAACCATAACTTACTCTCGTCAAAAGAATCCTAGATTCATCTGAGATCCCTACGCAATTCCATCAAAACTGATCTTACTGACAGCCAACTTGGCTAGTTCTAAGTCTTCTTAAACCTTCAAATCACTATAAAGAAACATACCACCGAGTATCTCGTTGAGAAAGTACGTCTGAACCCAACTGATCACTATAAAGACCCCTCGTACAACAGTTCCCCCTAAAATCTTTACTAAGTTCATTGTATACCATTTTTCAACCAAGTAACTATTCTCAAAAAAATAACATCAAATCCAGTAGAAAACCCTGACAAAGCTCGATAAATCTGTCGTACCTCAAATTTGAGCAGACCGTATCGAATCCTTAATATCTTCCTGGAAATATAATTATTGACCTTAAGCTTAAATCGAACAATGTTGACCCTGAATGAATTCACAACTCTCAAATATTACCAATAGTCATTAGAACTTACTCCGAATTTCGAAACCAATCACAGTTATACCACGCATAACAAAATCCTACCTGTCACCCTTGACTCCATAAGTTGAGTCCTACCTAAGTTATCCACTTAGTACCGAAGAGCTATACCTTACGATTAAAATCTCCATGCTTCTCATCCTTTAATCGACACGTAAATCCGATACAACCCTAAACTTTTCAACGCAAAACCTGAGGTGTCACGCCCCGAACCATAGCCTGGGCACGACATGGCACTCGGTGCTTGACTGTCTATGACCGAGCGAACCCATGGCTGTTGTGTCTAATAGTTTTATCATGGAAGCATGCAAGATATAAAATGAACCAAGAGAATACTCTAATTCAATTATAATTATGGATGCGAAAATAAATGTTGTGAGGCAAAACAAACATAACTCACTACAGACTATGTCTACGAAACCTCTATGATTAAAATAATGTAAAAAATAAGGTCAGGACAATACCCTGACATGCTTCAAATACTAATGAGCTAACTAATACTCGAAAGCTAGGAATAGACGGGAAGCCCTGAATGAAAGGGGCTCACCAACTAGCTGATGTACTCGAAGTGCTGGAAGCTAAGCGGTTGTTGTATCCTCCTGAAAGTCAGACTCTGCACCATGAATTGCAGGCCCATGTATAAAAACATTAGTACATTTGAATTGTACAAGTATGATAAGCAACTGAAGCAATGATCAGGGATATATGAACAATAAAGAATAATGAAACTGAATGCTCATATCATGAGCTGATCTGTATAGAAACCACCTGTGCAAATATCATGTAACTATGGCCTCAGGCCCAATAAATACTGAGATCTCAAAGCTATGTCCTCAGGCCTAAAATAATTACATATGCATATGAATCATAACAGGTGTAAAACTGACTACTTACTCTTTATCATGACTGATGACTTAGACTGTATCCTGAGACTCGTAGATTGAATTAGAAGTCCTTTAGATTAAGCAAGGGTCCATAGCATGTATAACAAGTATGAACATAATCAGAAAACTTAGCTCTAACCTAAGGTTATGAACAATCAAGAACTAGGGCAATATCATGAACTTGCTGGATTTCTAGGAATTATGGTTATTGAGTTATGAGGATGATTAAACAACGTTCCTCATGTAGATAGTATGCTTACATATCTGGAATTGCTCCCAAACGTGAATAATCATCTAGTGTTAGAAAAAGAGTTCCAAGGTTTTGCTTTTTATGCTCTTTGATGGGGTTTTCTTGAAAAGCTTATGTTAAGAACATGGTTTCATGATTAGATTAAGAGCATATATGATAGAATTGATTTGGAAGAGCTTGGAATTACTTACCTTGTTGTTTTGGTTTGTTGGGAGAAGAACACTTCGTTTCTAGGGCTTGGAATTATGAAAAAACGAAATAACTAACTGAAGGCTGGCATTTATAGGTTTTGGTGCGGGTTGGGAAATATGGATCGAAATACGGTCTGTATACTAATTTACAATCCGTAAACCTGGACCGTAATTCAACATATTTCAAACAGAATCACTGCTTTATGTTTCCTTCTTAAATACAATCACACTTTAAGGGCCGTATTCCAAAATACGGTCCGTATTTAACAATATAAAATTTCACAAGCCAAATTCCAGAATGCACAGTGATTTTGGGTGTCACTTTACGACTTGAAATACGAGCCGTACACTGATTTACGGTTCGTATTCTGGGGCGTAAATCCCCATATGACAGCTGAAGAGAAATCTCCAATTCTCATATTCTTTATCTGATTTTCTAAGTCTAGAATCATGGTTAAAGCTTAGGTTAAAGGTCTAAGGTGTTATAATATCTCCCCTTTGGGATCATTCGTCCTCGAATGATGGATTTTGGTCAAAAGGGATTGCTGAGACATGTGCACAGTAACTGACATGAGCACATAAAAACTTAACTGAAAGGGTCTAGATTAAATTATCTGTTGAACTGAGTAACCATTAAACTGACTATCTAACAGGCTGAATACTGATAATGTGGAAACTTTAAAAGGAAAAAAAAAATCTGAGAGGGGAAGTACGATACCTTCACCGGTTTCTGCTGATTCTTCAAAGAGATAGGGATATCTGGACTTCATGTCTTCTTCGACTTCCCATGTAGCTTTTTCAACTTTCTAACTTCTCCACAAAACCTTTACAGAGGCAACCGTTTTAGTTCTCAACTTACGAACCTGACGATCAAGGATTTTCACTAGGGCTTCCTCATAAGTCAAACTATCATTGACTGCTATGCCATCAGTCGAGATAACCAACGAGGGGTCTCCCACATGAAATACTGGGTGTACAGCAACCAAGTCTTGTGGCAATTCAAGCTCATAAGCTACTAGACCAACTTTTCGCAGTACTCTGTATGGTCCAATATAGCGGGGACTAAGTTTCCCCTTCTTACCAAACCTCATGACACCCTTCATAGGTGAGACTTTAAGAAATACCCAATCATTAACTTTAAACTCTAAATCTCTCCGTCTCACATCTGTGTAAGACTTCTGACGACTCTTAGCCATCTTCAAACGCTCTTGAATTAACTTGACCTTTTCCATAGCCTGCTTCACCAATTTCGAACCGCCCAATTGGTGATCTACACCTCCGCCCATAAAGAGCTTCAAACGGTGCCATCCCAATATTAGCATGGTAACTGTTATTGTAAGAAAACTCAATAAGAGTTAGGTGATCATCCCAATTACCTTTGAAATCAAGGACACATGCCATCAACATATCCTCGAGGGTCTGAATGGTGCGCTCTGCCAGACCATCTGTTTGAGGGTGAAAAGCTGTGCTGAGGTTAACCTTTGAACCCAATCCTTTTTTGAAGGATTTCCAAAATTTTGCTGTGAACTGAGCACCACAACTGAAATAACGGACATTGGAGTCCCATGAAGTCTGATAATTTCGCGAAGATACAACTTGGTATAGTCCTCTGCTGCATCTGTGGTCTTAACTGGTAAGAATTGTGCTGACATTGTAAGTCTATCAATAATCACCCAAATTGAATCATGCCTCCTAGCTGAATGAGGTAAACCTGCTACGAAATCCATATTTATCATCTCCCACTTCCAAACGGGAATATTAATGTTCTGAGCCAAGCCACCAGGCCTCTATTATTTGGCTTTCACTTGCTGACAATTTGGACACTTTGCCACAAAATCTTCTACATTCTTCTTCATGTCATTCCACCAATAAATCTCCTTAAGATCGTTATACATCTTTATGGAAACTGAGCGAATGGAATACCTAAAAGTGGTGAGCTTTAGAAACAATTCGCTCTCTGAGCCCATCTACATCTGGAACGCATAATCTGCCTCGATATCTCAAGGATCCATCATCTCTCCCTTGTTCAAAAGCCGTCGTCTTATGGTTGTGAATCCCCTTTTTCAGCTGTAACAAGTAGGGATCTTTATACTGTTTCTCTTTAACTTCAACGAAAAGGGCTATATTCTGAACAACCACACCGCCGTCCTCAGAGTCCAATAGTCAAACTCCAAGATTGGCCAAATGGTGAACTTCCTTGGTCAAAATTTTCTTATCTGTATCAACATGAACTAAACTTCCCATGGAACGCTGATTGAGAGCATCGGCTACAATATTCGCCTTCCCTGGATGATAGAGAATATCTACATCATAGTCCTTAAGCAATTCGAGCCATCTTCCCTGCCTAAGATTCAACTTTCTCTGCTTAAAAATATACTGCAGGCTTTTATGATATGTGAAAATGTCAACACACACTCCATACAAATAATGATGTCATATCTTAAGTGCAAAAACTACAGCTGCCAACTCTAGGTCATGGTTCGGATAATTCTTCTCGTGAACCTTGAGCTGACGAGGTGCATAAGCTACAACCTTACCATGCGGCATTAAGACATATCCAAGACCCACTCTTGAAGCATCGCAATAGACTACGAACCCCTCGGTCCCTTCCGGCAAGGTCAAAACCGGAGTGGAAGTCAACCTTGTTTTCAACTCCTCGAAACTTCATAAGCATCTGACCACTGAAACTTAGCCTTCTTCTGAGTCAATCTAGTCAACGGAGCTGAAATGGAGGAAAATCCCTCTACGAAACACCTGTAGTAACCAGCCAGACCCAAAAAACAACGAATATTTGAAATAGAGATAGGTCTGGGCCAACTCTTGACAGCCTCAATCTTAGTGTTATCAAGTCGAATACCCTCTCCGGAAATAACATGGCCTAAGAATGCCACGGAAATGAGCCAAAATTCATACTTGGAAAATTTTGCGAATAGCTTATGGTCCTTAAGTGTCTGCAATACTACTCTGAGGTACTGAACATGATCTGAATCGCTGTGGGAGTATACTAAAATATCATCGATGAAGACAATCACGAAGAGATCAAGATACGGCTTAAACACCCTGTTCATAAAATCCATGAAGGCTACTGGCGTATTCGTCAACCCGAAAGACATGATAGAAAATTCATAGTGCCCATATCTGGCCTTGAAAGCTGTCTTAGGAATATTATGTTCCTTGACCTTAAGCTGATGGTAACCAGATATGAGGTCTATCTTAGAATAAAACTGGGCACCCTGAAGTTGGTCAAATAAGTTATCTATTCTAGGAAGGGGATATCTATTCTTGATAGTGACTTTATTGAGCTGGCGATAGTCTATACACATAGGCATGGAACCATCTTTCTTTCGCACGAATAGAACTGGTGCGCCCCATCGAGACACACTGGGGCGGATGAATCTCTTATCTAGGAGGTCTTTTAACTGAGCCTTAAGTTCTGCTGGAGCCGTTCTGTATGGCGGAATAGAGATAGGCTTAGTGCCAAAGAGTAGATTAATTTTGAACTCTATTTCCCTATCAGGAGGGATTCCTAGAAGGTCCTCTGGAAAGACTTATGAAAACTCACTGACTACTAGAACTGACTGAAAAGTCGGGGTCTTGGCATATGCATCCCTAACCCGGACTAGATGATAGATATCGCCCTTAGAAATCATTTTTCGGGCTTTCAAATAAGAGATAAACTGACCTCTGGGTGCTGCTGAATCACCGGACCAAACTAAGGCTGGCTCATTTGGGAATTTAAATTTGATTATTTTGGTTTGACAACAAACTGACGCACAACAAGAATATAGCCAATCCATCCCCATGATCACATCAAAGTCTACCATTTCTAACTCGTGAAGGTCTGCTATCGTCAACTTATGGTACACTCTCACCGGACAACCCCTATACACATATCTGGCTAGAATTGCCTCACCAACAGGGTAAGACACTTCAATAGGTTTGGAAAATGGTTTTGGTTTGACTCCAAACTTTTTAGCAATAAAAGGGGTTACATAATAAAGTGTGGATCCTGGGTCCATAAGTGCAAAAACATCGTAACTGAAAACGGTGATAGTACTTGTGACAACATCGGTACGACCCTCAGCATCCTGTCGAGCACCTAAAACATACAAACAGTTTGACCTCAACCTGCATTCTCTGATCTCAGTGGGGATCTACGTGACTGAGCCTGAGTGTTCTTGTTTCCAACTGAATTGGTAGACCGAGCTATGGTCGCACCTATACGCTGCTTGGAAATGGACAATCTCTCAAAAAGTGATCTGACTGGCCATATCCAAAGCAACCATCCATGCCCGAATGACATGTCCCTGAATGTCTCTTCCCACAAGTATTACAAACTGGGTGGAAGCCATGACTGCTCAAATTTCCTTTAGATTGTGAGCCTGACGCTCGAAAGATTCCTCTCTTCTCCTCTCTGAACTTAGGAGCTATAGCACTGGCTGATGAAGGAACGGGTCCAGATGACCTGTTGTAGAAGAATTTTCTGTTCTTTCCACTATTCCCGCTAAACTGCCCGGTTGACTTAACCCTCATATTAGACTCTTTATCTTACTATTTCTACACAACTTCCTCTTCCTTGAGCCTTGTTTTGTTTCTTTGCACAAATGCCAATATCTTGGCGATAGTTATACCTCTATTCTGGGCTGCAATATTCTCCCCATAATATAAGTGAGAATCAAGACCAGTGACAAACCTCTTTACTCTGGCCCTCATATTAGGAACAAGCTTAGTAGCATATTTTGCCAGACTCATAAACTCTAAGTAGTAATCCTGAACAGTCCTCCCATTATGTTTGAGCTTCTAGAACTACTCAGCTCTGGCTTCTCGGACCTCAACAGGCGTAAAATGGTCCAGAAAAGCCTCTACGAACTCATCCCATTTGGCACCAGAAGCATCATTACCTCGGGATAATTCCCAAGTCTCGTACCAGGCATTTGCTACTCCTTGAAGCTGGTGAGCTCTAAACGTAGTTGCTTCTGTCTCCTTTACAGTCATCATTCGATAAATATCCTGAAGACCATCAATGGCATCTTGAGAGTACTCCTCCTTCTTTGTCCCTGAGAAGACTAGGGGCTTCATTCTCAAGAACTCTTTAGCCGTGGAGGATTTTCAAAGTTAGACCCAACTTCCTGACGCTGGGCCTGAGCAGCTACTAACTGTGTGAGCATTGCAATAGCACTCCCAACATCCATATTAGTTGTTCCAGTCTGAGGAGCTGAAATATCTGTCGGAGCTGGAGCAGTAGGAGTAGTCTCTGGCGTAGGCGTCTGAGCAGAATTGGCTTGGATAGCCTCATGACGAACAGCGTTGGAAGCTACCCTTAAACTGTTGGTAGTCTTTCTCTTTGGAGCCATAATCGTCTGAAATTATGTAAACGCAAGAATTAGGAAGACATCCTAAAGTTATAGCTCTAGTTGCACGATCTAGAATACAAAGAAGTGAGCAGTTTATATGCATGCAGCCGTCATACATACAAAGGAGGCCCACTGGACACGGTTTCATAGACTCCCTATGACACTTAACCTGGCTGCTCTGATACCAAGCTTTGTCACGCCGCGAACCATAGCCTGGGTGCGACACGGTACTCGGTGCCTGACTGTCTATGACCAAGCGAACCCATGGCTGCTGAGTCTAACAACTGTATAATGGAAGCATGCATGATATAAAACGAACCAATAGAATACTCTAATTCAATTATAATTATGGATGTAGAAATAACGTTTGTGAGGCAAAACCAACATAACTAACTAAAGACTGTGTCTATGAAATCTCTATGATCAAAATACTGTAAGAAATAACTAGGTCAGGACAAGACCCTGACATGCTTCAAATACTAATGAGCTAACTAATACTCGAAAGATGAAAATAGATGGGAAGCCCTAAATGAGAGGGGCTCACCAACTAGCTGATGTACTCGAAGAGCTGGAAGCTAAGCGGCTGCTGTATCCTCCTGAAAGTCAGACTCTGCACCATGAAGTGCAGTCCCATATGTAAGGACGTTAGTACATTTGAATTTTACAAGTATGATAAGAAACTGAAGCAATGATAAGAGATATATGAACAATAAAGCATAATTAAACTGAATACTCATATCATGAGCTGATCTGTATAGAAACCACCTGTGCAAATATCATGTAACTATGGCCTCAGGCCTAATAAATAATGAGATCTCAAGGCTATGGCCTCAGGCCCAAAATAATTACATATGCATATGAATCATATCTATGGCCTTAGGCCCAATCAAACATGAAGCAAGAGGTGTAAAACTGACTACTGACTCTTTATCATGACTGATGACTTAGACTGCATTCTGAGACTCGTAGATTAAATTACAAGTCTTTTAGATTAAGCGAAGGTCCATAGAATGGAATGGGTTTTATGAACTAGAAGGGTGAAAATAGGAATCTAAAGGTTCCAACCTGAAATTAAAGCTCGAAGTGATCAATTTCCATTAATATAAATCTAGAAGAATCAACTATTTACTCAAATTCGAATTCTAGGCAAAACCCCCAAATTTGGGTATAAACCCTAACCTTAAATTCACAAATTAAGCCTTGGAAATGGAAGACTCAAGTTACAATAGCTAATACCCATCAATATCAGGCTAACCTATGCTAAATCCACCAAATAAACCTGGTTTTATCATCAT
The DNA here is from genome assembly GCF_019175385.1 of Lycium barbarum. Classification (NCBI taxonomy): domain Eukaryota; kingdom Viridiplantae; phylum Streptophyta; class Magnoliopsida; order Solanales; family Solanaceae; genus Lycium; species Lycium barbarum. The sequence continues at coordinate 39,147,294 of NC_083339.1, read as the reverse complement.
AAGATCATTAGAGAAGAGACCCACAAAACCGCTTTTTTCTCTTACCATTTTAAGGTTAATCTAAGCACGGATTATTGATTAGGAAAAGATGATGAATGATTTAGAGACAAGATTGTTACCTTAGAGAGGAAATCAGTAATAGGCCTTTGACTCTGTGGTGTCGGGACCGCCACAGCGGTCCCGCCATGACGGTAACTCAGGTCGTCATAGCGGTCCTTCAACACATCACATTGCCGCTACAGCGACACCGCTATAGCGGTTCTGGTGCCCCCATAGCGGGCACCAGACACCAGGTCACATACCCAAATTTCATACCTCGCACCTGAAATCAGATTATTGCTCGGTAAGGCCTGCTCACATGCCATTTACACTACCACCTGTACAAATGCACCACAAACGCGCTCAAGGTCTCAGAATCTCCATCGGGGTCCCCGTTGATTGACTCAACCCTCGAAACCTCCAAACTACTAATCAAAACCAAGTCCCAAATCAACCTGAGTGCATAGTGCACCGAATCGAATGTTCTAATAGCCATTCAGACCTCTTGAAATCAGTGAAATTTTAAAAAAGATCCGTTTACCCAAAAGTCAACTTTGAGTCGACCATTTTTCCCTTTAAAGCCAAATTTTTCCAAAACATACCCAAATCAACCCTGATGACCTCGGTAAGCATGCCAACGGTCCCTGCAATCAAATATGAGCTAAATAAAGCTCAAAAAAGGAATAAAAGGGTCGGAAATGCAATAATGACCAAACGGGTTATTATAGAATGCAAGAATGAGATATCAATGAGATCAAGCCAATGAGTATGCTATGGAGATCACAAAGCACCCATAAGCCATAAGAAGATTGCCATAAATCACAACAACAATGGAAAATGGAAACAACATAGAGGTCAATCATCGTAGTGAATCTGTCACGTTACATCACCTAATCGCATCAACAAGTACACCACATGTCACAATACGTAAAGTAACAGTGACAAGCCCACATAATCAGATGTCATACCAACCTAAGAGTATATCTATCCCAGAATAATGTCCGAAGATGTAATCATGCTTTCTCCCGTCAATTCTACACATACATACGTTTCACTAATCAAAGTCTAACTAAAGTAAGCCATAACCTACCTCAAATGCCGAATAGAAGCCACATACTACTCCACCTGAGGCTTCCCCTTCTGAAGTGTTTCAGAATGATCAAAGTCTAATAATATCAATGCTAAGTAAATAAATGACCACGACAAGCCAACTAATGGGAGAAAGAAAATGGTGGAGAATTACTTTAAGATACCCAAAATATCCCTAGCGATTCAAGAGCGTAAAATTGGGAATTAAGGGTGAAAATACACTACCCGTAATTCTATTAGTCATTATCCCTAATTTCATGGAGTTCTAACCACAATTGGTCCTTCAATTTCGTCAATTAAGCCAAAAACCCAAATTAGTAAGAACCCTATATTCATGAATTGATTCTAGAATCCAAGAGAGATTCAATTCTAGAATCTATTAATCCACAATTTTAGATGATAGAATAAGCATTTAAAATAACAATAACCAATTAGATTAGAGGGTTTAATGATTTACAACTTAGGTTTCCCTTACCCATCAACCTCAATAACCATTAACTACCATGGATACTAGTAAAGGAAAGATAAATTACAAGATTAAAATTTAAGAACTTACCCGAAGATGATTCCACCAAAAGTTCTCTAGAAATTGCCCCTAAAGCTCTTTGACTTATGTTTTTTGGTGTATGGAACTAATGATTCGAAATTTGGAACTAAATAGGGATTTTCGTTCAGCGATCTTCGCTGGGGCGAACCCTTTCCGCTTCTGCGATCCTTCCTCAGCGGATACCTATCCACTAGGGAAAAGCTCATTAACCACGTCAGACTTCCAATCCTGTGAACCAAATCCAGCTGGGGCGGATCCGCAGGGGCGAACACCCTCCGTTGGCGCAAGACACCAGAACCAGCAAATTTCTAGTTTCACCAAGTCTCAACCCAAAATCCGGACAACTATCCGGGACCTCCGGATACAAACCAAACATGCAGACACCAGTAAAAACATGCTACGAATCCATTCGTGACCTCAAAATTTCCAACGGAGATCATGTTGACTCGGTCAACCCTAAATGGCTAAAACCAAGTTTCCAACCAAGTACTCAAAAGGCACCCAAAAGCCTCGGGAATCAAACTGGCCAACCCACCAAGTCATAAATGACCCTCCGACTTCACAGAATTGACGAAATTACAAAAAAGGTACGTTTACCCTAAAGTCAACTATTGGTTAAACTCTTTCACTTAAGGGTTCTAATTCCTTCAAATTTTACTAGAAACGTCCGGATACCTTAAAAATTGGGTCGAAGGGGTAATATCGTAAAAATACAAGTAATGACCGAACAGGTTGTTACAACTGAGCTACCTCGATCTACATAAATTCATGTTGAATAGACTCAGTATTAGGATTGGTATAACAGGTGCATTTAGAGACAATCTGGTTCACAAACTTATTACTATCCTCATCAAATGGTAATTTCCCATTTAGCAGTTTCCATAAAAATGAAAGAGATTTTATTGGGGATATTGTTATGCCATATTTTAGCAAAAATGGATTCTGTTGTCTCTACTTTCTATTAATTTTCCAAGCATCGTTATTGGGTATTGTCCATCAGGATAATTCTTCTATATTTTGAAGTCAAAATAGGAATAAATACGCCCAATATCTAGATATCTTCGCAACCTATTGGACAACCTAACGAGGAACTACTTCCTCCAATTTATTAATGTCCTACTACTAGCTATTATTAAAGGTCCTAATAGTGGTTTTGGAAGGAGTACTGAAATAAGGACGAAATGGTGCTAAGGCGTATTTTCTTGTCCAATTGTCCCACCAAAAGCTACATCCAACTGCTTGTATTTCAGATCTTGTTGGGCTACGGATTCTTCTTAATATTCATAAGATTATTCCAAGTATTAGCTAAACATTTTCTAGTTATTGGATGCTTTTCGGAAAAATAATTTTATGTGAAAAAATGAATACCAAAAGGATATTTGTGTTCTGAACCCCCATCACCTCTTTATAGTAAGAATTACTATGTAATGATCTAACCGGTCGTTTTGAGTTCAAGAACACCTTTCCCTATTTAAAACTTCCTGTAGATTCATTTGGTGATTTTTGACTTATGAGTATGGGTGATATAAGTCCCGAGGGGCTCAGCAGCATGTTGGGGTGCTTGAACTTGAACTTGAACTAGTGGGTTAAAATACTTAGAGTTCACCAAAATCAACAATTTGAATAAACAATCTTGGATTCATAATTTGAAGGTTTTAATAGGTTCATACTGGTTTGGGTAAGTTTGGAACACATTCCACACAAATTGCATTTGAGAGGAAAATAAAGAACTCAACCCTTCATTTCATGCATTGGTGATCAAAAGGATAATTCACTGCACGATTAGGTCCGTATCGTTCTTTATGGCTGATAGAAACTAGTCCAATTTTGAGTTTGGAAATTGCTTAGAGAGTCCAAAATCATGCCATGGATCTCTCTCTCCTAGGTGAAGGTAATTCTTTAACCATTAATGTATGATACGAAAGGCACTACCCAATGCACCCAAATCCCGAGACAAATTTCGAAGGAAGAACTTGTAAAAAAGTTTCTTGATTCACGGGTAGAAAATTATGAGAAATTGAGAGAATATCCTGAACCTATTAGGTCTATAGAGTCAAACAGAGTAAAGTAAAATGATAAATTGCATTAATATGTTTTGACCACACTTACCTCAAAAGGCCAAACAAGGCCATTATTGCAACTAATACGGTGCAGATTAGGTACCACTCTGCTTACGGGTATGAGCCAGACTTTTTCTCTGAGCAAATTGAAGGAAAATTGAAGGAATCATAACTGAACAAGACTGGACTGTGCATTTTGACATTGAAGGTAAAGATGTGATGTGGTTTAAGGATCTATTCACAGGCCACTGCCAATGGGACATTGAGTGTTCTTGGGCAAAGGGGATGCTTCGTCATCTTCCCAACTAGGTATTATTGTACTAGCATTTTTCTCTGGTAGTTTTGGACATTCTTAGGGATCATAACTAACAAGGTATTCATACTTACCTGGGTGACTGAGAGAACCAACTGATGGGTTGCCTTTATCATACCTATCCTGAAGGTCATCTTCGGTTGATTTGTACTTTTTCTTTTTAGCCTTCTTGTTTAACTTCCTCGGCTCTTAGTAATACTCAATTGGATCATCAAGGCATTCTTGACAAGAACACTGAGGTACCTAGCTCTAATACCACAGTGAAGTGAGTGAGGTACCAAGACTAGTAGAGATGGTAAAAACTCAGTACAGGTAGAACTAAAATACTAGGAAAGGAAAGGTACCTTGTTAGATAATTGAATTACTAGCGCAAAAGTACCTTTGTAGAGATTGAATTGCTCGCACAAACTCACTTTGGTAGAGATCGAATTGTTTCGCACAAATGGCTTCCTATAAGAGGGGTGCTGGATGCAACAAAGGTGTCCTTCGCCACTAATTGTCGTCAACAGTGAAACACGAAAAGCCCTTGCACTAACAACACAATACAACTACCAAAATAATTTTACACTCATGTGAAAATTCTTTTTCAGGGTGGGTGTAACTAGAAACGCACTCTTCTCTCTCCATGAAAAACCCTAAGACAAGAGTGTAACACTAATCTAATGATGGCGGACGGCCAGCCACCAATGGTGGGTGGCCAAGACACCGCCTCCTCTTCTCAGTTTTCACCATTAAACCCTTCTAAAAATGCAACTACTATACCTATTCCTGCTGGGAATGAAGAGAAAACCCTAACAACTTATGCTAGCCTAGTAAACCCTAAAGTAATGAACAAAGACATGCAGACATCCAAGAAGGATATTTAACCTATTCCCATCAAACTTGTGGAGATGATTGATGGAAAACCAGTTGTGAGACTGACGGAAGCAGAAGTTTTACGTATGAATTTGATCGAAGAACTCAACTATGCAGTGGTGGGAAAATTCTCTCATGGTTGTCCGGAGTTGGAAGAGCTTCGAGATCAAATCCCTAAGCAATGTGGGATCAAGGGAGATTGCAAAATTGGTTTGTTTAGACATAGGCACATTCTTATAAGATTTGAGTTATTGGAGGATTTCATTACAATGACATCTAAAGGTGTTCACTTTATAAATTCAAAAGATGGATTCTATTATCCTATGAGGCCTTTAATTTATGATCCTAAATTTCAAGTTGATGAATAGACTACGATGGCTATGGCATGGATTTTGTTTCCACATCTGGCACCCACCTTTTTTGTTAAAGAATATTTGTTCTCATTGGCTTCGACAATAGGCAAACCTTTACAATTAGATATGGCTACGATTAACAAAACTAGGCCTAGTTTTGGTAAGGTTAAGGTCTTAGTGGATCTAGTTGCGGACCTTTCTGATTCGGTCAGGATGGAAATTGTGATGAAAAGACTAGTGAAGTTCGAACAGTTGAGGTTAGAATACAATATGATGTATTGCCAAAGTATTGTAAGAAGTGTAAACTTCATGGGCATAATGAAGAAGGACGCAAAACACTTCATCCAGAATTGAAAAGAAGTACAGATGACAATGGTGTTAAGGAAGATGGCAAAGAGAAGAAGAAAGAAGATCTGAACATTAAAGTTGCTGGTAGTGAGTGGAACAAGATTAAGACACCTAGATTTATACCAGCAAGGAAAGTGTTTGGGAATGTCAAATTTAATCTTGTCAAAGATAATAGAGTTTTTACAAAAGAGAACAATCCAGGAAAAAGCACATATGGTAATCCAGTCATTGATGATGTTGTAGGGGCAGAAATTGTCACTCAAAACAAGTTTGAGGCTTGGTCAATGAAGAGGAGAATAATGTTGATGAAAGAGATCAAATATTCAGTGGTGTGTAATTAGAGCTCTCCAAACCTTGTAGAGAATGCCATAGTTGATAAGGGAAAGGGTTCTACGGAATATTTTGCTTTTTATTTTTAAATTTTGGGCTGATAAGGTGGAAGAAGTAGAGGAAGGAGAGTTCATAACAAACAAAGATACACTAGATGTTGCTGAGAAGTCTAAGGTAAGTCTTGTTTCAACAGATGTTAGTGTACAAGTGGAGAATTCTTCTCATAAATCACAAGAGGTGCAGTGTTGTTGATGAGAACTCTGAGACATCTCTTGTTCAGTTGGAGGATCCTTCTCATAAGTCACAAGGGGTGCAGTTGGTGGTTTCTACAGTAAAAAATGGAGAAGATGCAGATGACAGTGTTGAGGTTTCAACAGTTCTATTGGAGGAATCTATTCAGCAATCAAAAGAGATGCAACTAGTGGATATTGATAATTCTTCAGTTGCTTTTCGAACTGACAGTGCTATTGGTGATCAACGTGTATGTTTTATAAATGAGATATTAGTCACTGAGGATCATGCTTTGATAAATGAAGATCAGTCTCTTACAACTTCTAAGGATAATACTAATATTCAGGATCCTATGTCTACTCAGGATTCAGAATCAGCTGAGATTAAAGGTCAAGAAATCTTGGAAGAACATTCTAGACAAGACAAAGATATTCAGGATGAGTTTGATAGTCATAAAGACCATGTGAATGAAGATCAAGGGATTTTAAAGGATTTATCTGTTGAGAAAGTGTCCTCTCATACTGACACATCCTCAGCGGTCAAGAATAACTCTTCTACTAAAGTTTTACAGGAAGGAAAGTCCTATATGTTACACCTGGAAAAAATCCCTGTTAACGTACAGTGAATAAGCTAGAGAATGGCGCGATGTATACGATGATTTGTTAAGTAAGAGATGGCATTTGATGATTCCAATTGAGATCCAAAGGCATTTAACGGAAATGAAGAAGTTTGTCAAATGAAGTAATGGATATATTATGTGTCGGGTAAGAATTATGGACGACGAGTTAATGATGGAATAATGATGTCTTGGAGATGATTAGCCAAGAGGATCATCATATTCTGGACCAAACATACGGCCACACATACGACCCGTATAAAATGTACGGACCATATGTTGGTCCGTATATTTGGGTCGGGACAGGTTTCAATTTAATATAAGGACCTCTCTCCTTCATTTTATTTCATTTCACTTCACTCCTCTACACTTCAAGAAAACTCTAGAACACTCTCTAATATTCATCCACAAGAAATCAGGGGAAAACCATGATCAACTACATCAAAACCACAAAATCAAGCATATGAAACCTAATCAAAATTCATCCACACCAAGAAAACTCAAGGGAAGTGAGTTAGGGTTTTGGTGCAAGAAGAGAAGCTTCACTAAAGTGTTGTTCATCCATCATATAAGGTGAGTTTTATGATCATTCTTGGTTGTTTAAGGTGTTGAAAGTTAAAAACACATGGATTGTAGAAAGACATAGAAAATGGGTCATGAATGTGTGAATAGTGACATTGTTGGGTGAGAGATTTGGACTGAATTATGAATATTGGTATGTTGTGATTGTAAATATGTTGTGAATGACATTTAGAACATGGAATAAGTATTAGATATGAGAAAACGCGATAGTGAGCTATAACCACAATTATGGAGAAATTGAAGGGGAATTGTGAAATGCGGATAATGTAGATGAATGATGATTGTTGTCTATTACATTGTGAGTGTTGTTATGAATGTTGGGAGTTGATATAGAATATGGAAGAGTTGTATAAACAAAGGAAATGCTGCCCAATTTTCCTTAGCTTCAATAATCACGTTCTTATAATCCCTTAGCTAATGTTAATGCGAATTCTTTTGAAGGTAAAGACGTAAGCATTAAAGGAGGACGGACAAGCAATAGAGTAGTTAAACGCCAAAGGTATGTGAAGCTAGTCCTTTCCTTCTAAGGCATGAATCTTATGACATGAATTTCCTTCTTCTTCATGAGTTTCCTATCTTCAAGAAAACTAACAGTCCTTGTTCATGAATAGCCATATGAAATAAGAGATACAGTATGGGTACGATAATGATGATGATAAGTGAGTCTAAAGAAATCTAGAATCCATGACATGATGATCCTATTAAGCTAATGATGCAATCTATAACCCATTGATGTCGTTAGTGTATACACTCCCCTTATATACTATTTCCTTCAAGGTGGGGCGGAATACTTATGAATTCCCCATAATGTAATCGGGGGTTCTCGACCTTATGTCACCCCGACATTGTTATAGATTGTCCATAAGCCTTATTGGACATCTTATGACCAATGCTCCGCAAAGTTACGAGTCTATGTTCATAGAGGATTTCATATGAGATAAGGGTAAGAGATATGCCATGTAAACGATAGTGGTAATGTTGAGCTTAAGCCTAGAGATTATAAAGTCTATCCTACGATATTTATACGATGTCCATGCTACGAATATGATGTGATTTTCATAGATTGTCTTTAAATTTAAATGTATGCATTAATGAAAGGTTACGATACGCTTATAAGATGTATGTGATGACAATGATGATGATGAGATATACTGATCCTTGTTATGATGTATGTGATATAGTCGAGCCACTACGTGGCTGAATATGGATACTGTCGAGCCACTACGTGGCAGAATACGGATATTGTCGAGCTCCTACGTGGCCGAATATGGATAGTGTTTTATGTGTATGAGCAGATACGGTACTACGATGATGAATTGTATGACATAATGATGTATATGCTATGATGATTCATGTACAACGATTATGTATATATGATATATGTATGAAATGTATTCGTCCCCAAAGGTTGCGCAGGTTTTGCCTTCACCTTATGACTTATGATTTCTCTATCATGTTTATTTCATTCATGCCTTACATACTCAGTACAATATTCGTACTAACGTCCGTTTTCTTTGGACGCTGTGTTCATGCCCACAGGTAGACAGGGAGGTGAGCTCGATCCAGACCTTTAGGAGCGATCAACAGATTTGCAGGAGCACTCCATTATTCCGGAGGTGCTACTGGGGATTATGCTTTTGTGTATATATATGTATATGTATTTTGGGCACGACGGGGTCTTGTCCCGTCCATATTTCTAGTACTCTAGTAGAGGCTCGTAGATACGTATGTGTGGGTAGTATGGTCTCACGATGCTATTGTGGTTTATATGTTATTATTTTGATAGCCGAAGGGCGTATGTATATAAAATCAATTATGTTCTCAAATGGAAAAAACATTCTTATGAGTTGAGTATAAATTCGATAAAAGAGCGTTAAATGGATGTGATAAGTTGTAGAACGAGCGGTGTTCGGTGGTTAGCCCCGGGTACCCTTCGCGGCCCCTAGTCGGGTCGTGACAAAAGTTGTATCAGAGCAGTTCAGTCCTAGGAGGTGTCTACGAGCCGTGTCTAGTAGAGTCTTGTTTATGGTGTGTTGCGTGCCACACTAATAAACAAGAGGCTACAGGGCATTTAGGAAAAATGACCATCTTTCATCTTAAGAGATCGTGCGATAGAGCTGTGTTATAAGGTTTTCCCCTCTTAATAGTGTGTTGTGATTTCAGAAAGGCCGCCAAAGGGAAAAGCTATAGCAGCCCAGAAAGGCAGGATAGTGGTTGAAGAAGGGCTTGAACGGGAGCCGCCTATAGATATGGAAGATGGCGAGCCCCAGAATAAGGCCCTACCTCGGTTTTCCCATACTTCACCCACTTCAGAGGATCAAAGGGGGGCCTTAACTTTAGCTCCAGCACCCCCAGTTCCTCCACCAGACGCCTCGGGCCAAGAGATGAGACAGGCCATTCTTCTACTGACTCAATTGGTAGCCGCTCAAGCTCAACGGCAAGATGTGGGCCACGATAACAGGGGTTGGAGAAAGGGAACTAATTCTTCAGGGTTTGATCATGAGTTTAGGGGTGCTCCAAGGCAACAATTCTTTAGGAACTAAGTCCATTCGACAAGTGGTCCTCCTCCACAATTTTCTAGACCCGGATTTGATGGGTCTACTTATTCAAGGTCACCCCAAAGTCTCAGAGTTTCCAATTCTCGGATTCAGAGTGGTTCTAGTCAGATGAGATCCTCGGTGCCGCGATGTACTCAGTGTCGCATGTTACATTCTGGACCGTGATGCTTGGGCTCGGATGTTTGTTATACCTGTGCTCGGCCAGGCCATATTATGCGCGATTGCCTATGGACGCATGGTAGAGATAAGGTTCGACCTATGTTAGTAGCTAGCTCTTCATCATTGATACGCCCCCCAAGGCCAAGGCCACATATGTTAGTAGGTGGTGATAGAGACCAAAGAAGAACGCTTAGTTCAAGTGGATCCCGACATCATATCCATGCGTTAGTCGAGTGACAGGGTCCTGAGTCTTCCCCTGATATTGTTCCAGGTATATTGTTAGTATCCTCTTATGATATGTGTGCATCAATTGATTCAGATCCTATGCTGTCATGTATCATCCCCGTTGTGATGATTGGGTTGAGGTGAAAAATCTGAGCCAATCCGATAATTTGGGATGACTATATTTGTTAGTAACCTAGTGATAGCCAGGACTGTGAGATACGAGTAAGCTGATTGACAGGGAGTGAATATAAATAATATTTGTATGTATATAGATATTAGAATCCTAGACTGAGTGTGCAGGCACAACTTATGAGACAAGCACTACTATTTATATCCTTTAATGGTAAGTGATCTTGTGTTGTTCATTTACGTATTATGTGTGTTCCGATATATGTCCCATTGAGACGTCAGACGTGTTTTCTGGGCTATGTGCAGGTTTGGGATTGTTATGTTTACAAGAGAAACTCTGCCGAAAATTTTCCTAGAATCTGAACGAGATAAGATATAAGCCTGTAATATGTCTGTGCGGGAAAAGATGTTGTACAAAAAGTAATGGCAGGATGAGATTAAGCTAGGAGTATCGTTAACAACTACAAGAGGTGAGTTAATACTATTGAATTGATAGTAACAATAGTTATAAGATCGGCATTGATACGGTAAAGATAAATGTTAGAGTAAATTTAGGAGATTGGTAGCATTAAAACCTGACATGGGAGGGAAAGGATAACTCCAATAGAGTGTGGTACCGGGGTATTGATTGGGCGGATAAGTGCGAGTAAGATATGATACGCTTACTAGTAAATAAAGTAATAGTACCCGGAGACAGAGGTACGAATACGAAGGGTTATGGTAAATGAGAATACGTTGGTAAAACAATTTATATGGTAAGCGTAATAGAACTGATTAGAAAGAGTAACAGGTTGAGTATGCTTACTTCGCAAGATTTATTTTATTTTATAAACAGGCTTGCGAATGAAGTAAAGAAGTGTCACTCTATAGCGTCAATTATGATCAACGTATAATGAGAACGTAACAAGAACTGTAATACAAAGTATCGCGAGGAAACGACTAAGGATGTGGCATGTTCCACATGAATAAAGAGTGAATGCAAGGGTGAAACCAGCAAGCGAGCCACAGGGCGGTAGAAGAGCAAGCTTAAAAGACCTTGTTAAGGGAAAGTCCAGCATAAGGATTCCTCAATGATAGAAATGATAGCCAGCAAAAAGGGGGAAGTCAACTTGAAAAAGAATCGGAAAGAAGTGGTATGGCAAAATAGTAGTAGTTTGTGATTGGTATAGTCGAGAGTATGGGTGATATCTTTAGCTGAATGTAAAAGACCAAGACTACAGGAAGATGAATAACGAAAGGATTAACCATAAAAGGGGGAGGAAATAAGATTAATTGAGGAGGAAAGAATGTAAAGGAATAAGAATGAGAATATAGAGAAAAAGAAATATACGAAGTACGCACACTTAAGAAGTAGTCGTGTTATGACTAAAAGAAAAATGTATCTCCTACGAATATCCTGTGCCAAGTTAGAACGAGTAAAGTATATGAAGTAAAGAGGTGAAAAGAGAAAGATGATTATGAGTTATGAGTTTACTGTACGACAATAAAGCGATAGAGTAAAGCTATCATCAACGACAAGTATAATACGATTATGATTGGTTTTGAAATCAGTGTTGAGTGCAAAACAAGAGTAAAAGAATGTGAGGTGTGAGGGGTATTAGTGGCATATGAGATTGTATGAAAAATAGGCAAGATGGCTTATGAGTTAGATCTACCATCCATTCGTTGATGCTTCGTAAATATGTTGGAAATCCTACTAGGATCGTGCCAGTAAATGATGTTCAAGTAACAGAAAAGTTGATCCATGAAAAGGTACCCATTGCCACATTAGATAGGCAAATACGAAGACTTCGAAATAAAGAAGTGGCCTCAGTTAAGGTCTTATGGTAGAATAACAACCGAGAAGAATGACTCGGGAAGCGGAAGAAAATATGAAATCCAAGTGTCCGCACTTGTTTCAGCCCCGGAAAACATTTGAGACGAAACATCAAGATCATAAGGTATGTAGGCTTACTTTTCATGCTTTTGGTCGTGTGTGGCCATAGATATGATGTTATTATGTTGTGGCCCTGTGAGGCAATGATATTATGGGTTGTTGTGACAGGATGGTAGTGCCATATTACAGGGAGAAACTCGGGCGAAATTTTTGTAGGATTCCCGAGTGTTTAACATTCGAGGACGAATGTTCCAAAAAGGGGGGAAGAATGTTACACCTGGAAAAAATCCCTGTTAACGTACAGTGAATAAGCTAGAGAAGGGCGCGACGTATACGATGATTTGTTAAGTAAGAGATGGCATTTGATGATTCCAATTGAGATCCAAAGGCATTTAACGGAAATGAAGAAGTTTGTCAAAGGAAGTAAAGGATATATTATGTGTCGGGTAAGAATTATGGACAACGAGTTAATGATGGCATAATGATGTCTTGGAGATGAGTGATAACTTCCCTTATATTGGTATTGAGGTGTTAAACAAGTGTCAAGAATGTTCCATAAGGATTGGAGATCAAACGAGTCGACGAGAACAAAATCGGAACAGCTGGGCACTATACGGCCCAACATACGGACCATATAAATTATACTGGCCGTATATTAGGCCGTATAATTATCCAAGAGGATCATCATATTCTGGAACAAACATACGGCCACACATACGACCCGTATAAAATGTACGGACCATATGTTGGTCCGTATATTTGGGTCGGGACAGGTTTCAATTTAATATAGGGACCTCTCTCCTTCATTTTATTTCATTTCACTTCACTCCTCTACACTTCAAGAAAACTCTAGAACACTCTCTAATATTCATCCACAAGAAATCAGGGGAAAATCATGATCAACTATATCAAAACCACAAAATCAAGCATATGAAACCTAATCAAAGTTCATCCACACCAAGAAAACTCAAGGGAAGTGAGTTAGGGTTTTGGTGCAAGAAGAGAAGCTTCACTAAAGTGTTGTTCATCCATTATATAAGGTGAGTTTTATGATCATTCTTGGTTGTTTAAGGTGTTGAAAGTTAAAAACACATGGATTGTAGAAAGACATAGAAAATGGGTCATGAATATGTGAATGTGACATTGTTGGGTGAGAGATTTGGACTGAATTATGAATATTGGTATGTTGTGATTGTAAATATGTTATGAATGACATTTAGAACATGGAATAAGTATTAGATATGAGAAAACGCGATAGTGAGCTATAACCACAATTATGGAGAAATTGAAGGGGAATTGTGAAATGCGGATAATGTAGATGAATGATGATTGTTGTCTATTACATTGTGAGTGTTGTTATGAATGTTGGGAGTTGATATAGAATATGGAAGAGTTGTATAAACAAAGGAAATGCTGCTCAATTTTCCTTAGCTTCAATAATCACGTTCTTATAATCGCTTAGCTAATGTGAATGCGAATTCTTTTGAAGGTAAAGACGTGAGCATTAAAGGAGGACGGACAAGCAATAGAGTAGTTAAACGCCAAAGGTATGTGAAGCTAGTCCTTTCCTTCTAAGGCATGAATCTTATGGCATGAATTTCCTTCTTCTTCATGAGTTTCCTATCTTCGAGAAAACTAAGAGTCCTTGTTCATGAATAGCCATATGAAATAAGAGATACAGTATGGGTACGATAATGATGATGATAAGTGAGTCTAAAGAAATCTAGAATCCATGATATGATGATCCTATAAAGCTAATGATGCAATCTATAACCCATTGATGTCGTTATTGTATACACTCCCCTTATATACTATTTCCTTCAAGGTGGGGCGGAATAATTATGAATTCCCCATAATGTAATCGGGGGTTCTCGACCTTATGTCACCCCGACATTATTATAGATTGTCTATAAGCCTTATTGGACATCTTATGACCAATGCTCCGCAAATTTACGAGTCTATGTTCATAGAGGATTTCATATGAGATAAGGGTAAGAGATATGCCATGTAAACGATAGTGGTAATGTTGAGCTTAAGCCTAGAGATTATAAAGTCTATCCTACGATATTTATACGATGTCCATGCTACGAATATGATGTGATTTTCATAGATTGTCTTTAAATTTAAATGTATGCATTAATGAAAGGTTACGATACGCTTATAAGATGTATGTGATGACAATGATGATGATGAGATATACTGATCCTTGTTATGATGTATGTGATATAGTCGAGCCACTACGTGGCTGAATATGGATACTGTCGAGCCACTACGTGGCGGAATACGGATATTGTCGAGCTCCTACGTGGCCGAATATGGATAGTGTTTTATGTGTATGAGCAGATACGGTACTACGATGATGAATTGTATGACATAATGATGTATACGCTATGATGATTCATGTACAGCGATTATGTATATATGATATATGTATGAAATGTATTTGTCCCCAAAGGTCGCGCAGGTTTTGCCTTCATCTTATGACTTATGATTTCTCTATCATGTTTATTTCATTTATGACTTACATACTCAATACAATATTCGTACTAACGTCCGTTTTCTTTGGACTCTGTGTTCATGCCCACAGGTAGACAGGGAGGTGAGCTCGATCCAGACCTTTAGGAGCGATCAACATATTTGCAGGAGCACTCCATTATTCCGGAGGTGCTACTTGGGATTATGCTTTTGTGTATATATATGTATATGTATTTTGGGCACGACGGGGTCTTGTCCCGTCCATATGTCTAGTACTCTAGTAGAGGCTCATAGATACGTATGTGTGGGTAGTATGGTCTCACGATGCTACTATGGTTTATATGTTATTATTTTGATAGCCGAAGGGCGTATGTATATAAAATCAATTATGTTCTCAAATGGAAAAAAAAATCTTATGAGTTGAGTATAAATTCGATAAAAGAGTGTTAAATGGATGTGATAAGTAGTAGAACGAGCGGTGCTCGGTGGTTAGCCCCGGGTACTCGTCGCGGCCCTTAGTCGGGTCGTGACACCAAAATTTGGAGATGTCAATCTCAGTAGTCAACAAGAACTCACCTAATAAGATTCTGCATAACTTGGTGTCACATGATGTGGAGTTGATAGAAGTTGATGAAGCAATGGAGATTTTTCTCAGGGAAGAGGAGAAAGGAGAAAATGTGGTGCTGCAAATTGACAAGAGTCATAAATTAGCAGTTGTTTCTCCAAATATCTCCAATCGTAAGGGGTAGAAGAAAATTGTCAAAAATGTGTCAATTGTGAAACAACAGCCTACTAGGGTGTTTCAAAAGAGATCTATAACTAAATCTAACTTTAAATGATGATGAAATCATTTATTTGGAACATTAGTTTGGGGAGGACTCAACAAGCCTTTCATAGGCTTCAAATGCTTCATAGACATTATAAATTTTTCCTTATTGCTCTTATGGAACCTTTCCAACATGCTAGGCGTGTGCAACATTATAAGAGGATATTATGGATGAATGTTGCCTATTCTAACTGTAATGGTAAGATTTGGTATTTTGTAGAAGATAATATAGAAGTGGAAGTTATTTCTGATACTTCCCAATAGATCTCTTTAAGGTTGTTTTTTCAAGATCTAGGTAAACGCTTGATAACTACTTTAGTCTATGCTAAATGTGATGAGGTGGGAGGCTGAATTTGTGGGACAGTATTTATGGTGATATTTTTAAACAATTGGTAATCACGGACGAAATTGTTAGAATTAAAGAAGAACCGTTTGAAGAAAGTCCCAGTAGCTTGAACAGAAGTGCGCTGCAGAAATCTCAGGCTGAGCTCAAGAGGAATTTACATTATGAGAAAGAATACTGGAGACAAGCCTGGACTTGATTGGTTTGTGGATAGGGATAGGAATACAAGATTTCTTTTTCATAATCTTATGAAAGGAAGGAGAAAGAAGTTGCAGATTCAGAGAATTCAAGTCTCAGATGGAGGCTGGCTAGACAATGAAGATCAAATGGCTGATGAAACGGTAAAGTTCTATCAAAATTAGTTCACTCAGGCAGAAGTGAGTCATAACTCTGAAGGTTTGCTATCCCACATTCTATGCATGGTAGATCAAGAAACTAATGACATGCTATGCAAGGTGCCCAGTGATGAGGAAGTGAAAACTGTTGTGTTTAAGCTCAGTGGTAGTAGTGCCAATGGCCCTGATGGTTTCTCAGATATTTTTTTCACGACCCAAACCGAAGGGCTGTGACTGACACCCAAGACCCTACTCAGCTGAGTACCATACTACCATTCTATTCATAAGTCACAACCTTTTGTGAATCTTTAAATTATGAAATGACGCTTCCGTCAGGTAAAACATGAAAAACTTTTTAATAAAACTCTTTCATCAATTCAGGGACTCCTCCCTTATCATTAATTCAAAGAAAACCTTTAGTCACATTTAAATCTTTAGAATAATGCACATGAACACATCGCCCTACATAGACGCTTTACATAACTGTCGACATCTCGATGCACAATCCATAGGACACTTGTCACAACCCAACCGGAGGGCCATGACGGGTACCCGGTGCTAACCCACCCGGACACCTCTTATCGTACTCTCATATTCACATCTAGGTGAGCCACATGGCTTACTTATAATTTATATACATCAATTGTGCTAATCTCGTTAGGCAACAACACATTTATATCATCATCAATAATAATGCCCATATCCATATACACAAGCGGACGAGTCTATCAAAATGACATACAAAATATGACCCGACAAGGCTAAGCACATCTAATCATATACAACTGTCTACGAGCCTCTAAGGAGAGTATGTCACATAATATAGGCGGGATAGGACCCCGCCTTGCCCATGGTTATGTGCACAAAAGAATAATACCAAAAGCTGTAGCTCCGGAATGAAATGGAGCTTCTCTATATAGTCCCTGAGTGAGAAGTCTATGGATCAGTCCTATCTCCCTGTCCACCAGCGGGCATGACGTAGTGTCCACAAACAAAAGGACGTCAGTACGAATAATGTACTTAGTATGTAAAGCATAATCAACATCTTAACATGAGCGTAAAAGACAGCACAAGAAATAGCATAGGATGGGGGAATCAGGGAGTAGTAGAGCCATCATCATAATTACTTACTTGTCTTTCATAGGGACCTTCCATTTCTAGTGCGTGCTCATGTACATACATATATACATATACAAATATCCATATTCGTGTCTATATTTATATACATATTCATATCCATAGCGTACCCGACCAGGAAGGTTTGGTGGTTTCACATACCCGGCCATGATAAGGCTCGGTGGCATACATACCTGGCCCTACCAAGGCTCAGTGTTATCCATACCCAACTGCATTGGTGTGCACGCGATAGGTGCCATACCCGGCTATATAAGCTCGGTGTTACATAATAGTCATACATACTTAAATCCGTATACATAGGAGTTCATAAGTATCATCGTCATCATTGACATCATCATTTTCGTTATATTTATCCTTAGAGGATCAACTATTATATAAAAGAGGCAATAGAATCGTGAACGTATCGAGAATCATAATCTTTGGAAACCTTAGATATAGAGTCATTTGGAAGACATTATGGAACTCAAGAAAGGATACATATAGCAAGGGAACCATGCCTTAATGAAAGAAGGGTTAGTCTTACATACCTCTTTGTCTCCTTAACTATTTAACATTCCCCATTGAAGCTTGAATAATCTACATTTGGAAGGATTCATAGGATGGTTAAGCCTTAATGATACTCCTAAATTCAAACTAGAATAATTCATGACCTAATGAAAATTGGGCAGCATTTCCCCTATTTCGTCAACTTCCACTATATCACCAGACAACTCCCAAACAACCACAATAATATCCACAATATCATAATCAAGTATTCACATTCGATTTAGCCTTCCAAATTCATCATTGTGTTCAACTTATGCTAGCAACTTGATACCCATTTTAGCACATTTCATATAATGTGTCTTCATCACCATTATTACTTTCCATAGAAATATTATACCCATATTATACTAAGAATCATAACTCAAGTTAGCTTACTACTCAAAAGCCTCATAAAAACTACATTTAGAACTCATCTTCCACTTTTTCCTTCTACCCAAGTTGTTCAACAAATAAACATTCTTGATAATATGTAATAAGTATGAAAATTAACCTTTTATCTTATAGGAATGAGCTTTGGAGGAAGCTATCAACTTATATGAAAACCCTAGCTTCAATATCCAAAGGATTCTTGGAGTTTATTAACCCTAGCAAGACCTCTAGCACATGGGTATCTTGATTCTTACTTATTGATATTTGATCTCTCTTGGATTTTGCCTTTGATTAGTTTATGGAGTGGAAGAGAGGGTTTTTAGAGAGCCTTTGGATCTGTTTTGGTAAAATAATATGTCCAAATGGAGTGGAACGAAATATATAAAGCGGAACTTAAACTCCCGTCGGGCAATTCTGCGGCGATTTTGACGGGCCGTATAAATTCCTACAGACCGTCAAAATGGTCCGTAGAATTGCCCAGTCAAATATGGGTCACTGTGACCATTTGACGCTGGGCTGTGTCAATTAGATGGACTGCAGAATTTTCTGCGGGGCGTCAAAATTCCTGCGGGCCGTCAAATGGTCCGCATAAACTTTTGCTCAGACAGTCTGTCGTAAAACATGCATAACGTTTTACTCAGACGTCACATTGACGAACAGTTTGTTGCGTTGGAAACTAGACTCGATGAAATTCAATTTGGAAACAAAGAACCACACCAAAACTCCTCATATTCTAGGAGATATGCCCCCACAAATTTGGACCAAAAATCTGTCCGAAAATTTTGCCAAGTTTTACAAAAGTTCCCACAAACTCAATTTCTTTATTTGTTTGTTCTTAAATCCTTCCATAGCTCATTTAATGGGCTTAAACCCCCATAACCATAATATGGGAACATGTAATCTCATATATCCTAAGGTAACTCCCATTTCCACGATTAGGACAACTAACGCCTAACGAATCTCAACGGACGAAACTACGAGGTGTAACACACTGTCTGCAAAAGTCTCTAATATGTAACAAGATACCATAACATAATTTGGCCAAGGGCCCCAGCATATCCATAATGCATGTGGCTCGAGGACATACATAAGTATTCTGACTCGGCAACACTCCGAATAGAAATGGAGTTCACCAATCCAGCTGATAGCCTGGGAACATCCTATAGCAAGTGTCCTTTACTAAACTGTCTGCACCTGTGTGGCATGAAACGCAGCGCCCCTAAGCAAAGGGATGTCAGTACGAATAATATACAAAATATACAAGGCAGAATTGAAACAATAGATCTCGACTCGAATGATAAAAGAGTAACAGACTCAATCTGTATCCGTAACCAATACTGATAATCATGTATGTGCATATGAACTTTTAATACATCATGTGTGTGTATATATATATATATATATATAATGCATACCTTCGTCCTGCTCGCAGCCCCTTCGAATATAATAGCATAATGGCCCCATCGGGCATCATAATCCTCGTATACCAGCTGATCAGGTGGTTTGCGTATGTAATGCCTTAGCCCTTTTCCCCTTACCCATAAAATCATGTCGTGTATATATATATATATATATATATATATATATATATATATATAATGTGTGTGTGTGTGTGGAAATGCATAATAATATTTGTAAACCATCAAAAGACTCCCTTTCAGAGCAACTTTTATGTCAAAATGGGAACATCTTCCTTTTTTCTTTTGTCTCCTTCGAGACTTAAAAATCAAATATGAAATCCATATGAATATAGAGGCCTTATGAATGTCCCCTTCGGTATTTAGACACAATCATGGAAACATACAACTTACGGGTGCCCCTTCGGGACTTAAGAGGTCAAGGAACTCAGGATATGAACAACACCAATATAAACATAGGGTCATGAGCTCCTACATCTAGCAGTGGATTCATTACGAGTGTAATTGCGTTCGAACTAATGGTAGATCATGCCAAAATGAAAGAAAGGATATGTCATGACCCAACCCCGTGGGCCGCGACTAGTGCCCGACTTGGACACTCGTACATACTTACTAACCAAATTTCACGTACTTCTACATAAAATGAATCTTGTGCATACAAAGTCATATACGTGCCATTTAAAACGTTATTTATGTCATAACACATAAATCGATCAACTTAACGTAGGGCAGGGGAAAACCGGACACAAACCAAATAAGCATCACTGAACAAACGCGACCCATGACCCACTTACATGTCTACAAGCCTCTAATACAGACAACGGAATCATATGACGGGACAGGGCCCCGCCGTACCCCAAATATAATGATAAACACAAAGACATATACAACTGAAGGATTTGTACCAAAAAGATGGGCTCCGGATCAAAGGAGCACTCCAAACAGCAGACTGTGTACCTAGGCTGGCGGATCACCACAATAAGCGTCTGTACCTGCGTGGCATGAAACACAGCCCCCGAAGAAGAGGGGGTCAGTACGAAATATGTACCGAGTATGTAAAGCATGGAGTACAGAAAACAGAACATACCGGATCAACAGTACAGGGGTAAATACATTATTCATATTATTAAAGCGCTATTTCCCGATCGCTAATCACGTAAGCAGATGTCATATGTTAGTAAAGTGCAGACTAGGAATATCAGAATAATTATTCCCAAATGCAGATCATATAAGCCGAAGTCGTATGTCAGAAGAAGTACGAACTCAGGATGTTAAAATGCTTGTTTTCCAAACACGGATTACATATATCAATATCATAGGTCAGAAGAAATACAGAGGATACAACATGCCAGAGAACTTACTTTCCAGACACAAACCGTGCATATCAGAATCGTGTATCGTATATGTGCGTATACCAGATCCCGGCCCTTCCACGAGGGACGCGGTAAATCATATGTCATGTATACAGGTAACAGAACCCGGCCCTCTGCTGCGGGACGCGGTGAATCATATATCATATGCCATCCTGGCCACCGCCCCGTATCATCATAAACATATATATATAACAGAACTCGGCCCGCAGGGGAGAGGGACGCGGTGAACAATGCAGAGGAAGACGCACGATAACATAACAGAACCTGGCCCGGGCGCAATGAGTAACATACTGAAGTCTACACGAACAGAGCAGTGAGAAACCATATGCACACACATCCAGACTCGACAGATACAGACATTTATCGATACTCAAGGATCATATACATATTCCGAGTCGATCGGAGCCAATATGTGAAAGTTACGGACATTTTACCACAGAGCATTTGCGAACATTTCAAAGCAAATCCAAACGACAGAGCAGTTCGAAGAAATCGGACGATAGTCATAATGTACATATATGCTTTTTGGATGGCACGATAGATTGTATCAAAACAAAACCTCTGGAATCATTTTACACATCAAAATATATTATAAGACCCGTTAGAATAGTTACAGCACTTACCGTTTGATAAACAGAACAATCATCAAAAGTTCCCTTGGAATAACGTGCGAAGATATCACATAAGACATTTAAGGGACCCGATAGAACAAGTCAAGTCATAAATCATATAAAAGAATTCGGACGATGTTCATAATGAATGTCTTGTGGAAGTCACAATGGGTTACGTCAAAATAATATTTCTAGGATCGTTTTACGCTTCAAAATATGTCATAAGATTCAAGGAATAGTAAAAAACTTGTCGTTTAGTAGTTGAGGGAGTAGCTAAGAGTTTCCTTTAATTATTGCTCAAAAACAAGTCAATAACGCAATAGGGGCGGATTCGGAAATAGTGGGCCTACCTCGGGTCAACCGAGGTGGCGGACACAAATTACGTACATTAAGCCTTAGGGAGTCACTTATGAAAGTTTTAGTGTCATTCGGTTGCATTTGGAAAGTTATAGATGTTTAAGCAATTGTTTCAACAAAGCATGAAAAACTTAATTCAATTTTATTGAATGAAAAAGGGTCAAATTCAAACTCGGATTTCTAAGAATAAAATCGTTCTCGAGGCTCGTATCCAAACCTATTAGGTCTAACACATGCCAAAGGAAGGAAAGGTAAAGCTTTACATACCTTTTCCGCTTCTTACGCTACTCCAAATTCAAATCCCGTTTGCTCCAAAATCTACAAATGGGTCACAATTACCAAATATAAATTAGAAGCCTTTAGAAGGTAAATCTTAGAGTAATGCTTGTCTACCGAAATTTCGGCAGCATTTTCCCTGTAAATGTGCCATCCCCGAGAATTCGACTCGGCCAAAATGTCAACAACAACAACACCAACAACATCAACAATCGAATTAAAACACATTCTAGCATGAATAGTATTCCTTTCTACATAGTGCGACAACTTCTAATTTAATTTCGCACTTCCAATCCAATATCAATGTTTTCATATTCATTTACTACTCAAGATCATCCCAATACAATTCGGAAGCAATTCATATTATTCTACAGAATATTTACAAAATATACAAAAACTTCACCAAAATCATAATTCATCCGAAACTTCTAATCTTCGACATAAATATTCATAAAACATTTTCATCTTCCAACTTTATTAACAATAATCATAATTCGCACCTTAACAATTTCATTTTCATCATTACATAAATCTACCATAAAATCACAAAACTTCCCATAACAACTTACCAACCAATCTTTCATGCCAAAATGGACTAATATCCTTCCAAATTCACCAGTCAACATAATAATTCACATCTAGAACTCCATTTCCATAATTACATAAAAATTACATTAAAATCACATAAGTTCCTACAATCATTTTCAACAATTTTCCATGCCATCTTAAACCATTTTCTTCCATTTCCATCACAAAGCTTCAACAACATAATTAACATAACAAATAAAATTTGTTCACCTTTCTCCATCCACCCACCACATTCGGCCACATACCAACACACCCATAACGTGTCAATTTCACACTTTTTATTCATTTCTACATACTACAACATATATAACCTTCCATAACATATAAAGAACATGAAATTCTTACCTTTTTCCAAAATTCTTCACTTGCCACCAAAGCGACTTTCTTGCCAAAATAATTATACCACTTCGAAGAGGGTCTCAAGCTTAGTAAGAATACAAGAAAATTATGATTTTTGGATCAAGAGTTGAAGAGCAAAAATTTTTCTCTTTTTTTTTTCAAGTGGCCGAATGGCCTCTCTATTGTTCTTGCTCTCTTCTTTTTCTTGAAACTTCTAATTTTATGCTACAAGTTATGACCCCTTTCATTTATTTATTGGCTTGATTTTTTAATTTTCATGGGCTTGGCCCATTTTTTTCCTTGGCCATAGCCGGCCACCACCCTTAATTTGGGCCTCTTTTCTATATTATTTTTTGAGCCCAATTAGTTGTGGCTAATTTTTGTAATTCATGAAACAAATTTCTGAAATTCCAATTTTGTCCTTAGCCTCCCTCCATATTTCCACATCAATATTTTTCCATGAACAACATATATATTGTACAAAATCAAAATATGGCCTTGTCTTTAACTTGTCACAATTATTTCAAATTTTCCGAATATGCAAAATTGCGGGATATAACATCCTCCCCCCCTTTAGAACATTCGTCCTCGAATGTTCAACTGACCTTATGGGGTCTCATAATACTTCGGGGAGGTCTCTTCCTTTCCTTTGAAATTTTCCAAAAGTTACCATTACTATCCCCTCTTTCGTACTTGCTTTCTTTCTATTCCTGAGCATCGTTATGCTTAGGACTTTCCAACCTTAACTAGTGGTGGAATCATACTATAGCTTTCGCTTCGTCTTTTAGATTCCGTTCAGTTATTGCCTTTCATGTATTACAACACCGACTGTTGGGGCCCACCGTCGATCGGTGCGGTCATAAATGGGATGTCGTACGCATACACGTATATTTACTACCATTCTTCTCACAAAACATTTCCAAACACTTATTCAAACTTACTCTGATCCCAGAACTGTGTTGCGCTTCCTTTTTCTTCACCGGCCGAGTCTGCCTTAGCCTACCCGACCTATTCAGGGTTCCTTTGGGTTACCCCAAATTCCCCATCTGTCTTTTATCTCTACATTTATAAAAATTTCAGTATACTTCCCAGGGGGTCACCCATCCCAGAATTGTTCTGATCCCAGCACGCTTAACCTCGAAACTTTAATGCATTTCAGTGCCCTAACGCTGGTATAATCACGTCCACTTCCCGCACGACTTTCATCACGTAATCTAGGGTAGGTCGGGGTCCTAACAACTTTCGAAAGGTTCTCGTAGGGAAGTGTAAAACGGTCCTAGAAAGATTATTTTGACGTAACCCATTGTGACTTCCGCAAGACATACATTATGAACATCGTCCGAATTCTTTTATATGATTTATCACTTGACTTGTTCTATCGGGTCCCTTAAATGTTTTATGTGATATCTTCGCACGTTCTTCCAAGGGAACTTTTGATGATTGTTCCGTTTATCAAACGGTAAGTGCTGTAACTATTCTAACGGGTCTTATAATATATTTTGATGTGTAAAATAATTCTAGACGTTTTGTTTTGATACAATCTATCGTGCCATCCAAAAAGCATATATGTACATTATGACTATCGTCCGATTTCTTCGAACTGCTCTGTCGTTTGGATTTGCTTTGAAATGTTCGCAAATGCTCTGTGGTAAAATGTCCGTAACTTTCACATATTGGCTCCGATCGACTCGGAATATGTATATGATCCTTGAGTATCGATAAATGTCTGTATCTGTCGAGTCTGGATGTGTGTGCATATGGTTTCTCACTGCTCTATTCGTGCAGACTTCAGTATGTTACTCACTGCGCCCGAGCCAGGTTCTGTTATGTTATCGTGCGTCTTCCTCTGCATTGTTCATCGCGTCCCTCTCCCCTGCGGGCCGGGTTCTGTTAAATATATATATGTTTATGATGATATGGGGCGGTGGCCAGGATGGCATATGATATATGATTCACCGCGTCCCGCAGCAGAGGGCCGGGTTCTGTTACCTGTATACATGACATATGATTTACCGCGTCCCTCAGCAAAGGGCCGGGATCTGTTATCTGCATACATGTTATATGTTTCTGTCATGCATTGATATTTCTGTCCACCGCGCCCCTTACTAAAGGGCCGGGATCTGTTACATGCATATATGACATATGTCTTTGGCATCTGACGATTCTGTACACCGCGTCCCTCGTGGAAGGGTCGGGATCTGGTATACGCACATATACAATACACGATTCTGATATGCACGGTTTGTGTCTGGAAAGTAAGTTCTCTGGCATGTTGTATCCTCTGTATTTCTTCTGACCTATGATATTGATATATGTAATCCGTGTTTGGAAAACAAGCATTTTAACATTCTGAGTTCGTACTTCTTCTGACATACGACTTCGGCTTATATGATCTGCATTTGGGAATAATTATTCTGATATTCCTAGTCTACACTTTACTAACATATGACATCTGCTTACGTGATTAGCGATCGGGAAATAGCGCTTTAATAATATGAATAATGTATTTACCCTTGTACTGTTGATCCGGTATGTTCTGTTTTCTGTACTCCATGCTTTACATACTCGGTACATATTTCGTACTGACCCCCTCTTCTTCGGGGGCTGCGTTTCATGCCACGCAAGTACAGACGCTTATTGTGGTGATCCGCCAGCCTAGGTACACAGTCTGCTGTTTGGAGTGCTCCTTTGATCCGGAGCCCATCTTTTTGGTACAAATCCTTCAGTTGTATATGTCTTTGTGTTTATGATTATTTTTGGGGTACGGCGGGGCCCTGTCCCGTCATATGATTCCGTTGTCTGTATTAGAGGCCTGTAGACATGTAAGTGGGTCATGGGTCGCGTTTGTTCAGTGATGCTTATTTGGTTTGTGTCCAGTTTTCCCCTGCCCTACGTTAAGTTGATCGATTTATGTGTCATGACATAAATAACGTTTTAAATGGCACGTATATGACTTTGTATGCACAAGAATCATTTTATGTAGAAGTACGTGAAATTTGGTTAGTAAGTATGTACGAGTGTCCAAGTCGGGCAGTAGTCGCGGCTCACGGGGTTGGGTCATGACAGGATAACCTTAACATACCTGGAAGCTTACTTCTCGACTTTCCAACCTACTTCCTGTCTCGCAATCTACATATAAAATCATTCCTACTATCGTTAGGCTCATCGTGATATGCTTCTCATATGCCTTCTAATTAAATCCTCTAAAGATGTGCCAAAATTCGGGCAGCATCTCCCCTGTTTATAACCCTAACCCAAAATCACAATTCCAACAACCAACAACAAGAACAACACTAACATCATCAACATCATCATCGGTACCAATATGCTCCATAAAATATCCCACACGATGTTTTTTCAATTTCTCAAACAACCATTAACAACATCCACAATACCATAATCAAAGAATTATATTCAATTTAATCTCAAACTAATCCAAAATCTCCTTCTAAATTCATCCCATAGTCCTCGTCTTCACTTTAATACTTTGCAACTTCTCTACTATGATTCTCTTCTTTTATAGGACTTGCTTGTTATGTCCCGTGTTTTCGTATAATTGGAAATCGAGAAATAATTACGACTTGTGTGTTATAAGGACATAATTTGATTTTAGTGAATATGACTATGTTGGTTATGGAATCTTTAATGTTAAGACATCGGGAAAGGCCGAGGGTAAATTTGGAATTTCGGAAATTAGTTTCGGGAATTGCAAAACGGGACGTTTTATGATTGGGCCAAGAAAAATACAACATATAAATTGAGGCCCAATGTTTAGAGGTGGCCGGCCATATCCATGGCCCAAGCCCCTTTGTTAATGATCATGTGCTATGCACATGATCAAATATATGGATATATATCATGTTATACTTGGTAATTATCTAGAACAAAGAACAAAAATTCAAGAACACCAAGCAAATAGAGCTCTCAGCCGAAGGAGAAAATAGAGAAAAAGAAAATTTTCCAAGCTTTGTTTGAGGTCCAAAAATCTTAATTTCTACATAGTTGTGGAGTACTCAAGACCCTCTTCAACGGGGTATAATTAGTTTGGCACAAGAACTACGTTTGCGACAAGGCGGGGTTTCAAGAAAAGGTGAGAATTCTTACACTTTTATGATATAGAATTGATATGAATGTGTTGAGGATTGAGAATAGACGAGAATCCCGTAACTTTGGTGTATATAGAAAGCCGTGGGTGTGTGTGTATATTGTATGTTGGCCGTGAGCCTAGGAAGAAGAAAGTGGTGTGAATTGATCTTGTTTAGTTTGTATAATGTGTTGTTGTGATCTTTATGTCGTAAATGATTGATTGATGAATTAAATTGGCGTTGGAAAATGATTTCGGACATTATCGGAAAGTGTATACCTTTGGTATAATTGTGTATATCATTGTATATTTAGGGTGCTAAATACTTTAAATATGAGTTATAGTTGATATTAATGAATTCGGAATGAAACGACGCAAGTTAGAATGTTCGTCGTGAATTTTCGATGTTTTGAAGAATTATGGAAAGTAATGGATTTTGGGGCAATTTCGTGTATGGCTTGGACTGTATTTGGGATGTGATTGTATAAGTTTGAATGAGGAAATGAATACAATTATGTAGATATAGAGTTGGAGTTTTGGAAGTTTGAATGAAAGTTGCCAACTTAGGTAACAAAGTAGAACTTTGAAGCTAGAGTGGTTTGATTATTACTTGTGTTGTTTGATGATGTGTGGGCTGTTGTATTGATGTATTTTGAGCCGAGCTAAGTCTCGGGGATGTTAGATTTATAGGGGAAATGCTGCCGAAATTTCGGTAGGCAAAAAATGAGGTTAAAGGCATTTTTAAGCCTAAGAATCTCAATTGGTAACTTTGACCATTTGCAGATTTCAGACGAAACGGGACTTGACTTCTGGGAGAGCATACGACGTCTGTAAGGTATGTAAAGCTTCCCACTCCTTCGTTTGGCATAACTTAGTATGATAGGAAAATATCAGAACTTCCGGAGCGTCTCTGCTCCTCGAGACCCGATCCACAGAAGAGTTACCATTCATTCAAGTCAATTGAAGCCTAAGGGCTCTATTTTGGCTAGAAAACCACCATTCGTCCGAAACCTATCGAAATGTGGTCGGGTAACTTAGAAATGATTAGGTATGACCTTTGGCATATAAATATTCGTAAAATGTGTTCGCCACCTCAATTTGACTCGAGGTGGGCCTGCTAACCCCGAGACGCCCTATTTGTCTTATTGGGCTGTCCTTTGAAATAGAGTTCGAAATGATACTTTCGATTTCGGAACTTCCTCCTACGGGATATGTTTTGAATATTACGATACGCTAAGTTACGTTTTGAGCTATATGTACTACTTTGGAAACGTTTTGTGAAACGAAACCTTATATCGACTAAGTATCCGATTATTTTGTATTATGAAATGACTTATGGGATTACTCTGTTTTGAAAGACTATTTTGAAGTATGATTTGCATTTGTTTGCTCACGACTCCGCTCTTGCCTTGTTATGACTTCGTTCACCGGTTCCCGGGCCGGTTTTGATTCGTGCGCCTTGTGATAATTCGGATGTATGCTGTGTTACGGTTCCAGAGGCTTCGCCATAGGGCCGGGTTCCGTTTGGAGTTATGCTGTGATATGGCTCGTGATGCGATACGCTCACCTATGATTATGTTTGTGTTCGGGGATGTACGGAGATTTGAAACCTTCTGGTGTTATGCTGTGTGTGGCGCCAGCGTCGGAGTGGCGACCACGTTCCTAAGCGTTTGCATGATTTCGTTTGCATTATGTATACGTATATGATTTCGATACGGATTTTGACATACCAATTTGTGCTCCACTTTGACATCTGACTTGCTTTCGGTTTTGATCCATATTTTTGTACTCCGTGCTTTACATACTCAGTACATATTTCATACTGACCCCCTTTCTTCGGGGTCTGCGTTTTATGCCCGCAGGTGCAGACATTGGTGATCCTCCGCAGTAGGCTTCACTCTTTGCTATTCCGGACTACTCCTCTTTGATCCGGAGTCCACTTCTGGTACAAATTCCTTTTGCTTTGTATATATTCTGTACATTTGACTATTTGGGTACGGCGGGGCCCTGTCTCGCCATATGTCTTTGTTTTGAATTCGTAGAGGCCTGTAGTTATATATGTGGGGTAAGGGTCCTGTGTATGATGGTTTGATTTCATTTCTGGTCTTAAAGCGGTCTGTTTGTTATGATGGCCCCATATGGCCCTTATGCTTATGTTTACACTTTTGACCGGCGATGTCTATTCCGCCGCTCCGTTTGTATTTGATATGGTATTTTGATTTGGCGTGACCTCTTAAGACATATTTTCATGAATTATGTTTGATATGATTTCGTAAAATTCGGAAATAAGTTTGGACCTTATAATGAATGTGTGATTCGGTCTGGGCACCCAGGTAGGGTGCCAGTCGCGGCCCACGGGGCTGGGTCGTGACATTGCTAAACCTTCAAATCAACTTAATCATGAGAAATAGGATGGAGAACATACCTTACACTAGAAGAACTTCACCCCACTCGACTTCTTCCAAGACCAAATTCATCACAACATTAAGTAGAGACAATAACAATCCTTCTCCATGAATTAGCTTGGGGTTTTGGAGTTTGATCCTCTTTTGTGATGGTATAGAATATTTTCGAATGGTGGAGAACCTTCAAGAACACTCTTATAATGGAGAGAGAAGTGTGGGAAGTTCTAGAGAAATGTGGAGATGAGAAATGGTGAGAAATTAGGTGATTTAGATGACTTAAACGGGTATATATAGTCGTCCAATTCAGGTTGGGTGTGTGGGCCGAAATTGGTGGACTTTTTAAGAGGTTTCTAGAATTTCTGCGTAGGTTCGCTGGCTTCTGGCAGTCCATTTTAAAATGCCCATAACTCCCTACTCCAATGTTGTATTGATGAACGGTTTGTTGTATTGATAACTATACTCGACGAAATTTATTTCAGACTCTTGAAACATCTCAAAACTCCTGATATACCAGGAGATATACCTTTCTGAATTTGACCCAAAATTTCTGTTCGAAATTCTACCAAATTTTCGACAAAGTTATTTTCTTCGATTTTCTTGATCTCGGAATCTTTTGAGACTTTCCATACATAATATTTATCATTAATTATACTCGATAAGGGTCATGTTCTTTGGTTCTAAGGTTGTCCTTCTAGACTACGACTTACAAAATCATAATTCATCCTTTACTCATACAATATCCTTAATAATGCTTTGTTCCTCATAATCCAAAGTTATTTTTCTTAGCCATAGCTCGACATACTTACGTTCAAATTTAATAAATGCTTCCCTGAAAGTACGGGGTGTAACATCCTTCCCCCCTTTAGAAACATTCGTCCTCGAATGTTGTAACTTGTGAGCTTACGATGCTATCCTTATTATTTTTTTTTTTGAAATGGTTGTCCTCCCTTAGGCCCTGATCTCCATACTCTTATAATATGGGCTCTATTCCCCTAACTGTTTGTTGAACTCATCCATTAGTTTCATATCCTCATGTCCTTATATATGTAACCAGTGATCAACTGATATCCAGTTATCGTCCTGTTCCCATTTATCAATTAAGCGGATCTCTTAGGCCCTTAAATTCCCATCTTCTCTATTTATATCCTTGAATATTTTTCTTGCGATCTTATCACCATCTACCCCCCTCTCTTACACTTGCCTTAGCCCATCAAATCCTCTGTTAATTCCACTTTCGATTCCGGTTTATATCTAGTCTAACACTATCAATATACTGTCTTATCTACTTCCACGACTCAGACGTTCATTGGCTTAGTTCATCTTGCTTCGTAGCACTTTATTACTATTTGGTTGCACCATAGTCAGGCGTCATAATTCTTCTAATATCTACTCGATCCTTGCGGTATTTTATCTCCCAACTAAATTAACATCGAAATTCCTCTCACCAATACCCGTCACGTAATCCCTTTTATCATTTCCCTCAGTATTCTTCTTTTACTTTTGAACTTCGCCTGACTCTTACTTGATAAATCTTTCCCACAGTCTGGCACACTGTCTTCCTTTCCTTCGAAGATCATTGAACTTCCTATTAGTATTGACTTTCATCTCATTTTGTGCTACGATTTCTTTTTAGTAATCCCGATTGTCCTTATACTTATCCCGGTTCAGCTTACAGGCCCTGCTTACTCCTCCGTTTACCTCTTGGAGTATGTTGTTGCATGTTTAGATGTAACCAAAAATTTCTCCAGTGCAAGCGATTTGAACCATAGCCCAGGAACACAATGTATCACATTGACGAAACTTATTATTCTCTTTGATTTTCTTTAACCTTCATCATCTTGTCGTACTTCCTTTTCCATACTTGTCCCATAATATACTTTCATTATCTCTTATTTACCAATCTAAAAATCGCAATGCTACATTTGAGTTCTTAATGTCAACTTTCCGTAAATCTTCAATAAATCTCAATTCTCCAAAATCCCGAATGCAAATCATTCCAGTTTCTTTCCAGGGTTCCTCCCTTAAATTAAATTAAAATCATCCTAAAACTTCTGTTTGAAAGCGTCTCATAATTTTTCATTCAATCATGACTTACCAAACGTCTGACTGTGACATTTCCCTTTACTCTTTCTTATGGCATAGACATTCAAAAAATCCATTCTGTAAAAATTTCGGCAGAGTTTCCTCTATAATTCTTACTACCTCAATCCTGCACACATGTTAGAAAACACATCCAATGCCTCATAAGGCGATCACAAATACCCATAACATCTCGCCCAAGTTCTTAGATCAACGTCTATCAACATCAATAAAGCAGGAAACATACCTTTCGGATTAACAACTTCAATTCTCATCAATGACCTCCTGGCGGCATAATCAACTACTTATCCTCAATTTAAACATTCAAAGTTAGAATCAAGGACATCATATCCTATGATTTAGCTTTACTACACGATCTAAGATAAGAAAGAAAGGTCAATGGTTCCTAAATGCCCTGTAGCCTCTTGCTTATAAATGTGGCGCGCAACACACCATAAAAAGACTCTACTAGACACGACTTTAGAGACAACCCCTAGGACGAACTGCTATGATACCACTACTGTCACGACCCAAACCGGAGGGCCACGACTGACACCCAAGACCCTACTTGGCTGAGTGCCATACTACCATTCTATTCATAAGTCACAACCTTTTATGATTCTTTAAATTATGACATGACGCTTTCGTCATGTAAAACATGAACAACTTTTTAATAAAAGTCTTTCATCAAGTTAGGGACTTCTCCCTTATTGTTAATTCAAAGAAAATCTTTAATCACAATAGAATCTTTAAAAAAATGCACATGAACACATCGACCTATATGGCTGCTTTACACAACTGTCGGCATCTCGACGCACTATCCACAGAACAGTGTCTGCAAAAGTCTCTAACATGTAACAAGATACCAAAACATAAGTTGGGCCAGGGCCCCAACATACGCGTAATGCATCTGACTCGAGGACATACATAAGTACTCTGACTCGGCAACACTCCTAATAGAAA
Source organism: Lycium barbarum (assembly GCF_019175385.1). Lineage (NCBI taxonomy): Eukaryota > Viridiplantae > Streptophyta > Magnoliopsida > Solanales > Solanaceae > Lycium > Lycium barbarum. The sequence continues at coordinate 39,114,460 of NC_083339.1, read as the reverse complement.
TGGAGTTCACCAATCCAGCTGATAGCCTGGAAATATCCTATAGCAAGTGTCCTTTACTCAACTATCTGCACCTGTGTGGCATGAAACACAGTGCCCCCAGGCATAGGAACGTTAGTATGAATAATATACCGAGTATCTAAGTAAGAATTGAAACAATATATCTCGATTCGAATGATAAAAGAGTAACAAATCAATCTGTACCTGTAACCAGTACTGATAATCATGTGTGTGCATAAGTTCTATGTGTGTGTATATATATAATGCATACCTTTGCCCTGCTTGCAGCCCCTTCGGGCATAATAGCATAATGGCCCCATCGGGCATCATAATCATCGTATACCAGTTGATCAGGTGGTTTGCATATATATAGTGTGCAAATGCATAATAATCTTTGTAAACCATCAAAAAACTCCCTTCGGAGCAACTTTTATGTCAAAATGGGAACTTCTTCCCCTTTTCATTTGTCTCTTTCGAGACTTAAAAATGAAATATGAAATGCATATGAATAAAGAGTCCTTATGAATGTCCCCTTAGGGATTTAGACACCATCATGGAAACATACAACTTACGGATGCCCCTTCGGGACTTAAGAGGTTAAGAAACTTAGGATATGAACAACACCAATATAAACATAGGGACATGAGCTCTTACATCTAGGAGTGGATTCATTATGAGTGTAATCACATTCGAGCTTATGGTAGATCATGCCAAAATGAAAGAAAGGATAACCTTAACATACCTGGAAGCTTACTTCTCGACTTTCTAACCTACTTCCTGTCTCGCAATCTACATATAAAACCATCCGTACTATCGTTAGGCTCATTGTGATATGCTAGTTTTATGCCTTCAAATTAAATCCTCTTAAGATCTGTCGAAATTCGAGCAACATCTTCCCTATTTATATCCCTAACCCAAAATCACAATACTAATAACCAACAACAATAACACTAATGTTATGCCTCTTGTTTTAGTCGTAGGAGAACCAATGATTTCCTTGTCAAGTATGCCTTTTGAATAGAGACTCGAGCCCGAGTTTTGGAGATAGAATGTATCTTACCCCGTGTACAAAGGTACCAGCAGGTATTCCTGACAATTTACAGGGTTAGAAGTTGAACGAATCGAATCGACGCAACCTGAACTGATTCAGGAAAATCTACAGACACCAGTCATCGTTGACGAGCTGTCGATGGACCACCGTTGTGCGGCATCGTTATAGTTTTGCAGCCTTGAATCTGCAAGCGCAGGTCGACAGAGCATGTCAACGGACCATCGACACGTGGACGGGTCATCGACTGTTCGTCGAACCGCACCGCTGAAACTTTTTAGTTCCAAGTATAAATATATGATCCCACGACTTTATTTCTCATTTACTCTCTTCCAAGTCATAGAAAGCCCTAGTATATTAACTCCTAATATTTCTTGTCATAATAGGGGAGATTTGGTAAGATCCGAGCCCCGTAAAACCTGAGCTTGTGAAGAAGAAGGTTGCTTCTAGGGTTTCTTCAAGGTTGTGAAGCTTAGGAAGTTGCAGTTCAAGCTGATCCTTGGAATTTTAGACCCCTCAAGGTATGTAAATGATTTCTACCCTTGTATTTAAGTTAATTATCAAGAGTTTTAGTGGTTTTAAGTGAAGAGAAGATACTTATGGAAGTAGTAAATGGATGAAGGGTAAGATAGTGATTTGAGGCTATTTTAAAAGATGATTGGGATTGATTAGTGAACGAGGTAAATATTCTAATTGAGGCCTACGTTATCTTGATTGTAGACTTACAAGTTCGAGGAGTAGAAGTTGGATGATTAGATATATTCTAAGGTATGTTAAGGCTACCCCTTTATTTCTTTGGCATGATCCTATGGTATGAGCCAACAAGAAAGTAAGCGGGCTTCCATATTACTCTACTCTTAGAAGAATTAGGAGTACTTCAATCTTTGATGTTCTTGTACCCCGTTGATGATTGTCCCTTATGTTCATGGGTCCAGCTCTATGTGTACAATTTATGCATTCATTACATTCATTCATTCAATTATATATATATATATGTACATATATGTACATATATATATATATATATATATATATATATATATATATATATATATATATATGCATATGCATTTTGATCCGTGACCAGAACGCATTATATACGCGAATGTTAGAGGCATAAGGGGTATAGGAAGGGGGAAGGCGTTATATACGCATTACCACCTGATCAGATGTGCACAGTGATGATGATATATGGATCGGGCCGTACGTTCCTCAGCACTATTATATGGGACATGGATCGGGCTGAACGTTCCTCAGCATTATGACCTATACATATACATGAGCACGATTATCATTGAGAGCATGCATATTATGCGCCCATAGAGGCATTGTTAGTTATACAGATTTATGCAGATACATAAAGATACTAGTTCATATAAATACATGCAGATAGTCATTTCAGTTTATCAGTTCGGATTTTATTCATGATTTTTGTATATATACATGTTGTTCTTATGCCTTACATACTCAATACATTATCCGTACTGACTCCCCATTGCTCGGGGGGCTGCGTTCATGCCCACAGGTTCAGGTAGATCGACAGGTGGTCCAGCTCAGTGGGATCTCTATATCCAGCAGTGGTCAGTGCGCTCCCTTTGATTCAGAGTTGCAGCCGATTTTGGTATGCCACCCTTTTGAGATGTATATGCATATGGGTATGAGGGAGCCCTGTCCTGTCCTTTCTACAACTTTATTCCAGTAGAGGTCTGTAGACAGTTGTATGTATTAGTCAGATGATGTAGCCTGGTCGGCTTCTATTCTTTTATGTACAGTATATGTAGCAGCCTAGCCAGCTCACACTGTTCCTTCAACATGTATATATATATATATATGTATATTGTATAGAGTTTATAATGTCACCCCCATTTATGAGATCCGTTTGAGTCACTTATGGGACCTTGATGTTCAGATATGTGTATAAGGGTGTTTGGTCAGTAGTGGCCAGACACTTGTCACGGCTCATTGGTTTGGATCGTGACAACTAACATCAACAACATCATCATCGGTACCAATATGCTCCATATAACATCCCACATGATGTTTGCCCAATTTCTCAACCAACCATTAATAACATCCACAATACCATAATCAAAGAATTATATTCAATTTAATATCAAATTAATCCAAAATCTCCTTTCAAATTCATCCCATAGTCATCGTCTTCACTTTAATACTTTGCAACTTCTTTACTATGATTCTCTTCTTTTATAGGACTTGCTAAACCTTCAAATCAACTAATCATGAGATATAGGATGGGGAACATACCTTACACGAGAAGAACTTCACCCCACTCAACTTCTTCCAAGACCAAATTCATCACAATATTAAGTAGAGATAAGAACAATCCTTCTCTATGAATTAGCTTGGGGTTTTAGAGTTTGATCCAATTTTGTGATGGTATGGAATGGTGGAGAACCTTCAAGAACACTCTTATAATGGAGAGAGAAGTGTGAGAGGTTCTAGAGAAGTGTGGAGATGACAAATGGTGACAAATTAGGTGATTTAGATGTCTTAAAGGGGTATATATAGTAGTCCAATTCGGGTTGGGCCGAAATTGGTGGACTTTTTAAGAGGTTTCTAGAATTTCCGCGTAGGTTCACAGGCTTCTGCCAGTCCGTCTTAAAATGCCCATAACTCCCTACTCCGATGTCGTATTGACGAACGGTTTATTGCATTGGACACTAGACTCGATGAACTTCATCTTAAAACTCCTAATATACCAGGAGATATACCTCTCTGAAGTTGACCCAAAATTTCTGTCCGAAATTCTGCCAAATTTTCCCAAATTTTTGACGAACTTATTTTCTTCGATTTGCTTGATCTTGAAATCTTCTCAGACTTTCCATACATAATATTTATCGTTAATTATACTCGATAAGGGTCATGTCCTTTGGTTCCAAGGTTGTCCTTCCCGGTTACGACTTACAAGATCATAATTCATCATTACTCATACAATATGCTTAATAATGGTTCGTTCCTCATAATCCAAATTTGTTTTACTTAGCCATAGCTCGTTCAAATTTAATAAATGCTTCTCCAAATGTACGGGGTGTAACATTTTCTATCAATCATGTTGGGATATTGTGGGAGCAGATGTGATTAGGTTGGTGGTTTCTTTCTTTCAAGGTTGTACTCTTCCAAAGTCAATTACTCACACAAATTTGGTGCTTTTACCTAAGAAGGAGTTGGCGCAGAATTAATCAGACTTGAGGCCTATTAGTCTGAGAAACTTCATTAACAAGGTGTTATCCAGTTCTGCATGATAGATTGGTAAAGGTTCTTCCTACTCTCATTTTCTCCAAACCAGGATGGTTTTGTAAAAGGTAGAAACATAATTAAAAAATGTGCTGCTTACTCAAGAAATAGTTACTTATATCAGGAAGAGGGGCAAACCAACTAACGTGGTGTTAAAATTGGATATGGCAAAGACATATGATAGAGTATCTTGGACTTACTTGACCAAGGTATTAGGAAGAATGGGATTCTCTAAAATTTTCATGGATATGATATGGAGATTGATTGCCAATAATTGGTATTCTATACTCTTTAATGGAAAATCCAAAGGCTTCTTACATTCTACAAGGTGTGTAAAGCAAGGTGACCCTTTGTCATTAACTTTTATTCATTATTTCAGCAGAAGTTCACTCAAGGGCTTTGAATTCAGTTTTTGACAACCATATGTATGTGGGATATGGTCTTCCGAAATGGAGTGCTAGCATTAATCATCTAGCATATGCAGAAATGATTCACCTAGGAGAATGGATGTGAACCCATGACTGGTACGCCTATTTATGGGAAGAAAGTACCTTAAGAAGAGATTTTCAGCGTCAAAAGGGATTCGCACTCGTAACGAAACACTCCAAGGTTTCCTAACATGAGAGTAAAAGATGACTAATGGAAACAGGCATTTTATGAGTGAAGGAAAACAAAAGAAACTATGAGGACTGATGGAAGGAGGAGGTGTCAATGAAATGGTTATAGGGAATTATATGGCCGCCGACAACAAGGAGAACAGTAGTGAATCAGTAGGCTTGCTCAAGGGAAAACAAATTAAAATTATAAGACAATGGTTGTGTGAAAGATGCAAAGATTCCATGATGAAGAAAACTGAGAAAATTCGAGATATATATCTATATATGTGTGCACAAGTTGTAGTATCATAAAGGAAGATGAAAACTCAACGAATGAAGAAAGGAAAGGGTGTAATTTGTGAGGATTTCACGATAAGAACAAGAACCAATAGAACATTAGAAGGACTATGATGCATAGCTGTGATGCAAACAAGTAGTTAAGAAGAATTACAGGACAAAATGAGCTAAGCTAATGAAAGGACGAGTCATGGGAATGGATTGTGTGGAATATCAACTTTTAATGGTATAGTATAGATATAAATCGGAATTGGGAACCCAGAGCAAGTAGAATTTCAACGATATTAAGAAGATTGTCGCGGAGAATGACTAGGGCTAAAGGAGCATGGTATAGTCGGACACTCCATAACGGGCCTAATGAATTCCAATGTCCCCATTAATTCATTAACCTAGGGGACTACTACTCATGAGAGGTAGAAGTGAAAAGACAATAAAGAAGGCATTTGAATTGTATCCGATATGTATAAACATTTTGATTTGATACAAGAACTCAACTAGAAAAAAGTAAAACAAGTTAAACCATGCGATGAAAAGAACTTCGGCATTATATGGAATAGAGGAGTTGAAAGATCGCTAAGGTCGGCTAGATGACTATCAAAGACGGTTAACACTCAAAGGTTACGGTATATGAGAACATCCTTTAAAAGGAGGGAAGAACAAAATCAGTTCCAAGATGAGCTATAATATTCCGAAGCTCAAGGGAGGAAATATATTGGATTGAAGGAGTCAAATTTCGAGATGAACTGATATGTCAAGAATGTGCTAAAGAAAAGTGAGAATGGATTAAATGCAGGTATATCATGAGATAAATCTAGGAAGGAGAACGAGTTTCGTCAATGCGACATGTTATGTCTCTAGACTATGGTTCGAATCGCTCGTACTAGAGAAATTTTGGTTACATTTAAGTGTGCAGTAACGTACTCCAAGTGGTAATGAAAGGAGTAAAAAGGGTCTGTAAGCTGACCGGGGAGTAAGTATAAAGGACAATCTGGATTACAAAAAGGGAAATCTTAGCACTAGAAGAGATGAAAGTTTTAACAAGAGGAATAATTATATGGAGTTTAATGATCTCCAAAGGAAAGGGAGATAGTGTGCCTATGGATAGCAAGACAACAGTGCTACATGAGACTAGAAAGTACCTCGCAAGTCGTAGAGTCACATGTCGATGGTCATATCAAATGTGAGAGTATATGTTATAGAACCATATAGACAATCATCATAATGCAATGGCCGACAAAAATTGTGTAAGGACAACGATAGGGAGTCAAAGAAGAACATAGGCTAATTTAAGTCTCAAATGATAAACGGTACAAGAAAATAAAGGACTTAAGAAGAAAGCATACTCGTATCAAAAGGAAGTTATGATTAAGTAGGATTTTATCTTAGTTCCATGTTTATGAGTTTATATTGCAATTTTGCTAAAACTGATGAGAGGAAATTGTAGGAAAAGTTCAAGTATGAATAGGATGATATTGTAAGGAATTAAAGAGTCCGACCAAGGAATTAAAAGGAGATGATATGGTATGTATATAAGGTCGATGAGTACAAAAAGGGATAATCTAAAATAGCACCAAAGAAGCAAGCAAGGAAGGGTGCCATATCTGAACAAGAGAATTTGTCTACTACTAGAGAAATAAAGAGCAAGGAAAAAGTGTAAAACAATTAAGAGTGCTCACAGATTGGCAGGGAGTCGTAGCAATCATGAATTAAGACCATCCTAATGGCAACAGGTCCCAGGACAGTAACTAGATATCAGTTGACCACTGAGTACATACATAAGAACATGAGGATATTGAGCTAATGAATGAGTTCGACAGAGAATGGGAGGATATTAAAGAAGACTAATGAGCCTATATTATAAGAGCATGGAGATCAGGAACTAAAGAAGGACAACAATTTCAAGAAACTAATAAAAGAAGCGTAAGCTCGCAAGCTACAACATTCGAGGACGAATGTTCTAAGGGGGGAAAGATGTTACACCTCTCATTTTTAGAGCATGAGCATGCCACGTACTTCACAGTATTAATGGAGTATCAGAGACATCCCATGAAGTTTTGGAAGGTCCAAGTCATGGGAAGTTTGTAACAATGAAGTAAACGATGAATTACGATCTCGTAAGTCGTAACCGGGAAGGACAACCTTGAAATCAAAGGACATGACAAGTATCAAGTGTGATTAATGATAAATATCATATATGGAGAGTTTCGGAAGATTCCGGAACCAAGAAAATCGAAAAAAATAAGTTTGTCAAAAATTTGGAAAAAACTTGGTAGAATTTTGGACAGAATTTCGGGTCAACTTTGGAGGGGTACATCTCCAGGTATATTAGGAGTTTTAAGGTGTTTCAAAAGCCTAAAATGAAATTCGTCGAGTCTAGTTTCAGACGCAACAAACCGCTCGTCAAAACGACATCAGAGGAAGGAGTTATGGCCATTTTTTCAGATAACCCCTCAAACTACCAAATGGCTTCCGTGGGTCCCACTTGGGAAAGTCGGTTCCACCGACATTCAAGGGGTAAAAAAACCCTATCAACCCCAACTTTTCATCATTTTGAATACTCATGAGTCCTAGAAACTTCCTAACACATCCCCCAAACATTTATAGCCCGTTAAATTAAGGATTTAATAAGATTACACCAAACTAGTCCATGAAAGGTGATTGTTCTTGCTTCTACTTGATGTTGTGGTGAGTTTGGTCTTGAAAAAAGTTGGTGTGGCTAAAGTTCTTCAATTATAAGGTATGTTGTTCATCATATCTCTTATGTTGAGTTGATTTAAAGGTTTAGCAAATCTTAAAAGTGAAAGTAGTTATGGAGGAAAGTTCATAAAGTGTTGTGTTGTAGTTGTTGTGTTTATGGATTGTTTTGAGCATGTTGTGGCCATGTGTTTGGGTTGATTTACATGTATATGCATGGTATCTAATGTTTTTGGGGTGTTGAGTAGATTATGCTCCTTGATTGGGAAGAAAGGAAGTGTATATTATTGTTGTATGTTGAAAAACATCATGTGGGATGTTTTATGGAATATTTTTGTATTGTTGATGATGTGGTTGATATTAGCAAATCTATTGTTGTTGTTTTGTTGGTATTATGATTTCGGGCTAGGGAAGCATATGACGATAAGCCTAATGATAATATGAATTCTCTTGAATGTAGATTTACGAGCTTGGGAAACGTTAAATAGTTAAAGTTAAGACAAACGAAAAGGTATGTTAAGGCTAAACCCTTTCTTTCTAAAGGCATGATTCCTTTCTTATGAACCTATACATGTTTTCCATAATGTCCTTTCTCCCAAAATCTAGAGATTTATGATTCTTAGAGTTCTTATGATGCTAAAGATAAGTATGTTTTATGATGATAATGTTGATGATGATGATGATCCTATTTTTAGAAATCCCAAAGTTTATGGTTTTAATGATATCATGAGATTGTTAAGTATATTTCATGATTTTCTTGATTTTACTAATTGTTGTTGATCTCACCTCATGATAATTGTTCCTTCGGCGTGAGATATAGCGATGATGATTGTTCCATAATAAAAATCGGAGGTTACCAACCTTACGTCACTCTGATAGAGTTGTAGCTTTTATTTGGGCTCTCATGCATGCTACTTATATTATATATGTATATGTATATAGGGGATATGGGGAAAGGCGAGGCGTTATATACGCATAGCCACCTGATCAGTTGGTATATCATACCATCGTCCCGGACGTGGGATATATGGGTATGGATCGGGCCGCACGTTCGGCATATATATATATAGCTGCAAGTTCTGCAGCAATATAAAATATTTATGGATCGGGCTGCACGTTCCGCAACACTATTATGTTATACAAGTATGAGAAAGGTTTTTATGAAAAGACGAAGCATGCTTGATACTCTCCCTAAGAGGCAATCAGACATACAGGCTATCATTATCTCGTGTTATATTCTATATTTCTTATTATGTTGTTATTCATGCCGTATGTTATAGCCCGTATCTTGTACGTTTGGAAATTCCAAAGTCGTCGTGGAAAGTTAAGGGCGAGACCATTTTCAAAAATTATTTTAATGTACAAGTTGGTTATAAATATTATTTACGAACATTGGTAGTATGGAAAAATTGAGTAAGGTTAAGGGTAAAAAGAGAAATTCACAAAATGGTTCATGGAAAAAAATGTGGAAGGCTAGGGGCAAAATGGTAATATTGAGGAAAGTCGAGGGGCAAAATGGGAATTTCACAAAAGTCTTGAAAGTTCATGAAACTTCCATGTTGGCCGTGTGGCATAAGTATATGCCCACATTGCTTTGGGGGCTAAAGTGTACAAATAGAAGACACTTGGTCTTCTTTGACCATGTGAGAAAATTCAAGAAAAAAGAAGAAAGCTCTAGAAGAGAAAAAGAATGGGGACATGTGACCATATTTGAGGGACCTAAGCATAAATATATAAAAGTGGTGGCACATATATATATATATATATATATATAAGGAGTCATCTTTTAATTCAAGAATTTGGAGAAAGAAAAACAAACTTGAAGAAGGAGAAAAATCACTAAGGCCATTCGGCCATGGTGGAGCAAAATTGTTCCCTTGAAATTTTGACCAAAAAAATTATTTCCTCCTAGTTTCCTACTAATTGGAAGTTCCCTAGCAAAGTGGAGTACTTATTGGAGCAAGAAAAACACTTGTTCTTGCAATTTACAATTCTAGCCAAGAAGAAAGATAAGTGGAAAAAGGTAAGAATTCAATCTCCTTTTCATATGTTATGCATGGTTTACGTATGTTGTGGAGTGTGAAAATGGATAAAAATCATGAAACCTTGCATGTTAGTGTTGAGACGTGTGGGGTGTGTGATTGGCCGTGTGTGTGTTGTTGTTGTGTAGAGAAAGAATGAATTAATGTTATTAGTATTTTGGTTGTTGTTGCAATAAATATAAATGGATGAAAATGCATGAAAATATGCATGTAGTTGTTGTGGCTGTGTGAGTATGTATATGGCAATGTGGCCGTATGGTGTTGTATATTGGAGAAGGGATGGATTAATTTTATTTAGTGTATTAGTTGTGTTGTTGTGGACTTTATAATGCAAATGGAAGTTTAATGATTCAAAGTTGAGGTTATAGTAGTTTATGGTTTGTTGTGGAAACTAATGTGAACCTAATATAATTCTTGAATTTATGAGAATGATGTTGTTAACGTGTGAGTTGTTGATGTAGTGTGTGAAAGTGAAGGAAGAAAATGTGTTGCTAATGTTCTTATTGAAGTTGGAAAGGTTCGGGTGGCATGGTATGTTGATTGAATCATTTTGAAAGTTATTGAATTGAATTCAATTGAATTGGATAGTGAAGTGTTGCTAGTATTATTGTTGGTTTGGCCGAGTTGAATTCTCGGGTTTGTTGTTGTTGGTTTGGGCCGAGTCGTATGCTCGGGGATGGTACATTTACAGGGGAGATGCTGCCAAAATTTCGGCAGAATATAAGTAAATTTATTTGAGAAGTTGAGACAAGTAAATGACAACGGATTTAATGATTATGTGAATTCTTTTGTATGTAGATTAGCAAGTTTGGACAAATAAGCATAACTAGTGGGTCGTGGCACAGGTATGTAAGGCTTACCCTTTCTTTCTTTTGGCATGTCCTATAGCCAAATAATGTATGATATGGTATATATCTTGAGGCTACTCTATTCTGTGACTCCGAGTTGATTCATGATTCGTGCTCACCCTTTTTGATATGTCTCTATTATCTCAGAAGTCCTAATTAATATGTTCCTGAGTCTGTCTATGATTCTGATTCACTTCTGATATAAGTCCGTCTGATATGATCGATTTATTAGACGATTGAGTAATAACATAAGTATTCTGATACAAGTATTTTGACATAAGTGTTCTGACACAAGCATTCTGATATAAGAAATTCTGATATAAGTATTTTGATATATGTATTCTGACATGAGTATCCTGATACAAGTATTCTGACACAAATATATGACGCAAATATTCTGACGTGAGTAATATGATTTAAGCATTCTGATATAAGTATTCTGTTTAAGTAATCTGTTACGAATATTCTGATAGCACGTTCGATCATTCCATTGAGTCTTGATTCTGTGCATTTAGTTTCTCACTACTCTTCTCGTGCATATGTCATGACTTCCTTCGCCGAGTCCCGGGCCGGTTTATATCGTGCGCACGGTTCCCGAGTTCCTCGCTTGAGGGTCGGGCACCGTATATGAATTCCGGAGTTAGATGTGTTTATGGAGTTAGATGTGTTATGGTTCGCTGAGCCACATATGATCTATTATTATGATATTATATTATGATTTGTGTGTGTCGGGGATTTCGGAGCAAAACTTTTGGAGTTAGATGTGAGTGGCGCCGAGGGCAGGGCGGCGTCGCGTTTTTCCCCGGGTCCCGCAAGGGACTGGATACCGTTCTTGGCATGCATGGTCTGTGTTTCTAGTAAGTTGTTTCTATTATTTTGCATATCGTACATACGCTTTGTACATCTGAATCTGATTATGATTCTGTCTGTTATACTTCTGTACTTTTGATTCTGATTATGATTCTGTTTACTGTATTTCTTGCCTTACATACTCAGTACATATTCCGCACTGACCCCCTTTCTTTGGGGGCTGCGTTTCATGCCACGCAGGTACACACAGATGATCAGAAGACTCTGCTAGGAGGTGTTTCAGCGGGATTGGCGAGCTCCACCTCCCTCCGGAGTGTCGCCGAGTCAGAGTATACATAAGTTGTGCTTTCTGATTTGTGTTAGAGACTTTGCAGACAGAGTCGTGGGTACAGGGTGTCAGTTCGTAAGCGGCTTCATATATCCACAGATTTTGTTTGGTCTGGTCTGAGATATGTGTCTTAAGCGGCCCTGTTTGCTATGGTGGCCTAAGTGGCCTATATGTTCGTATATGTATGTATGTTCAGGCGATGTATATTCCGCCTGCCTACGGGATTTGATGTGATATGTTTGATACACGTGGCCGCTTAAGACGATGTCTGTTCTCAGTTTCTGTTGAAAGTCCTATTGTATGCTTCATGTAATTTGATCTGGAAATTTGAAAAGAATATGTATGAAATCAGAGTCTGAGGGTTCGCTCGGCTCCGTATGTGGGGTCGGGTGCCCATCACACTCTAATAAGGTTAGGGTGTGACACCGTACATACTCAGTATATTTTTTGTACTGACGTCCTTTCTTGTGGACGCTACGTTCACGTCCGCAGGTAGACAGGTACACGGATTTGACCCGTAGGTGATTTATCAGCGGATTCTCAGGAGCACTCCACTTACTTCGGACTGTAGTCTATTGGTATTTGTCCTTATGGTCACTTTATTCTATGTAGAGGCTCGTAGAAATGTGTGTACAGTTAGACGTTTCATACCCCTACTGGCTCATATCATTGTATAACCTTTTAGTAGCCTTGTCGGCTGGTGATGATGGACATAATTGTTGAAGATTATATAGAGATGTGTCGTTATATTGTGATATATGTCCTTATAGATTATGATATCCAGGAGCTATCTTTATGGTCCACCCAGAAATGTTTATGAGATGTATGTTTAGAGGTGCTCGGTGTGTTAGCTCCGGGTGCCCGTCATGGCCCTCTGGTTTGGTCTTGACATTTAGCAGGTCACAGGTTATTCAAAGGGGAAATTCCCATTCAAGTATCTTGGTTGTCCTATTTTTCATGACAGGAAGAAGAAAGTGTACTACAATGAAGTCATCAAGAAGATGAAAGATAAGCTGGAGAGCTGGAAAGGTAGATTATTATCATATGGTGATAAAGCAGTCCTGATAAACAGTGTCCTTCAAAGTGTTCCAATTTATATTCTCTATGCTGTGGTTCCTACTAAGTATTCTATGAATGAACTTCATAGGATATTTGCAAGATTCGTTTGGAGTAACAAAGAGGAAAACAAAAATAGGCATTGGGTATCTTGGAAATACATTTGTTTGCCTAAAGCTGAGGGTGGTCTGGGATTCAGGTCCTTATATGATGTATCCAATGCTTTGTTTGCTAAGTTACGGTGGAGGTTTAGGAGCACAAATACATTGTGGTCTGCATTTACGTGGAATAAATACTGTTAAAACTTAAGCCAACAAGGGTTCAATGGAAAGGTGGATCGCAGTTTTGGAAGAAGATACTAGAAGCTAGGGATCAGATGGATCAGCTAATATGGTGGGAGCCTAGAAATGGTTCATGTGATGTTTGGCATGATAATTGGACAAGATTGGGTCCACTTAGTCAAATCCCCCCAGCAAATGTGGATCATAATATAAAGGAGGTGGCTGAGTTAATGACTGCAGAAGGATGGGATCTTCATAATATGCATGCAATTTTTCTTGATCATATGGTGAATCATGTGAGTTTAGTGATGAATATTTTAGGGCAGACTGCAGATATAGATATACCATGATGGACTTTGACCAATTCAGGCAAGTTCACAGTAAGTAGAGCTTGGAACTTACTTAGACAACATGAGCAGGCATCAATTACATATTAAAGAATTTGGAGTAAAGGAGTGCCTTTTAAAATTACCTTTTTCCTATGGAGAATCTAAAAATTCAAACTACCAGTTGACGATGTGCTTAAGAGGATGAATATTGTCATTGTTTCAAGATGCAGATGTTGTCAAGTTTAGCAGCAAGAGGAAACTATGCAGCACCTTTTTTTGACTGGAGACTTTGCAGCTTTTGTATGGAAGTATTACACTTCAGCAGCTAGTATTATTGATCCTTTAATTCAGATTCATCAAGCTGTGGTGAAATGGTGGAACATCAAGTGTGCAACAAAGTTGAAGCCAATATTTCAGGCAGTGCCAACATTTATATGTTGGCAGTTGTGAAAGAGAAGAAATGAGATAATGCATGGAGGGACAATAAGTAGAAATAAAGTCATATACTACATAAATCAGAACATTCATAACTTGGTAAGCACTTTATATCCAAGGCTAGAGAATGTACCACATAACTAGCCTCAGCTGGTGCAATTTTTAGAAGGATACAAGCCAGGAGTAGGATGCCAAATGGTTCAATGGAAATGTCCAAGTGCAAGGTGGTACAAATGCAATACTGATGGTGCATCCAGGGGCAACCCTAGCAAGAGCTCAGCTGCTTTCTGTATTAGAGATAGAAGAGGGGATTTGATATATGCTGCAGCTAGAAGACTAGCAGGGAAAACCAATACATGTGCAGAAGTAGTTGCTATTCATGATGGTCTCCAATATTGTGTTACTAGACAATTGTTTCCTGTTGTGATTGAAACTGACTCATTGTCTATGTTAAATATAATCCAAGGAAAATGGAAAATTCCCTGGAAAGTTAGCTTGGAGGTGCAGAAGATTACACATTGGATGAATAGGGGCCAAGTGTAGTTTACTCATGTCCTAAGGGAAGGCAATGCATTGGCAGATTTTTTTGGCTAACAGTTTGTTTGATTTTGCAGGTACATTAGAGATTCATAATTTTTAGGAGCTCACAATCACAGGAAAGAGATTACCGAGGCAATGGTTCCTTGTTTCAGATTCAGAAGAAAGGAATAAGAGTTTGGCATAGAGGATCAGGTGCAATATCACCATGATCACCAAAGCAGGAATTCAGCAGTAAGCTTTAGCTAGATAGTATGACTGCATGATCATCTAAAGCTGGCCTACTTGGAGTGTGGTATTAGCAATAATTCTCATTCTTCTATTAGGACTGCTTTAGGTGGTTATAACAGTCATATTAATATCAAGAGAGGCTACAACATTGAGATGCAGGACTGTTTCTACTAGCAAGAGACAGGACATGCAGCAATACTCTTATTTGATTGATCAAGGGGAATTGATTCCATAGCACCTGGTGAGAGCTTTGAGGTGTTTGATAATGGTATCTTCCCAAAACAAGAGCATATAGCAGCATTGACAGTTGATTGCAGATTAGGAGAGATCTTGTTCATAGCTTTTTCCACTTTTAGGTTTTCTTTGTTTTTTCTAGTTTTTGCTCTTTCCTTGTTTGTTCTTTTGAATTCTTCTGTACATATTCATTGATTTTTTAATAAAATACCAATAGCACCCTGCTAGGTAGTTTAAATTAAAACAAAAAAGAAAAAGAAACACAACTACTCAAGTATTTTGCACTCTTAATACAATGCAACTACTAAGATATGTTTCCTCTAATACTATAAAAAAAATTCTCCTCTACTGAAATATTTTAAGACTCTACGCTCAATTATAAACCAACCATATCCCCCATCATTTGTAATATCCCGTAAATCCGAGTAAGGTGTGAATGTGAAATAATTGGGGGTTTAGATGTCATCTTAGATATATGGATCCCTTTGGGATGGATACAGGTGTTAAATGATTTTTTTGGGGTCAAACGAGATAAGGAGATTCGTTAAAAATTCTGAAATTCGTCTAAGTCTGAGACAGTTTCAGTTATGCCCAGTTTTCGGGTATTTATATTGGGAGTTTGGGAAAATCCGAAACATGAAAATTGTAGGTCTTTTAAATACCTTTCCAATCATATATTATGGAGGTCAAACGAGGGTCGGTACAAACAGTTATGACCAATTTACCGAAGCTGTGTAAAATGAAAATCCCGATTCTTGTAGGATTAGAGTTTAAAGTCCAAGCCTTTATAATAACCTATAAATACAATCCAAAAATGTCTAAAGAGAGGGTTTTTTGACCAGAGGCTTCTACCAACCCCCTAAGATGAGTTTTTACTCAAATCCCTAAGCCAATTACATTAACTTAATACTAGATTAACACCGAATCATTATATGAAATCGCTAGATTGTGGAAACTTCATTCAAGGTCAAACATAGGATGAAGCTTTGGGATTTCTTCAAAAAGGTAAACCCCTCACTTTGATGGATTATATGGACTTATTATTATGTTTTAGACATTGAATGGACAATAGAATCATGAAATAGGATTGATTTAGATGCACTCTATTAAAGACAAAACCTTAGTATTTTTGCTGTAGAATTTTCTCCGACCAGTCAACTTTAATTGATGTTTTCCACTAATCTAACCATTGGATCGAGCCCAAACGTTAACTGAGTAGTCACAACATATGGGTCTTAAGTGCGAACGATGGAGATCTGATTTAGATATCCGGAGTAGTACGTTTCAAGCTATGAATAGTAGTTGTGAATTTGGTGAATATCTATAGCTTATTGATCATACAAGCCTCAATTAGATGCAGAATGATTATTTGAAGCGTGGAGCTTACGTTTAACATATTTTAAGGGATTTAAGGTATGTCTCTTTTTGAAAACCTTATTTTTTAATGTATGTCTCTTTTTGAAAACCTTATTTTGGAATTTATGTCTCTCTTTTGAAAGTTGGTTTTGGATGTGTGTCTCCTTTTTAACTAATCTTGGAAGTATAAATTTCATTCAAGAGCTCTGTATTGAATAAAAAGGTGAACTAATCATGATTTGAAACTCTATTTCCTGCTTTGATTGTGGTTAATGTGCATGAGGGGATAAGCCCACATTAAACCTAGTTTGTATCATGCTCTACGTACGTATATAAGTTTATAAATGTTTTTCCTCTATAAGAGATGATCGGTAATGATGGCTAAGGGTTGGTAATGATGTTTTCATGTTGAATTATGACATTGAATTCTTGGTTAAAGAAGTGTAATCGTTTTCAAGACATTCTTTGAAATGATTTATCTTTACGATATGACATAATGAACCTTAATGACCTTTGATGATGTGACTACCTTGAAACGAATAAAGAATTGGCTTTTATGCTATGAAAGTGGTTGTTGTGTTGGCCTAGCTACTCGAGAGGAAGGGTAGTCACTATGGATCCTAGTGTGGTAATGCCTAGCCATTCGGAAGGAAGAGTGGCCACTACCGGGTTCGCCACCCAGGGTGTGGTTTATTCCTAGCTATTGGGGAGGAAGGATAGCCATCGAGAATTACATATTCCGGTGTGATGCACTGTGTTTAGGGAACCTCTAAGGTCATCCCTTCGATGTTATTGATTCTTGGGCCTGTATTGGCAAGTGTGATATGCTTATCCTTTTATGGAACTGTTGTTGATAATCATGATCAATTTAAAAAGCATATTTGAAAGTTGTAACTTGACAAAAGGCTTTATAATCTGTTTTGATAATTCTTATTGAGAAACACAAGCTAAATAACTGATTTCACGTTGTTTCATACTATCCTCAGAACTGATTTCTTTAAGTATTATTGTACTCTATTTTCATATTACTTGTTGTCCCCGAGGCACTCACTGAGTACGAAGTACTCAGGTATATCATTATTGTTTTTGATGCTATGTTAGGTAACGGAGAAGAGCAGATTCTTGATACTCAAAACACTTAGGAAGGACTTGTTGTTGCTGCTGACTTGGTGAGCCCATATGTTCATTCGTGGGATACCCCTTATCATATTTATTTACTATTCTAGTTTTTTTTTGGGCTATGTCCCGATGTGTCAGACAATTTCTCTATTATCTTAGAAGCTCCATAGCACACATTCTTGTGGGTAGTTGTTGAGTTTTTTTTTTTTTTTATTTTTTTTTATCTCTTGGGCGTTCGTCACGTTTTGATTAAGTTTTATAATATTAAAGACTTCCGCTGATTTAATTCATATATCATGATTTGATTCTATTTATTTTATAAACTGTTGGAGGTGAATATTGAACCTGGTGGGTTCAAGTGTTGTTATTGCATCTTTTAGTTTTTTCCGATGTTGTTCATAATGTCGGATGTCGGTCACGTCTAGGGTGAGTTTTGGGGCGTGACACCATTTGAACGAAGAAACTATAAGAGACTTAGCTAGAAGAAGCCATCGTTTATTGCACAAAGTATTTTGACAAGAGTGAGAGCTAGATTGGAACTTGGGTAATGATTTATAACAAGCTTTAGTTTCATCCCTACCAAAAATATTAACTGCTAGAACCATGAGCATTACAGAAGATAAATACCAGTTAATAAATGCTCCACATATTGGTTACATTAGGCAGTCTATTTTTTATGCTCTTGATGATATTTGTACAAAAAGATCTTCTATGAAACAGATAATGAAAAATGATCCAGCACTTGATAGAGCTTGTCGCATGGCAGATTTGATTATAGGATTAGGAAGAAAAAATTGTTCATGCCAGGGGCCAAAGAAAACATTCAAAAGATTCAAGTTACTACAATTTTCTGCTGAGAGGTACAGATTCAGGAAAAGAACAAAATATTTTAGAAGAAGAAGGTCGGGTGATGCAAGAAGAACTAGAGCCTGTTTTATTTGTAATAAAATGGGACATTTTGCGTGTAATTGCTCTCTGTCTAAAATATCAATCAAACTTCTTTCTGAAATTGCAGATTATACAGGTGTCCATTTCAATGAAGACGATGATCTCGAATCAGTCTTCTCTATTGAAGACGAGCCGATGGAAGAAACTCTTTTTTCACTTGATATTTATGAGGAATATGGTGATAATCATTACCAAATTTCAGATTCTAAACCACGGGTGAAAGAAGAAATCAATAGCATCAGGGTGATCCCATCAGCAGAAATAAAAGTCCACGCATCCAAGTGGGACAAAACAACA
The DNA here is from genome assembly GCF_019175385.1 of Lycium barbarum. Classification (NCBI taxonomy): domain Eukaryota; kingdom Viridiplantae; phylum Streptophyta; class Magnoliopsida; order Solanales; family Solanaceae; genus Lycium; species Lycium barbarum. Next base: position 39,095,722 of record NC_083339.1, on the reverse strand, counting down.
CATGTGATAACTTTCTTTGATACAGGAGTGGCTTCCTCACTCATTAATCCAGCAGTTTTTCCTGATGAATATTGGGTGCCATACTTGAAGAATTTCAACACAAACTTATATGGTATTCTGACCACAATTGTCTTCACAAAGCACCCAATCACCATTGAGTTTTTTCCAGGACTGAAGCACATGACCAAATTAATTGGTTCGGACGTTCTAGGTAAGCACAGAATTATTGGCTTTGACGTTTATAGAATGTTGTAGGATAAAATCCAGATCAGAGCAAATGAGATAGCATTCCAAAAATAATTTAAGCCTTATTGTGTGGTTCCAAGATTGTTCCAGCTCATTGAAGAAGATCAAGTAAGGGAGATTGAGTCGCAAATCATGCAACATACTTGTGAAGAATCTCACACTAAATTTTTGACCAATTGCGACAACCCTTAGTGAAAAAATGAAGAATTCTTCTTTAAATTGTCTTTCAAGAAAAATGAGAGTATCAATCCGACAAAGGCAAGTCACTCACGTATGAATCCTGAACACCTTTTGTTTGCAAAAAAAGAATGCCAAGAGTTGGTAGAGTTCAGTTTGATTGAGCAATCAAATTCACAATGGGCATGTGAAGCGTTTTATGTCAACAAAAGAGCCGAGCAATCGAGAGGTAAGTTAAGATTTGTAATTAATTACCAACCTCTTAATCACTTTCTTTTAGATGACAAATTTCCCATCCCGAATAAGATAACGCTTTTTTCTCACCTCGCCAAGGCCAAATATGTTTCCAAGTTTGATCTTAAATCAGCTTTTTGGCAGTTGGGAATCCACCCGAATGATAGGGAAAAATAGATTTTTGCATTCCGGATCATCATTTTCAGTGAAAAGTCATGCCTTTTGGTTTAAAAACGGCTCCATCTTTGTTTCAAAAGGCCATGATAAGATTTTTTAGCCCATCCTCTATACATCACTTGTTTACATTGAGGACAATTCATTATTTAGTGATACATGGGAGGATCACATTGATTTGCTAAATCATTTTCCATCTTTGATAAATAAAAATGGCATCATGCTTTCAGCAAAAAAAAAAAACAAAGATATTTACCAAAAAAGAAATTAATTTTTTGGGCATGTATTTTTCCCATGGAGAGTACACCCCGGGTCCACATATTCTCAAGAGCTTCTCAAGCCTGCAATCATAGGAGAAGTAGCAAAGGAGGAGAAATTGAAGAATGAATTGTTTACAACAGTCCTCTTCCAGTGTCTATGAAAAAACGAGTGCTAATACACTCTTAGCATGGACAATCAAGCACATACAACATATATAGGGAGAAAATTAGTCAAACAACCTGGTTCTTATTACTATCAGGTATGCACCCCCTTTCCAATTGAAAGTTATTCAAATATATATATGTGTATATATATATACTGCCAATCCATCCCAGTCAGCTATAAAAAAAATTCCCTCCAGAAAGAAGTCAACTTAAGTTGCCTTCTACCAATATCCAAGTTAGCAAGCCCCTCCCTTATTTGCAAGTCCATATCTATTGGTCGGTAGACACCTCAGCCCACACAAAATGATCACTAATAGAAAACTCTCAAAGTCACATAATGCTAAGAAATTGAAATATTTGTTACTATGGAACACAAGCAGTGATACGAGGGAAGGATAGAAGTGAGAACCTGGAAACAGAAAAGGAAGACACAGGACACAAAGAAACATTAGAAGAGTTAGTATATAGGGGGTAAAAGGGATTAACAAGAGGGATGTTTTCAATCAGGAATAAAAAGAAAAAACCAGGCTAGCTTCAACTAAATTCAGTAGGAATGAAGAAAGAAAAGGACGAGGATGATTGAGAAGGGGGACTAAAATTGAATAAAAGAGTACCAAAAGCGGATATATGTACTCACTTACATAGGGACTTATCTATACAAATTGAGCATAAAAGAACCTGGCCCCTATCCCCTCACAGTTTATACCAAGCCCAAACCCTACCAAAATATGACTTGACATTCATATTTTTCCTAGCAATATAGAATGATATGTAACAATATTGTGGTTTGGGTGTTACGACTTAAAGTGGTGCATGCAAATATTCATATTAAGGTTTTAACCAATTTAAGTTGTTAGAGCTTTTTTACTTGCTTATTATTTTTGATCATGTCAAAATGAAGAAGATGCAGTTTATATACAGATCATGTGCCAACATCAGATATATCAGGCACAGATGACCATAGAAGATTGAAAATGGTCCAAGATAACTATTGAATATTAAAAGTTGCTCACATATATACACATACCTAATAGCCACATAGGAATTCATTGTAAAGGAATTGTTTCTTATGTATAAAAGAACAGTCCTGATAGTAGGCACTGGATGAGGAGTAATAAGGAAGGAGGAGAACAATGGAGTAATAAGGTTGGAGGAAAAGTTACAAAAAAAAATTGAGGAATTATAAGGAAGGAAAAATCATTGAGAGATATGATTGGAATAATTATGTCCTGAGCCGAAGAAACTGGTCCTTACACATCATAAGAGACATATCAGCTTTACAGGTTCTATACAACCTAGCTACCTAACAATCTGCAATGAGTGAAACGTAAGTCCTGAGAAGATTAAGCAAACCATCATATTTTCATAGTCCTACAACCAATCCGTCGATAGGGTTGCAATGAGTGTAAGGTTAGTACCTACTAAAAGATTAAATAATCCCTCTTACTTATTCTTACTGACTCAGCTAGCTTACAAACTTTGTTGAACTCGAGGCTAAACTATTGCGAGCTTACAAACCTCATATAGTAAGCCTTAGTTCTATCAACACGAAGCTTTAGTGTTAGAAAAACATGGAGCTAGTTCTAAGGGGGAAGATTGTCAACATAAGAGTAATGCTTAAGGAGGGGGAAGATGATGATCCAGATCTAAAGATGCAGAACCAAGCTGCTCAGAATGCACATAAAGATGTATGAAGCTGCTAAGTGTTTGCCATCATCAAAAAAGGAGAAAATTGTTGAGTAGCTGCTCAATGATCACGGGCTTGATTTTGATGTTTTGATAATTTGACAAATGATGTACCCAATGAAAATCAAAGGGCGATATAAGGATAAATTCATTTGAAGAACCAGATATCAAAATACATCTCCAAAGGACTCAGTGAAGAAGTCATAACAATAAGAGGTATTGGTTGAATGAACTGATCGTTACGCAACTGGAGATTAGAAGATGTTTCATGCCGACATTGGAGAAAATTGAATACTGACTGATTCCTATTTGAAGAATTGGATTTTAATTATGGTAATATTCTACAATATATCATAAGTTGATCAACATGGAAATTATCATGTTAGTAGGAGAAAGAAGCCGTCGCACATAAAAAGAAAGAAGGAAGCTCCAAGTCAAACAAAGGCCAACTGTCCAAACAACAAAGAACCCAAGCTTATCAAGATTTATTTAACTAGTTCTTTAGTTAGGTTATTTTGTGGTTACCACCTATTTTTCTTTGTAAGTATTGTGTACTGGGTGTTCATTGGTTAGTTACATGATCTTTATAACAACTAGGTTGTTTAGGCGGACTGTTGAAGAAAGAGGTCCTTTAGTTGTTACAAGGAAGTGGTAAACTAATTACTGCTTGGTTTCAGTGAAGTTTTTGGGCACCTCCTATAGGAAGATAGGTCATGGTTTTTGACTCTCTTGAGCAAGCTATCATCGGTAATCACTTTTATGAGAATATACAGTTGTAATCCTTTAGCAAAGGGCACTCCCTTGTATTCATTGGGTTGGGAAGGATGGTATTGGGGCTCCATTAGGGTAAGACTTGTTGGAAATATAATCTACGACGTATTATTGATTCGAAAAAGTGTCGGGTGACATACACATGATATCCTTAGTAGTTATAGTGACAGGGGAGAGATGGTTTTCAAAGGTAAATGCTATCTCTTTAATGAAGTTATGTGCCCGGGGAGCACGGGTTGTTCGACATAATTAACTATTTAGAATACTGGTATAGAGTTGTTTACTCTTTGGAACGATTATAATGGTTATTAAGTTTGAATTCATTATTTAAGGAGTTAATAGGTGTTTCACCTATTTTATAAAGTGACCGTTGGCACTAAATCGTTTGCCAGAGACTCAGTAAACTTCTACATCACAAATGATATGAAAGCGGTGTTGAAGGACTGAGAGAAATGATTGCAAAATTACTGGAGGTGTTTCGGTCGGGCATGATAAGACAAGATATGGCCTATATAGACAAGCATCACCAACAGGTCCTTGAGCGGGGTGACAATAGGTAACAAACATCTATTACTATGCATTGACAACTTATATTACCAGTTTTAGGGTGAAAGGTTCATTTTGAAAATAGATTTGAGGATTGTTAACATAAGTTGAAACTAAGAGAAGTGAAGTCCTCACAGACAATTTCAGGTATCAATGTTGGGTTGATGAACTTATTAGCCAAGATAAGAAAATAGGGATTCTTCAATGAGATTTTGGAGAGGTTACTCATATGAAGCTATGTGGGAATGTTAGTGGGAATATGTGTGAGGAGTATGTTGTATGCCATATAGGTTGACAAGTGTTTCGAAGGCTTACCTAGACCTAAGGAAACCAAGAGTTGGAACCTTATGTTGGTTCTTATGTGACTGTTTAAGTTTTAAGAATCCAACGAACTCCGCACTGTAGGAAGGATCATGTACAGTTTTTAAGGTTTTCTCTACAGATTTTGAGTCAGTGTGATGGTAGTTTGGGGAATTATATCCGCAATAATAATTAGTTCCCTTGAGATAATCGTGACTGGTAGGTACTTTGTGGGAAAGTTTCATTAAAGATTGTACCTTTTTTTTTTAAACTGGATGAATTCATAAATCAAACAGTTCAGTACACAAAAAGGAGGAGATAAGTCTCCTCAACCTACTAAATGGAACAGGCTCCATTTGTATAATAAGTAGGATTTCAATTTAGCTCCCAAAAATATTATGTGCAGAGGGGTTATATATCTCCCCTACAAATTATGTACATATCAAGGAACATCAAAGGAAAAAATTCTATCCAAGTTCCTATCAATGGAGAAAGTATTTCTGGATTCTTTCAATCTGATAGAGGGATATTGCATCCTATCCAAATTAAGCTCTCCCCTAGCTCCTTCAGGAAGTTGCTGGGGATTGTCAAACCAATATGTACCCCTAATCTGTGTGGCATGATTAGCCAGAATATCTGCAACTTTATTACCCTCTCTATAGCAGTGTTGAATTTTGAATAAGTCCTGGAGGTTCAGTCTTCTCTTAATATCTTGAATAACATCATATAGGTTCCATGGGGGCAGATATTTATTCAAGACCCAATCTATAAGTAGTTGGGAGTCACTCTCAATTTCAACCTTCTTCCAACCATATTCAAGGCACTAGTCAATCCCAATTTGCAAAGCCATTGTTTCAGCAAAGTTATTGGTTTCTAAACCAAGATAAGCACTGAAAGCTTTTATCATTTTTCCTTGTGAGTTTCTAATGATTCCTCCACCACCACTTGGCCCAGGATTCCCTTTAGAACTTCCATCAGTGTTTAGTTTGAAAAATTCCAGAGCAGGAGGAGACCATTTAACAGTAATCAGGGTCATAGCAGGTCTGGCATTTTTAATGAGATCCCATATGTGATTACATTGCAGAAAAGGGGGAATTTGCTTGAATTTTTTGTGGGCAATCATAATGAATTGTTGTAGAGTGTTGTTTATGATGTTAATGGTGGTCATTCTCTTATTATCGAACCTACTGCTGCATCTAGCTTTCCAAATTTGCCAAACTATAATAGCAAGCATAATATGTAAAACCATTTTCACAATAGGAGTTTTTCCTTCAGTAGTCCACCATCTAAGCATCATTTGTCTAATGGTAGTGGCCCCATTAAGGACCCCCATTCTTTTATTGAAATGTCTCCAAACATATGTACCAATATCACTATTCACAAAAAGATGTTCAACTTCTTCTTGTTTGAAATCAGAGTGGCAACACGAACATTTGGATGCTATAGCAATCCCAAATTTCAAAATACTTTTATCTACTAGGATCTTGTGTTTCAAAAGTCTCCAGAGGAAAAAGGATACCTTGAATGGTTCGTATTTGTGCCAAATAATTTTACTCACTAAGGATTGAGCCTGATGAGTCCTGATAAACTCCCAGGCTGAGCTGCAGCTGAAATTTCCATCTGAGGATGGCATCCAAATAGGTTGATCTTGGTGCTCAAGAGAATGGATCTTAATCCTTGTAATATGTTGAACTATCTCTATAGGAAGATGCTGGAATAGTTTCATAGTGTTCCACCTTCCTGCATCAATAAAAGATGAAACATGAATTTTAATAGAAGTTGATGCATTGCCATAAATAGATAGCTTACCTTTTCCAGTCCAGTTGTCCCACTAAAAGTTAGAATCTCCTTGATTGACCTTCATAGGATATGGTGATCAACTCTGTCTCTGATTTTCATAAGTCTCCTCCAGTTTTGTGATTGATTGTAGTTGAATTTTCTAGCCATAGGGTGTATCCTTCTACAATATTTTCCTTTAAGGAAATCAGTCCAAAGGGACTGTTTGGTCCTGAAGGTCCACCATAGCTTGGCTAAAAAATTATCAGTGATCTCATGGAGTGGTCTAATGCCTATACCCCCTTCCAAAGTAGGATGACATAGTGTTTCCCACTTAGCCCAGTGGTACTTCTGCTTACCATCAATGTTACCCCACAAAAAATTAGCAAAAACTTTTTCCATCTGTTCCAGCACAGTTTTGGGGGGAAGACAGATAGATAAGAGGTGAGTGGGCATAGCAGAAAGAACATGCTTAATAAGAATAACCTTACCACCTGGGGATAGAATAGTGCTATTCTATGAGCTAACTCTCTGTATAATCTTAGAAGCAATGTCAGTAAAGTAAGAAATTCTTTTTCTTCCTACAAATAAGGGGCATCCAAGATATGTAATTGGAAAATCTTTTCTTTGAACCTTAAGGCATCTAGCAACAATATTGGTCCTTTTAGAAGACATAGATTCATCAGTAAGGAAACAACTTTTGTTTCTGTTAATCATCTGTCCAGAATTGGATTCATACTCAGTCAAGCATTTCATAATAAGATTTAGGGTGTAAGTCTTACCTGAGCACAAAATGAGAAGGTCATCAGCATAGGATAAGTGATTGATTTGGGGGCCTTCTTTTATCATATAGAAACCAATGAATCTAGGATCTTGGTACATTATGTTCAAGTTCCTAGATAAGGCTTCAGCAGCAATAATGAACAGATAAGGAGAAATGGGATCACCTTGTTTAACTCCCCTTTGGGATTTGAAAAAACCATTTCTCCTTCCATTAATATTAACTGAGTACCACATGTTAGAAATCAGGTTCCAAATGATATGAATCCAACTCTCAGAGAACCCCATTTTCCTCATTACAGCACAAAGAAATTGCTAGGAAAGCCTATCATACGCTTTATTCATATCTAGTTTGATGGAAATATTCCCTCCTTTATTAGGCTTCTTGATATCATGAATAATATCTTGTGCTAATAGAACATTCTCCCCTATTGATCTACCTTTAACAAAACCAGATTGGTTTTGAGAAATTATTTTGGGGATAACTCTAGCAAGTCTCTCATTGATAACTTTGGAAACAATTTTTTGAGACACGTTACTAAGGCTAATAGGCCTAAATTCAGAGAAAGATTGGGGGGAATCCACTTTAGGAACTAAAATCAAACAAGTAGAAGTAAAGTATTTAGGCATAGGAATACCAGCAAAAACAGCTTTAACCATTTTAAGTAAGTCTGGTCCTACTATGTCCCATGCTTTTTGAAAAAAACAACCAGTAAAACCATCAGGGCCTGGTGAGCTGTTGGGATCAGAGTTAAATACTGCATTTTTAACCTGTTCTAGAGTAACTTCCTGCAATAAAAGATCATTATTTGTCACGACCCAACCCCGTAGGCCGTGACTAGTCCCCGATCTGGGCACCCAAACACATTTATCAAAAGCTATCTCAAATTTTATCTACCCGCATTCAAGTATATAGCAGAAGTCGACAAGGCTGTATTTCGAAGTTAGATAATTTCCAGAAAAATTTCGGCAGAGTTTCCTTTGTTTTACAGACTATCCAAAATAACCCTGCGCCCAGAAAATACCAACAGAAGACCACATAGGGCCAACGAAGCAATATTTAAACATATGCGGACCGGCCGCCGCGGCGAATGAGATCGCCCAAACACAACATAAGCACACATCTGTACAGAAAGACCCCAACCCACAAACATGTCCACAGACCTCTAAACAGACCGACAGAATCATATGACGGGACAGGGCCCCGCCGTACCCACGAACGAGAATATATATATACAGTAGTGACGGACTATACCGAAAGATGGGCTCTGGATAAGAGAGCACTCCAAATAGCAGAATAAGATCCTAAGCGGACGGATCAGCAAACCTGTCGTCGGTACCTGCGCGGCATGAAAACGCAGCCCCCGAAGAAAGGGGGTCAGTACGAAATATGTACTGAATATGTAAAGCCTGAATTACAGGAACAAAATCATAACTGGTACAGAACGTACAGAAAGTAAACAGAAGACCCAAAGTATCAGATACATATTTTCAAAACATGCAGAGTGTGTACAGAAACATATGTCATGTCAAATCCGGCCCCTACCAAAGGACTCGGCAGACAGAACGTGGCCACCCTCCCGACGCTGGTGCCACAACACAGAAGAATCAGAAAAGGGGGCATAACCCCGCATCATAATATGTCATATCAGATGGCCATAGTAAATCATATCAGAACAAGCGTACATGGCACAGCATACTCCACAAACCCATGTACGCGTATACCTGTCCCCTCACATCGAGGCATGGCGAACAATGCAAAGGATCACGCTTGACAACATATCCTGGCCCGGGCTCAGTGTGGGAAACATTGGGGCATCCACGAATGGAGTAGTGAGAGACTAATGCAATTAAAATATCACAAATGTTTCCATAGACTCGATGAGGCATATCAAAGACAAACCGATCCAATGAAGTCGGAAGGGATCATAGTAAAAGAGTTTCGAGTGTCAAAACAATTTATCAGACTTAATGGAATATTTAAAACCATGTTTGTTAGGTAATGAGAATGGTAGTCAAAACATTTCGTTCAAAAACCGTTCGAAAATAGGACTTAAGTACAATACGGGCAAAACCGGGAATAGTGGGCCCACCTAGGGACAAGCAAGGCGGTGGGCTCAAATTACATATTTTAAGCTTATGGGGTCACCTACAAAGGTTCTACGGACGTTCTATAACTTTCGAGTCAGTTTGGAGAAGTTTGCATAATTTTTCAATAAAGTATACTTAAAGGGGTCAATCCTATTGAACGAAAAAGCGATAATTTCAAACGCGGATTCCGATGGACAGAAAGTCTTTCGAGGCCCGAATCCGAATCTAATACACTTAGGCATGCCAAAAGAAGGATCGGGATAGCTTTACATACCTTTCAAGCTCCTTACGCCTTTCCAATATCACTTCCCGTTTCGTCAAAAATCTGCAAATGGTCACATTTACCAATTGTGAGTTATAGGTTCTACGAATTCAACTTAACTCATATTTGTCTACCGAAATTTCTGCAGCATCTCCCCTATACATATAGCACCCCCGAGAATTTAACTCGGCCAAATCAATCAACAACAGCCCAACAACAATATCAACAACAACAACAATCACTATATGACACAATATAACACAACTAGTATCCTTCCAACATAATATGGCAACCTTCATTCCAACTTCGCATTTCCAATCAATATCAACATTCTCATATTCATTAGTAATAAAGATCATTACAACACAATTTGGAAGCATTTCATATCATGTCCACAAGGTATTCACAAGATATACATAATATACAAACTTTCCGATAAGGTCATAATTCATCCAAAGCTTCTAACCTTTGGCATACATATTCATAACATGTTTCCATCTTCCAAATCTATCAATGATCATCATAATTTGCAACCTAACAACTTCATTTTCCTAATGTCGCAAAATCATACTAAAGCGACGTAAGTTTCTACGTTCCATTTCAATACCAACTTATCTCATTTTACTTTCATTTACATTACAAGCATCACAATAACACAACTAACACACTAAACAACTTAATCCATTTCCATTCCAACTCTAACATACCACACGGCCATATGCTCTCTTTTTCAACTTCAACTAAATTCATTCCATTTCCAATTCCAATATGCATTTCATCACAACTACACTAGAATATAACCTAAATTCAATTCACCATAAACATACAATGTATATACACACACACGGCCATACCCTATATTCCATACCCACTTTGAAATCTTCCATTTTTCCATACAATCAACTCATTCCCACATACTACAACACAAACAAGACTTCATAACACAATAAATAGGGATGAATTCTTACCTTTTTCCCTAATCTTCTTCACTTGAGTATATAATCAATTTGATGAACCAAGGGCTCCTTCCTCCAAGACAACTACACCAAGTTGAGAAGGGACCTTGAATTAGTAGGAATTCAACAAGAGAAAAATTTTTGGAGCAAGATTTTTGGTGGTTAATTTTCTATGGCCAACCCGAAACCCCTCTTTTTTTTTGCTCTTTCTTTGCTTTGTTCTTTCTTGATTCTTCTAAGAGATGAAGATGATATGTACACTATGGTCCCTTAGTTAATTTATCACATGGAATTTAATTAAGGGCCATGGGTTTGGGCCATTGATGGCCGGCCACCCCATCTCTTTTTGGGCCTCATTTCATTTCTCATTTTTGAGCCCAATTGGCTTGTATATCATATTTTGTAATTCCCGAAACTAATTTTTCGAAATTCTAGATTTGCCCTTAGTCTTCCTCGACACTTCCATATTAATATTCTTTCATGCACAACTCTTATGTTAAATAAAATCAACTATAACCTTATTTCTTACAGGCCAAGATTATTTCCAATTTTTCCAAAGGTGTGAAAACACGGGATATAACATTATCATTAGAATCAATTAAATTAGGGATATTATCTAGTAGCTGCAGGTCAATGTAGCATTGGTCTTGAGTGAAGAGTTGTTGATAGAATTGGACTGCAGCATTAGCAATCTGCTCCTCATTATCGATCCAGTTATTGTCCACTTTGATTCTGTCTATCTTAAGATATTTCCTCCTGCCTCTAACAATATTGTGAAAATATTTTGTATTTTCATCTCCTTCAAGATGCCATTTAAGGTTGGCCTTTTGTCTCCATAACGAATCAACCATTTTATGGTATCTTATCAGCTCAGCTTTGGCTTTGTTCAAAGCCATTCTGTCAGATTGATTCATTGTGTAAGAGTATTGTTCTTCAAGGGATTTAACTTGATCTTCCATGATTGTTACATGCTCAAAGATGTCACCTATTTTAGATCTAGACCATTCACCCAGGGCTTTGCTAGTTCTTTTCAATTTCTGTTGGAGTTTCTAGAAAATATTCCCAGTAATATCAACCTCCCACTGCTCTTTCACAATGTTAAGAAAATCCTCTTGTTCAGCCCAAAAATTTAGAAATTTGAAGTATCTTATAGCATTTACCTCCTCAGTCATCATATTAATCAATAAGGGACAGTGATCAGAGCTATATCTAGCTAAATGTAGTATGGATGTTTTGGAGAAACATTCTTCCCATTGCTCATTGGCCAAGAACCTGTCCAACCTCTTCCATATGATATCTTGCTCCTTTCTTTCATTGCACCATGTATATTTGCTTCCAGAATATCCCATATCAGACAGACCACAATCATTTATGTATTCAATGAAAGGAATGCTCTTTTCCAGTCTATGAGGAAGCCCTCCCAGTTTTTCATCACCATTGAGAATGCTATTAAAGTCACGACATACTGCCCATGGGGAGTTTAAAGTGGTTGCAAAAATTCTCATGTACCTCCATAAGTCCTCCCTTCCAGAGGACCTTGACTTAGCATAGATCACTGAGATATAAAATTCTTTCCCAGCTTTATTGTCCATGATCTTACAGGTAACCATCTGATCTTCATTGGCAAATACATTACATGTAATATCAGAGTTCCAAAAAAGCCAGATTTTGTTACTACTATTGGCAAAACATTCAATCATATTGAGCTTATTTTTGAAGCTAATAATTTTGTCCTCCTTAATGAAAGGTTCTTGTATAGCTAAAAAGGAGATTTTGTATTGAGTAATAAGGAAGTTTAACCTTTCAGTAGCCGCTTGGGACTTCATGCCCCTTATATTCCAGTTTAGAGCACTAATCATTAAGATTGCTGGAAGAGGTATTTTGTTGTTACACCTCAGAAAAGTCCCCGTACATGTACAAGGAATAGAACGACAAGGGTATGAGTGTGGGGTGTTTTACTAAGCAAGGGGTGATGATTCGTGAATTTGTGGAAATGGAAAAGTTGTAGAATTTCATGCAGCCCAGTGGTCGTATAGTGATTTACGGCCCGTAAAGTGATTTACGGACCGTAAACCACCATCGTCCTTCAGCCTTTCAAATTCCAACTTTCTGTTAAAGTGTGGGAATGCTTAAATACGACTTGGAATACGGCCCGTAAACTGGTTTACGGACCGTAAACCTCGATCGTAATCTGCAATATTCTTCAGCCAACTTCTCTGTTTTGGACATGCTTAAATACGACCAGGGAGGACGGCTCGTAAACTGTGGTTTACGACCACTGTTCACCCCGACTGGAATTCATTAAAGATCAACTTTGAGTTATTAAAAGGGACCAAAGCCTCGTTTTATTTCATTTTTCATCCATACAACCTTCAAGAACACTCTAGAAGCTCTCCAAATATTCATCCACAAAATTCAAGAGATCAAAGGGAAACCAAGATCATCAACATCTAATTCATGAAAGCAAGTGCATGAGACTCTATTGGAAGTCATCTTATTCAAGAAATCTCAAAAGGGTTGAAATAGGGCTTTGGTATAAAGGTATTGGAAGGCTTAGATACTTGAAATGTATAAGAACATAGAAAATGGATATTTCATGGGTGAATAGTGGCACAATTGAATAGTAGTTGAATGGAGTCATGAATGTTGATAAGCTACGGTTGTGAATATGTTATAAATAACGTCTAGACCATAAAATAAGTATTATATACGAGAAAACGTGATAACGAGCTATAACCATGGATGTGGAGAAATTGGAGGAAAATGGTAGATTTTTCTCAAAGTGTATAAGTGATGATTGTTGAAAGTAATATTGGGAGTGTCGTTACGAATGTATGAGAGTTGAAATGAAACATGGGAAAAGTATTAGAAATGAAGGAAGTGATATCCAATTTTCCTTAGAAATAGTAGTCCGTTCTTATAATTACTTAGCTAACGACAACATGAATTCTCTTGAAGGTATATACGAGTGCATTAAGGGAAAGCGAGCAAGCGATAAGAATTGTAAACGTCGAAGGTATGTGAGGCTATTCCCTTTCTTTCAAAGGCATGATCCCTAGCTTACGATTTCATAAATGCTCCCATCTTTTCCTTGCTATCAAAGGTTAAATAGTCTAAGATTCCGAAGAATGATTTCCTTCTTGATATTCCATAAATGTTTTCCAAAGTACTCCTATTTTCTAAAACCAAAGGTTGTGATTATGTGAGCGCTTATGATAACGACCGTGGATATTGTTTTCAATAACAATGATGATGTCAAAAGTGAAAATATTATTATGCTGACCATGATGAGAGAAAATCTTATGTTTAAAAGTTTCAAGTTTACGATTTCAATGACTATATGAGGATGTCGAGCTATTTATTGATTTCTCAATTTATTCATGGATGGTGACTTTATTTCTAAATCTTCCAAAGTATATGAATGGATGCCTTATGAAGTTCATGATTTTATTCTATGCTTTCTTTTAATGCTATTCTTCATTGATAGTCTCGCCTTATAATAATTGTTCCCTCAAGGTGAGACAAAGCGACAATGATTACTCCATAACATAATCGGAGGCTTTCGACCTTACGTCACTCCGACGTACTTACAGCTTTTCCTAGGGCTCTCATGCATGCTAAGTATATGGTATAAGTATATGATATGTATATGTATTCCGGGGATATGGGGAAGGTGAGGCGCTATAGACGCATAGCCACCTGGTCAGCTGGCAAATCATGATTTCATCCCGGACGCGGGATGCCCGGACGCGGGATATATGGGTTATGGATCGGGCCGTACGTTCCTCGGCACTAACTTATTATATTTATGGATCGGGTCATACGTTCCTCGGTACTAACATATGATGACATATGGATCGGGCTGCGCGTTCCGCAGCAATTTACTATATGATGCTTTATGAGTATGCATGCATGGATCCGCCTTAAGAGGCAAGCAGTTATCGATTAACTCCTTGTATTTACTTTACTTTCTTATTCTTACTTTATTTCTTGATGTATGCCTTACATACTCAGTACAATGCTCGTACTGACATCCTTTTCTTTGGATGCCGTGTTCATGCCCACAGGTAGACGGGAAAGCGGTCCAGACTGATAGGAGTCACTAGCCGAGCTGAAGAGCACTCCATCTTCCGGAGGTGCTAATTGGTTGTTCCTTTTGTGTATAAATTTGTATGTCACTCAATAGAGGCTCGTAGATGTTCGATGTGGGTTGTGTGGTTCCACAACGTGGGTAGTACGCATGTGTATAAGTATATTGAAATATGTTTTCGTATCAACGCGTTATATTTTTGTAATGAAAAGCAAATCCTCTTTTTAAAGTTAACCTGAAATAGATGAATGATTGTTAAATGGGTTAGGTAAATGATAGCACGAGCGATGCTCGGTGGTTAGCCCCGGGTACCCGTCGCGGCCCCTAGCCGGGTCGTGACATTTGTGATTTCTTCTTTTGACTCCTTGTGATAGGTGATTCTCTAAGTCTCCTCTCGTTCTTAGTTTTTTTCATGCCTCTTGGTGATGGATCTCCTAGTTTGGAAATATTTTCCAATTCTTTCTACATATTCTCCATTTCTTCATCCCGGATATCAAAGTCTTGATCATCCTGATCTTCCTCTTCACTAGATGATACTTCTGAAACATCTTCTTCTTCAGTAGTAGAGTCTTCATTCCATTCATCCTTGTTGATATTTTCATTGCAAATCTTCTCCTTAGTGGTGCTAGTGTCACCATATTCCAGGTTATTTCGCTTAGCATCACTGGTAAATTTATCTTCTTTATTGACAGAATCCAAAATTTCCTCCTCAATCCTCAAACTATCAAATTTGTTAGGGGACATAATAGTATTCTTTGTTTGAGACTGCGGCAGAGATATCTTCTTGTTTTGTCCCTCTTTTTGTTGATTCTGCTTCAATTGTTCTTCCTTCTTATCCATAGACGCAGCTGTCTTGTTGGGGGTATGCCACTTTTCTTGGCTTAGTACGACTTGAAGATCATCGGGGTTCTTGATCATAATAGGTGCACCACCAGTATCTCCAACACCATTCCTCTCATAGGCCAAGTCTACATTCAAGCTTAGCATCTGAATGGGCATTGGTTCAGTGACATTAATAATCTGCTGAAAATTAACAGCTTCAGATACTTCACATCCATCCTTCTCCACATTATCCTCCTTATCAGGAAAAATCTTATTCTTGTTGGTCCCTCCTTCATTTGTTGGAGGTGGCTTATCCACACCAAAAATAGCTCTTGTAGGCAAATACACTTTCTTAGGTGGTTCACTCCTTCCTCTTCTGTTCATGTTAATATTTTTGTTCTCAATATTCAAGTTTCTTCCCCTTGTGGATTGATCATTTTGGCTTTGGGGTTCTGGAAACTTTCCATTATTAAAGTTAGGCTTTTGTTGTTTCTCCTTTCTATCACTTTTTTCCTGTGATTGTTGCTTCTCTTTTGTGACATTTTGGCTTGTACCTCCTTTCTCTCCTTCTACTTTCCTGTTCTGATTTTGTTGCGTATTGTTAGAAGTTTCGACCTTTTCATTTTGCTTTCCTTGATCTCCTCTTTTGTTGTTCTGCACAATCTCCTCATTTTTTTTCTTTTCAACTAATTCCCTTTCTAATCTTCTGCACTAATTTATCTAGTGTCCTTGGAGCCTGCAGTGATTGCAATATTTCGGAACTCCCTCATATTCAATCTGCTGATCAAAACCCTGTAAAGGGTTGTTAGCGTTTCTCGACCCAATCCAAATTTTATTGATTCTAGGTTTGGACAGATCTACTTCTACTCTGACCTTAGCCATGCTAGGTATGGTTCTGTTTTTAGTGGCAAGGTCCATAGCCATGGGAATTCCAATAGTACTTAAAATTTGCTTGATGTAGTGCCAAGTATGGAGATGGAAAGGAAGTTTGGGCAAGAGAACCCATACCGGAGTCAAGGGACTATCTTCATCGGGCGTGAATTCCGGCGACCATCTACTAAGCCACATGGTTTGCTCATCAACTTCAATTGCATGCCTAAAATATATCTTGTTGAAATCCTCTTCATTAGAAACGTCAATGAAGACATGTCTGTTATCATACACTCCAATTCGCACAGATCCTTTTAGGGTGAATGATTCCTTGATTGTAGATCGAACTGTTTCAATTTGGGGTCGAATCTTGAGAAATTTTTCCCACCATTGTGAATTTGCATTCCTCCGCCATCACACCATAGAATTCATCAGCATCAAAAATGACAGCCGGGTTTCCGTTATGGTTAGAAATTAAAGCATTTACCAATTCCCGGCGGTGGCCGAGGTTCGAGCATTGAGGGTTTGAAATAATGTTACTGTAAGAGATTTTGGACGAATTGGGGTCTGTTGGGGCCTTCGTAGCATCTATAGGGTCTGGGGGACGCCGACCCGCTGGATTGAGGCCAGCCGCCGACTCCATAGGGAGAGGCGTGGCCTGAGTCTCTGATGAGCTAGCCGTTAACGAAGAAACGGTAATGTTGTACGGAGAGAAATATTTTAGAGAGAGAAATAGAGCATTGTATTGAAAAATAAAATCCTACATTATGAAGGGTCAAAGACTGTACCTATGATTTAACTGACTCGAAAGGCATTCAGTTTCTAAAGTTTGACTTGTATAAAAATAACTTTCAGACGCTCGATATCGTGTTTACTACTAATACCGTGTTGGTTTTAACTGTTTTGTGAAGCCTTATGGTATTTTGATACACCCCTCGAGTGAGTTCGAATGATGTTCGATTAATAATGGTAAAAGTGACTGTAAAATTATCATGACTTGAGTAATCAGGATATAAATATCTTATTATTGATTTGGGAAGGTACTTTGGATTAAAACAACTTGAAATAGCGTGATGACTTGAGCCACGTACAAGTTACATCGATAATATCTTGCATATTCCGCATAGGGTGTAAACTATTGAGTACGCTTTGAGAATGAAGTCTATCGATATGAATATCTCTACATTATTCGGATCAGTTTTTATATTTTTGGAGGTAAAACTACATCCTTGGTGGTGGATTGCGTTGGAGTGCTACTGGCAAATATTCACGTTGTGTGAAAGAATTGTCCCATGTGAAATCGTATTAAGGTAAAGGCTTCTTCAACTCAAGCAGTATCTACAAAAATACTACTTTAGTCGCATCCCTCTGACAGGTATACCTAATATTCAAAATGGGCGAGGTGCATCTGATGATGAAACTCAACCAAAAGGTGGACCAACCAGACTTACCAACCAGACTTTATGCAACCTTAGTTAGAGGACATGTAGGGGCATCCAATACAGTAAGCACATGTATATTTTTTGTAGTGGACGTCTTACATATATCTCTAATGATCCTGATTCGACGTTCCCCTACGTGACAACATATAATGACTCAAAAAGTCTATTGTATTGACATTTTAAAAAAGTATGATTCGTATTCAAGTTTACATGGACCATACCTATCCATAATAGTAATATTTGTCTTCAGTTATCAGTTTATAGCTGGAAAATAATATTATATAGTTATATGACATGGTGAATTACAAAACCCGTAGACAGAGTATAGTTATACAGGGCCTACAGGCAAATAGTGCACTTTTGGGGTGAAATACTCCAAGTGCTTAATTAAATATTGGGATCAAGTTTACCCTTTGTTATACTATCGGTTCAAAACTACCCCTAACGTTATATTATTGGTTCACATATACCCCTCCTATGTTAAGGTTGTTCAAGGTGGACGGCAAATCCGATGTGGCGTTGACAAATCGGTGAGGTGAACACCACGTAGCATGCCACCTCATCGCCCAACACATTTACTTCTCTCCTCCACATCTTCTTCCACAACTAGCATCTCCTCCCTTCTACAACCAGTGCCACCATTAGCATCACCACAACCATTTAAATTTAACGAAGAGTAGTATGTTAAACTGAAGTAGAGCTCCAAATAATCAAACCAAAACCAACGATAGCTTTAAATAAGTTTTTGCCGCATTTGATTCTAATTTTATTTTAAAGCAATCACTTGTGAGAAGAAATGACAACCTAAACCCCCCGTCCCAAACCCCAAGGGTAAAACGGTAGTTTATCGTGAATCCGGGTTCAATATGGTCAAATTAGTAATTTACACGATCATACGAATCCAACAACCCCCATATTGCTAAGGTTTAGTCTGCAACCCAAAATAAACCCAAAAAGACAACCCCGACCCCACATTGGAAAAACTAAAATTTAAGCCTAAAATCATCTTACCCATAGTTTAGATAGTCCAAATCCTAAAATTCATCAAGTTTTAATCACATTTGAACCCTCAATTTCATAAATTCATTAAACCCATTTTCATGGAAAAACTCCCAATTTCTACTCTAGAAATCATGAATTCAAGCTTAATCTACACGAAGAAATCAATGGAATATGCTTAGATGCAAGTTTAGATCTTACCCCAATGTAGAAACGTTATCTTGGCACTTGGAATCTCTCAATTCCGAGCTCTATAGCTTCTAAAATGGTGAATGGGGAATGAAACACGAATTTGAGGTTCTATTTACTATTTAAGTACAATGCCCCTCGCGAACGTGAGCAACCCTCACGATCGAGCCCATCAACCCGTCCTGAACCATCACGAATGCGACTGGCCGATCGCGAACGCGATGACTAGGCTAACTCGGCCCAGACCCTAAAATCCCTACACGAACGCGAGTCCCGTCTCGCGAACGCGACCCCATCTGGCCCCCCTTCTTTGCGAACACCAGACCTTCCTCGCTAACACGAAGAAGGAAACCAGATGACTGAAACACAAGAAAATATGGTTTCTACGCCAACCCGATTCAACATCCTAAACTCATTTGGAATCCCCCGGACACAAAGCAAGTATGCATTTCTAACGTAAAACACACTACGAACTCACTCACGCACTTGGATTTCCCAAAAGAGGTCGTATTGACCAAGGTCAACTCCAACACTACCAAAACTCTACTTTCCAATCAAATACCCATATCACACGCAAACGCCTCGGGACCGGAAGAAAAGACTCGACTAAGTCATAAATGACATTCCGACCTAATTAAATCGACGAAACCATAAAAATGACATATATACTCCCGATGTTGACTCTAGTCAAACATCTCCATTTATCTAACTCTAAAACTTCTAAACTTACCAAAATCAATCTGAAACTGGCTCGATTACCTCGGGAATGGTACCACCCATCCCGGCAAGTCATAAAGACACAAAAGAAACCTTGGAAAGGGTATATTGGGAAATTATAAGTGAAAGACTTAGAACGACTTAGCGAGTCGTTACAGAACTGCTCTGTGACTGAGTCATCTTCATCTCCTTTATTCTGCCAGCATCTTTCTTGTGATAGATCATGTATGTGGATGGTTCATTCTCCCTCTGATTTTATCATTGCATTTGTCTTTGCATTGGCACACATGTTTGCAATTTGGGTTCATGTGTATGCTATTTTCGGTAGCTTCTTTGCAAGGGAACATGTCTATGGACATGTTCTAACCATCCTGTGCTGCTTGCTTTTTCAGGCCTTTTACATTGCTTGGAACCTCTGCTTCATCTCAACTCAGTGTCTAGCTTTGTTCAATTACCTTCTTAATTATCACATGTATCTAGACCTGCTTTCTATTCATTGTAGATTCACTTTGTAAATCATCAAAACATCACACATGGATTTATGCCAACATATTCCATGGACGATACATATGGAGTGATGTAAAACATGCAAGTCAATTATCATAATAATCACATTCGATCTCTCAGTTAAAGCATGCTCAAATGCCCAGATATCATCAAATAAACACATGAGACATCACATAATATCCTAAGTACTCATAACATGACACTGTTACCCTCATAAGTGATCGTCACCTCATGAATATAGTACCCACTTTTTGTCCTTAACCCCTATTAGTCACTGAATTATGAAAACATCCTTCAAATAGAGTCATAATCTTAACTTACCTTAGATCAAAAGTACCAAGAACTTACGAACCAACCTTGCGTTTCCTGAGCTCTTCTGAACACTTCTAATCTAGCCAAATATGAATTTTTTGATACCCATATTAACATAAAATAACCGGTCAAAAAGTCAACCTATAAGTTAACCCTGAGTCCCCGAGGCTAAAACTGGAACTTATTCCAAAATTCGTTTACCCATAGTCTAAAGGTCTTAAATATCGAGTTTCAACCAATTCCATCCATGAATCAAATCTCAAATCATATTTTACATTTACTTAAACACTAGGGCTAAAATTCCAATTTCTCTAACTAATTCATAGATAATAACACTAAATAACTCAAAGAATCATGGAAAAGTACCAATATCAAGGTTAGATGTTTACCACCTTGCAAAATTAGATAATTGTTTTAAAAATTGTTGGATGATTGTCTAGCTGATGGAACCAAACTCAATGCCACCTGTATTTGTATCTAAAAGGAGGGAGCACACTCATACGGACTAAGTACATGTAACGACCTGCTAGGTCATTTTCAGTTTTTTTGTCTTCTTTTACCCAAAATACCCTGCCCGTATTTTCACCTTGGTATTTATGACTTGCGGGGATGGGTGGCGATGTTCCCGAGGAAATTAGGTGAGATTCAGATCATTTTAGCTAAATTGGGAGTTCTTAAGTTAAGGAAATAAGGAAGTTTGACCATAGTCAACATCAGGGGTAAATGCGTTATTTTTGAAGCTTTGTGGATTCCATTAGATCCAGAATGTGAATTTTGACTTAGTTGGACTGTTGGTTTAGGTCCCGAGGCATTCTGTTGTGATTTGGATTGTTGGGTGAAAATATAGGAATTTATGAATTGGAGTTGACCTTGGTCAATACAGGGTTAGCATGTGTCCTGCACCAAAACCCACCCTAGATGCGACCGGCATCCGATGTCATGAACAACATCAGAAGAACCTGAACCTATATGGAAAAACATTTGATACTCTCTAATTAGCAATTATCTAATAAGTAAGAGACACATCCTTTGCAAATATCCAAGATAGAGTCATGCTCATTAAAAATATAGCAGAAATCTAAATCCATACTTTAATATAACGTGGCAGCATGCCCCAACAACCATGGAAAAACATCCCTAACACAACCCATAGTTCAACAACTATCTACGGAGCTTCTACGAAATAAAGAGTGTATATGTCTCCAGAAGCAGCCCAACAATCTAAGTAAATGAAATAATGTAGAGAGGTGCCCCACGAACAAACATGTGGGCTCACCGAAAGATCTCGAGAAGTATCAAGTTCCCCTAAGTCCTCGCCGCGTCACGAACCTGCTCTTCAATGTTACCATCATACCAACAAAAACAACAATGGTTTGCATGAGTACTGGGTACTCAATGAGTGTCTCGGGAACAGTAAATAATATAGAAAAATAAAATAATTAAGATCAGTAATAGCATTTAAGTGAAAAACAGTTGAAAAATCCTGAGGTAAGATAACCCAACAACTTCACAACTATCAATCGAGAAACCATAAATCCATATTTAAACCAGGTCCAGTTTATTATGTCATTGAGTACCATTCTAGTCTTTCCATATTGAATTAAATATTTATTAACCAGCCGCTCATAGGCAAACGAGTTTAATATCATCAACAAGCCACTCATAGGAAAACAAACTCATATCATAATGCCAATACAGGCCCAAATCAATAATGACAACAGGATGACCATTCAAGGTTCCCAAAACAGCATAAAAGAACCACACTGAGGCAATTTCACCCACGATGTCTATCCTTCCTCCCGAATAGTTAGGCAAATACCACATCGGGGTGTGTAACCCTCGATGACCACTCTTCCTCCTGAATGGCTAGGCTAACCCCACTAGGATCCATAGTGACTATCCTTCCTCCCGAGTAGCTAGGCCAAACACAAACAATATAAATCATGGAAAAAGAGCTGAATCACAATCCTAGCATAGAAGCCGAATCACTTAAATCATGGCATGGAAGCCGAATCACAAGTCATATCAGAATAGTCACATTATTCGTTAAGTATTATATTCGTCATCCCGTTATAGGGGTATATCAAGTCATTTCAGTTTTAGAAAACCGATTTCAATTCTTTAAACAAGTTTCAAGTTCAACACAATCCGTTACAGAGCATTCACATGATATAGTCAAGCTTTTCAATTATCAAGTTTAAACATCCCCGATGGGGTAATTCAAGTGTGAATACCAAAGCTTTATCTCCTAATTTTCAATCATCCTTTAGAGAGGAAAACAATCATGAATACGTATATATAAAATAGTACAAACAAGGTTTAATGTGGGCTTGTCCCTCACGCACACAAACCACAACCAAAGAGTTCATAAAAACCGTTAGAAAGTGTATGTTCAAACGAGACATACCTCTAATCCCGTTATAAGCTAGCAACTGGATTCATTCAAGTTCAACAATCACACTACAATGGTTTTTAAATGACAAAGTTTAAAACTTTAATGAATTCTAGTGATTTCTACCCTTATTAAAAAACTAGGGCTTTTCTAAGCCTATAAATGGGTTCTTGAACCCTTTCATGAATCACTAGCGGATTCCAACCTTGTAGAACTTTCTACTCTAACCCGAACTTTATTAATACTTATAAATTTTCAGAAACTTTACCTCTTAGACAAAATCCACACGCCCATTTCTTCTTCTTCTTCTTCTTCTTCTTCTTCTTCTTCTTGAGATTACAAGAACTTGGGGTTTTAGAAAGATGATTTACTATCAAGAGGGGATGGATATGGTGTGGTAATGACCAAGATTGAGTAGGAACGAAGTGGGAAATAACACAACTAGGTAGAACTTAAAGAAAATTCGAAACCAGAAAAATATACTTCGATCCGCGTTGAGCTCGCGTCGCCAGTGCAACGCAAGAACTGGGATTCGCGTTGTCCATGCGACACAGCTCCAATGCCTGATCACATTCTTGTCTGCAGGTGGATTTTGCACAATGGACTCATAACGCACACTTAACACAGGTTTCCGATAATCGATGTTCTCTCAATACAATGATCATAACCACATGTACATAGCTCGGTTTGAGCCTCACTTTGTATGGTTGGAAAGATATTTTAGAAACCTACAACTTTCATGTTTTTAGTTTTCCAAAATTCCAAACGTAAATACCCAAAAACTGGACATAGCTGAAAACTGTCTCAGACTTAGACTAATTTCAGGATTCTAACGAACTTCCTTATCTCGTTTGACCCCGAAAAGATCATTTAACACCTGTATCCATCCCTAAGGGATTCATATAGCTAAGATGACATATAAACCCCAATTACTTCACATTCACACCTAACTCGAATTTACGGGATGTTACATTATCCCCCCTTAGGATCATTCGTCCCCGAATGAAAGTCATGGCCTAAGATGCTTTACTAACCTTAAATTTTCAAAAATTTCAAGAGTTCCATTAGCAAAGTGAAACACCTTCAGAGATAACATACAATTAACCACATCATGAATGCATCATTCAAGCCTAAACACAATAGTGGGGGTTTCACACTCCACTCTAAACTTTCACAGGAAAACACAACTGAAACGTTCAACACTTACCTGTAGCAGGGAATAAATGAAGATATCTCCTCTTCATGTCCTTCTCATCTTCCCAAGTATCTCTTTTAGTGTTATTATTACGCCACAGGACTTTAACCGAAGCCGTATCTTTCATTCTCAACCTCCTAACTTGACGATCCAAGACTTGTAGAGGTTCTTCTTCATAAGACAACCCTTCATTGATTTCAATCTCTTCATGATTCAAGACATGAGAAGGGTCAGGCTTGTACAACCTCAACATCGAAAAGTGAAACACAGGATGTACCATAGCCATCTCAGATGGTAACTTCAACATGTAAGCTACTTTCCCAATTCTTCTCAAAATCTCGTATGGGCTAATAAAACGAGGGCTAAGCTTACCCTTTATACCAAACTGCATAACTCCTTTCATTGGTGAAACCGTTAGGAACACCTTGTCACCTGCCGCAAACTCTAGCCCGCGATGTCACATGTCTGTATATGACTTATGTGTTACACCTTGGAAATTTCATATCGTCGTGTGGTGAATAAACCACTGCGAGCTTAAGGGTAACAGGAAGTTCTTAAGACTATAAGACGGATAATTAGTGGTCTTAGAATGCATACGTTATGATTTGGAAGTCATATGAATTGACAAGAATAAGCATTAGTAAGGGCGAGTGGAGTAGAAGTGGGGTTTAGGAAAGGTTTCATAAATTAATTGCGTTAAGAATTGTTTGGCAAGGCCTTGAGGGCGAGTTATAGGGATGTTTAGATTATTAATAAAGTATCAAACAAGTGTTAAGAAGGTCGTATAAGGATTGGAGATCAAACGAAACGACGAGGACAACGTCAGAAAAACTGTGAGTTACACGACCACATTATACGGCCCGTGGAACTTTATAGGGACCGCATAATGGTCCGTATAACCCAACAACAACTATGTGTTCCATGGTGGTGAACCACGAACACTTATACGGACCGTGAAATGTTATACAGACCGTATAAGTGGTCCGTATAAGTCCCGACGGGCTGAGTTATTCCAAGTATTTAAATGTGATCCCACTTCATTACATTCATTATCCTCACTTCTCCACTTCTCTCCAAGCTTCTAGAGGGTTCCACACACACTTCATATACATGAATACAATGGAAGGCAAAGATCAATATCAAGAATTCAAGTGAATCGAGCGCAAGAAGCTCACTAGGGTTCCTCCAAGTCAAGAATTCTCTTGGGAGTGAAGCTAGGGTTTTCTGCAAGTGAAGTATTTTCAACGAAAACCCGCTCCTACGCATTCAAAGGTGATTTTCATGATTATTCCATGTTGTTTAAGGTATTGAAAAGTTGAAACACTTGGATTATGGAAGAAGATGGAAAATGGATTACAAAAGATGAGACTAGTGGCAATTGCAAATAGTAGATTAATATGAATCATGAATATTGGTATGTTGTGATAATAAGTACGCTATAAATGACATTTAGAACGTGGGGTAAGTATTGTATGTGAGAAAACGCCATAGTAAACTATAACCACAATCTTGGAGAAATTGAAGTTAAATTGTGAAATGCGGATGATGTAGATGAATGATGATTGTTGCCTATGATATTATGAATGTTATTATTGACGTCTGGGAGTTGAAATATGATATGGGGAAAGTAGTAGAAACAAAGGAGATGCTGCTCAATTTTCTATAGCTTTAGTTCAAACACAGTTATATTGTTGATTATCTAATACAAGTATGAACTCTCTTGAAGGTAGAAACGTGAATATTGAAGGGGAGCGTTCAAGCGATAGAGTAGCTAGATGAAAAGGTATGTGAGGCTAGTCCTTCCTTTCTATGGCATGAATCCGATGGCATGATTTTTACTTCTTTTCCATGAATCCTCTACATCCCGGAAAGCTAAGAGTCTATGTTCATGAATAGCCATATGAGATAAGAGATATATTATGAGTTCAATATTGACGATGATGAGTTAAGTATAAAGATTCTAGAGTTCACGGTATGATGTTCCTATAACGCCAATGATGTCATTTATCGTATACACTCACCTTATATATTATTCCCTTCAAGGTGAGGCAGTGTCACGACCCAACCGGAGGGCCGCGACGGGCACCCGGTGCTAGCCCACTCGGGCACCCCCTTAGCTTACACTTACTTACATCCAGGTGAGCCACATAATAAAATGTATATTTCTATTCATGAATCGTACTAGTCCCATTGGACAACAATACATTTATATAATCATTGACATCTATGCCTATATCAATGTACATAAGCCGACAAGGCTAACAAAATGAAATCCAAAATATAGGCCTACAAGGCCAAACACATCTAACCACATACACATGTCTACGAGCCTCTAAAGAGAGTATAACATATCATATAGGCAGGACAGGACCCAACTATGCCCATAATTATGTACACAAAAGAATAAGTACCCAAAAGCTATAGCTCCGAATGAAGTGGAGCTCTGCTATGTAGTCTCTGAGAATGTAGCTATGGATCAAGTCTGTCTCCCTGTGCACCTGCGGGCATGACGCAGCGTCCACAAACAAAAGGACGTCAGTACGAAGAATGTACTGAGTATGTAAAGCATGATCAATATCAATATAGAAGCATAAGAAGCAACATAAGAAATAGCATAAGATGGGAGATAGTGGAGTCATCGTCATAAGCACTTACTTTCCTTACATGGGAAATTTCCATTTCGAGTGCATAATTGCGTACATACATCCATATCCACATCCATATTTACATCCGTACACATTTACATACCTTATTCGTATTCATATCATGTACATATTCTTATTCATAATCGTATCATATTCATATTTCGTACTCATATCTATATCATATACCTATCCATAGCATGTACATATTCGTATCATACACATATCATTTACATAGCATACCCGACCGCGAAGGTTCGGTGTTTCGCGTACCCGACCATAGTTAGGCTCGGTGATCATACATACCTGGCCAACCAAGGCTCAGTGTTATATATACCTGGCCCTACCAAGGCTCAGTGTTATACATACCTGGCCAACCAAGGCTCAGTGTTATATATACCTGGCCCTACCAAGGCTCAGTGTTATACATACCTGGCCCTACCAAGGCTCAATGTTATCCGTACCCAACTGCAGTGGTGCGCGCGCATTACATAAACATACATACATATTCTACCCGGCCTTATAAGCTCGGGGTTCCATAATAGCCATGCATAGATACATATACAAAATAGCTCATAAACATCTCTACTATTATCATCCCCATCATCATCACCATAGTTATCGTCATCGCTATTACCATTATAGTCGTTATCAATATCATTATCACTATTATCGTCATTCATTACATCTATCTTCATAGGCTTACTCGTCATCGGAGGAACTTAGTACAATCGTAATACGTATCGAGGATCATGAGCTCAATAGCTCGAAAAATTGAATCATTTGAAGGATATCATAGTCTTATAGAAGATTTAGATGGTTGGCAAAAGAACCATGCCTTATGAAAGAAGGGTTAGCCTTACATACCTTTCCGTTCAACTATTTACCACTTGTACGTTCTCCTCCGAAGCTCACGTTTCTACCTTCATTAAAGTCATACTATCATTAGAATCGATAGCTAGCATACACGACTAAAACTAGAAAAAATCGGACAGCATCTCCTTTATTTATACGACAATCCTCCATAGCGTATATCAACTCCCAAACGTCAATAATACATTCACAATATCCTAACAATAATCTTTATTCATCCAAATTTCTCAATTCACTTTCAATCACCCATATCCATGGTCATAACACACGACTACGTTCATTCATATACATTTGCTCATCCCATGTTATCAACATCATTTATAACATATTTATACCACAACACATTAAGAAATGACTCAATTCAAGTTATTACTCAAAATGGCACTATTCCACATTCATGACCCATTTTTCTATATCCTTCTACAATCCAAGTATTGCAACTCCCAAATACCTTAAACAACATAGAAATACCATAAATCTTACTTTAGATGTTGTGGGAACAAGCCTTGGTTGGTAATACTTCACTTGAGTAAAAACCCCAGTTCATCTCCAATGAGATTTCATGACTTGAATGATCTTTAATGGTTCTCTTACACTTGATGCACTCAATTTATGTTGTTGATCACTAATAACCCTTGAATTCTTGTGAAATAAATGTATAGAGATGTTTTAGAGAGAAGGGGTGTGATATGGAAGTGAAATGAAATAAGACTTGGTCCCTTATTTAATGATCCAAAACTGTCCTCGACCATATATACAGACCAAAATACAGTCCGTACATTTTATACGGGCTGTATGTTTGGTCGTATGTGTCACGACCCAACTAGGGGCCGCGACGGGTACGCGGGGCTAACCATCGAGCACCGCTCGTTCTATCTCTTATCATGCTCATTTGGCGCTTTTATCACATTTATACTCAGATTGTAGGAAAATCATATTTCATATGGGAACATAATTAATTTTATATACATGTGCCTCTCGGCCATCAAAATAAAATAATACACACATATATATATATATATATATATATATATATACATAATAACCTCTCGTGAGACCATCTAACCCACACTGCGCATCTACGACCCTCTACTGGAGTGGTACACATAAGAACGGGACAAGACCCCGTCATGCCCAAAAATACATATACATATATACGCAAAAGAATAATCAAGCACCACCGGGACAAAGGAGGGCTTTCAATCAGCTGACAGCTGCTATGAATCTGGGTCGAGCTCTCCTCCCTGTCTACCTATGGGCATGAACACAACGTCCAAAGAAAACGGACATCAGTACGAACATTGTACTGAGTATGAGAGGCATAAACAATGAAATAAGGCAATGATATCAAAGAAGTATCCATATGGAATAACTGTATCTGACTGTCAAGTGTAAAGAGAATAATACATGCTGGCTTAGTCATAATCATCATCATATCATGTATGCATAAGTACATATATAAGCTGCCCGTCCATATAGGATCAGTGTGATAATCATAACATTAGCCTGCGTCCAGGCCTCCCGCATCCGGGGTACCATCTCATGCCGCCCACTAGTGGTGTCTGCCCATGCCATTTGGCCATGGTGTATAGTATAGCTACCCGCCTTAGCGGTGACTGCCCGGCCAAATAGGCGCGGTGTTATATCATCATCATACATGCTCATCATAATATGCTTATCGTAACATACTTATCATAATACATGCATAAGGCTTAATAACAACTTTACTTTATCGGGGTGACATAAGGTCGTGATTCCCCGATTTCATTATGGAGCAATTATTGACATCCTGCCTCACCTTGAAGGAAGTAGCATATAAGGTGAGTGTAAGCCACAAATAACATTATTAAAATTTTAGGATCTCTAACATATCTTTCGTCTTATATAGCTATTCATGTATATAGACTTGTAGCTTTCCGGAATGTAGGAACTTATGAATAAAATAAGAAGTCATGCTTTAGGATTCATGCCATTAGAAAGAAAGGACTAGCCTCACATACCTTAGATGTTTAACTAAGCTGTCGCTTGCTTTTTGTCCTTCGATATCACGTTTCTACCTTCAAGAGAGAATTCACACTAACGTTAGTTAATTCCACTATAAGAACGCACTACTATTTCTAGGGGAATTTGGGCAACACTTCCTTTGTTATACTACTTTTCCCCATATACTATATCAACTCCCACACGCTCACAACAACATTCACAATATTGCAATCAACAATGATCATTTATATACATTGACCACAATCCACCATTTCCCTTCAATTTCTCCACATTTATGGTTATAGCTTACTATCGCGTTTCCTCATATATAATACTTATTTCATGGCCTAAATGTCATTTATAACGTATTCATAATCACAACACTCCAACATTCATGATTCAACCCAACTACCATCCAACCATGACACTATTCACTCATGAATGACCCATTTCCTACGTCTTTCTACAATTTAAGTATCTTACCCTTCCAATACCTTTAACAACATGGTTTAGTCACGAAACTTACCTTAGATGATGGTTGAACAAGCTTTGAATGGAATTACTCCTCTAGCATCAAAACCCTACTTCACTCCTCTTGGGTTTTCTTGAGATAGATGAACTTTAGCTAGGTTTCATACACTTGATTCACTTGGATCCTTGATATTGGTCTTTGATTTCCTTTGTTTTCTTATAGATGATGAGTGGTGAATATTCTAGAGGTTTCTAGAGAGAAGTATCGTGGAAATGAAATGAATTAATGAGCTTGGGTCTCCTTTTTAATGACTTAAAATCTGATCCGAAATGAACAGTAGTTGAAGTGCACAGTGGTCGTAAACCCAGTTTATGGTCCATATTCTAGTTTAAGGGCCGTATTTCGTGGTCGTATTTAAGCATAACAGAACCAGAAAGGTATGCTGGAGGTCATGGTGATTTACGATCACGGTTTACGGGCCGTATTCCAAGTCGTATTTAACCATTTGAACATTTAGCAGAAAGTTGAAGTTTTGTAAGTTGAAATACGACATGGCATTTTACGGGCCGTATACCACTTTACGGTCCGTATTTCATCGATGAGACCAAAGTGCAAATCTACAACTTTTTCACATTTTTAGGACCCGTAAGTAGTCGTTGTGGAGCATAACCTATCTCTTATTGCAATTGCCTTTGAAATCCTACTCAAGGTCGTCAAACATCATTCCCTTCTTATTAAAAACATCATATACTCGTATTTTTCATTAGTCTATTCGTTGTACGTTCACAGGGAAATATCTGAGGTGTAACACTCTTCCCCCCTTTGGAACATTCGTCCTCGAATGTTAAGTTATCGGGGATTCTAGAAAAATTTCGCCAGAGTTTCCCCTGTAATATGGCACTACCATCCTGTCACAACAGCCCCTAATATCATTGCCTCACCGGGCCACAACACAATAAAACTCTAAGAAAGACTTACGAAAGCTCCCGAAAGCAGGGGATATAATGTCTGAGTAATGATGGTGATAGGGTTGTTCAGATACTCTAATTATTACACTTCATTTGTTTCATACTTACCTCATATTGTTGGCGTTCCATCTTGAGTCTCTTCTGGGGGTTGGAATAAATGTGGGTACTTGGACCTCATCTTTTCTTCTGCCTCCCAAGTCATTTCTTCCCGATTGTTGTTTCGCCATAAGACTTTGACTGAAGCTACCTCTTTATTTCGAAGTCTTCGCACTTGCCTGTCTAGAATAGCAATAGGCACTTCTTCATAGGTTAGCTTTTCTGTCACTTGCACATCATCTATCGAGACAATCTTTGTGGGATCTCCAATACACTTGTGGAGCATCGAAACATGGAAAACGGAATGAACTGATTCAAGCTCCGAAGGCAAATCCAATTCATAGGCTACATGACCCACCTTACGGATAATTTTATAGGGTCCAATGTATCTAGGACTTGGCTTCCCTCTCTTGCCAAATCTCATCACCCCTTTCATTGGCGACACTTTCAAAAGTACCCAATCATCAACCTGGAATTCCAAGTCTCGTCAGCGATTGTCCGCATAAGACTTTTGGCGACTTTAGGCTGTCAGCAATCGATCTCGGATCACCTTAACCTTTTCCACCGCTTGGGGAATCAATTCAGGGCCTACTAGTTGTGCTTCTCCTATTTCGAACCATCCGATTGGGGATCTACATTTTCTTCCATACAAAGCTTCATATGGAGCCATTTGATTACTGGAATGATAGCTATTGTTGTATGCGAATTCGATTAGCGGCAAATGGTCGTCCCAACTACCACCGAAATCCAGCACACATGCTCGTAGCATATCTTCTAAGGTCTGAATAGTACGTTCGGATTGCCCATCCGTCTGCGGATGAAATGCTGTGCTAAGCTTCACTTGAGTGCCTAGACCTTCTTGAAAGGACTTCCAAAACTTGGCTGTAAACGGTGGTCCTCTATCTGTGATAATGGATAATGGTATACCATGGAGGCGCACAATTTCCTTGAGGTACAACCTCACATAATCTTCTGCTGAGTAGGTAGTTCTAACTGGAAGAAAATGGGCTGTTTTCGTCAACCTATCCACGATCACCCATATGGAATAATACTTGCCACGGGAATGAGGTAACCCCACAATAAAATCCATGTTGATCACTTCCCATTTCCAAGTAGGGATTTCCATTGCTTGCAATAAGCCTCCTAGCTTTTGATGTTCAATCTTTACTTGTTGGAAATTTGGACACTGTGCTACAAGTTCAGCTATGTCCCTCTTCATGCCATCCCACCAATATATTAGTTTAAGATCATGATACATCTTGGTTGTACCTGGGTGAATAGAATACCGGGAATAATGTGCTTCTTCTAGAATTCGTTGGTGCAATTCCGCCACATTCGACACACATAACCTGCCTCGGTAGCTGAGAACTCCATCCATAGAAACTTCAAATGAAGATTTCTCTTTCCCATGAGATGTGTCTCTGTAACGACATAATTGAGGATCTTCATATTGTCGTTCTTTCACTTCCATGTCCAAGGATGAAATTGTGGGATCATTGATACTAATCCCCGCATTGCCCGAATCGATTACACGTACTCCAAGATTAGCTAGTTGGCGGAGCTCATGAACCATCTATTTCTTTTCCGGAGGGACTTTACATAAACTGCCCATTGATCGGTGGTTAAGCGCATCGGCTACTACATTCGCTTTTCCAGGGTGGTACAAAATGTTCACATCATAATCCTTTAACAATTATAACCACCGCCTCTGCCGCAGGTTCAACTCCCTTTGCTTGAAAATGTATTGAAGAATTTTGTGATCGGAGTAAATGTCAACATGCACACCATCTTGTAATGTCTCCACATTTTTAGGGCATGAATAACCGCAGCCAGTTCGAGATCATGGGTTGGATAGTTCTTTTCATGTTTCCATAATTGTCTCGAAGCGTATGCAATAACTTTACCATGCTGCATCAATACGCATCCTAATCCGACACCGGAAGCGTCACAATATACCACATAGTCATCTGACCCTTCTTGAAGTGTTAAGATCGGAGCCGAGGTCAATCTGCCTTTCAACTCTTGGAAACTGCGCTCACAAGCATCGCTCCATTTGAATCTAGCCGACTTCTGGGTTAGCTTCGTTAATGGGGCTGAAATACATGAAAAGCCTTCTACGAATCTTCTATAATAACCTGCAAACCCTAGAAAACTACGAACTCTTGTAGGCGTTGTAGGCCTTGGCCAAGTCTTCACAGCTTCAATTTTCTGAGTGTCAACTCGAATGCCATCATTTGAAATAACATGGCCCAGAAATGTCACAGAATTTAGCCAAAACTCGCACTTTGAAAATTTTTCATACAATTCTCGGGCTCGAAGAATTCCAAGAACGATACGTAAATGATCTGTATGTTCTGATTCTGTGCGAGAGTACACCAGAATATCATCGATAAACACTATCACGAATAAATCCAAGAGTGGCCTGAATACATTATTCATCAAGTTCATAAACACGGCCGGAGCATTAGTCAATCCAAATGACATCACCCGGAATTCATAATGACCATACCTCATTCTGAATGTTGTTTTGGGAACATCCACCTCTCTAACTCTCACTTGATGATAACCTGACCTCAAGTCTATCTTAGAAAACCACTTGGCACCCTGTAGTTGATCAAACAAATCATCTATCCTTGGGAGAGGATATTTGTTCTTTACCGTCACTTTGTTCAACTGCCTGTAATCAATACACATTCGTAGGAAACCGTCTTTCTTTCTCACGAACAAGACTGGGGCTCCCCACTGTGATGAACTGGGCCTAATAAACCCCTTTTCGAGCAAATCTTTCAACTGCGCCTTTAACTCTTTCAGTTCTGTCGGGGCCATTCGATACGGAGGAATAGAAATAGGCTTGGTGTCCGGCAACACATCAATGGTGAAGTCAATCTCTCTTTCTGGAGGAAGGCCTAGAAGTTTATCTGGAAACACATCTGGGAATTCATTCACTACCGGAACTGATTGGAAAGATGGCGACTTTGCCTCGGTGTCATGAACCCGAACTAAATGATAAATATAACCCTTGGCTATCATCTTCCTTGCCTTAAGGTAGGAAATAAACCTACCTTTTGGAGATGCTGCATTACCCTTCCATTCAAGCACGGGCTCTCCCGTAAATTGAAATCGAACTACATTCATTCGGCAATCAACATTAGCATAACACGAGGCCAACCAATCCATACCCATAATTACATCGAAATCTAACATCTTCAACTCAATCAAATCAGCTGTGTTCTGGCGATCACATATCACAACTACACAATTTTTATACACTTATCTTGCTATCACGGGATCACCAACCGGAGTAGACACCTCAAAAGGTTTGATTGGCTCAGGTTTCACCCCAATACAACCAGCAACATATGGGGTAATATAAGAAAGCGTAGAACTCGGATCTATCAGTTCATATACATCACGGGAGAATATAGACAATGTACCTGTAACCACATCCGGGAAGGATTCAAGATCCTACCGTCGGCTAAAGCATATACACGGGGCTGAGTGGAACCTCAAGTAGATGTTGCCCCTCTACCTCTGCCTCGGCCTGCTGACATCTGGGGAATCTGCCCTACCGGGCGTACTGAGGAAGAACCGGCTGCTGAACCTGTGGGCTGAACTCCAACTCTGCCACTCGTCGACGGACAATCTCTCATCATATGCCCCACTTGGCTACAAGTACAACAAGCATCCGAACTTTGGCGACATTGTCCGGAATGTAATCTACCGCACTCGCTGCATCGCGGTACAGGGTGTCTCCTATGGCTATAATCTTCCCTGGACTGGGAATCTGAGGCCCTCGAACTCTGACCCTGTCTTGAACGAAAGGAGCGATCATATCTCCTACCTGCGAATCGTGAAGGTGCACTAGTCACCGACTGGCCGGAGTACCTAGAATATGTATGCCTTGATCCCCCTCTATAATCACTGCCTGCTCCCATAGATCTGGCCCTCTTACCTTGCCTCGTGTCGATATCACGGTCACCTCTTTGTTGTTGTTGTCGCCCCTCCAAATTCTGAGCATAGGCCTGTATTCGGGAAATATCCATCCCGTCTTGCAAGGAAGCCGTCAAACAATCTCTGAACAAATGTGGCCCTAGGCCGCTCACAAATCTATGTACCCGATCTCCCATGTCGGCCACCATAGCCGGGGCATATCTAGCCAAAGAATTAAATTGCATGCTATACCCCCGGGCACTCATATTTCCTAGCCTCAAATTTAGAAATCTATCTGCTCTAGCTCGGTGGACCTCGGGTGGCAAATAGTGACGAATAAAAGCATCCACGAACTCTTGCCAGACCGGAGGAGGCGCATTCTCTCATCTTGATATTACCCAGTTGTTATACCATAAAACTGCCACATCCTGGAGTCTATAAGATGCCAACTCTACAGATTCAGTTTCGGAGGCATGGACAATCTTCAATGTCCTCAACATCTCATCTATAAAACCTTGCGGGCCTTCATCCGGCTTTGACCCGAAGAACTCCGGAGGATTTAGACTCATAAAATCACGGGCTTTGGTACTTTCTGCCTGATCACTTGAACTCACATTTTGTCGTTGTGCCTGAGTGGAAACCAATTGTGTTAATAAATGGATGGCCTCGGTCATTTGTTGACCCGAATCAACTGGTGGAGGAATTGGAACTGGAGCTCCTCCTTGTTCTTCCACGTTAGGCGGGGTGGATGAATTATTAGATGGGGCCTCATTTTGTGGGTCGCCCTCTTCTATATTCCTCGGAGGCTCTCTTTCTACCCGCCTCTTTGTCGTAGTCTTTCCCTTCTAGGCGGCTATAGCTTTCCCCTTTGGCGGCATTTCTGGAATCACAACACACTATTAGGGAGGATAAAAATCTTATGCACGGCTCTATCGCACGATCTCATAAGAAGAAAGATGGTCATTTTTCCTAAATGCCCTGTAGCCTGTTGTTTATTGATGTGGCGCGCAACACACCCTAAACAAGACTCTACTAGACACGGCTCGTAGACACTTCCTAGGACTGAACTGCTCTGATACCAGTTTGGTTACGACCCAACTAGGGGCCGCGATGGGTACCTGGGGCTAACCACCGAGCACCGCTCGTTCTATCTCTCTTCATGCTCATTTGGCTCTTTTATCACATTTATACTCAGACTGTAGGAAAATCATATTTCATATGGGAACATAATTACTTTTATATACATGTGCCTCTCGGTCATCAAAATAAAATAATATATATATACATAATAACCTCTCGTGAGACCATCTAACCCACACTGCGCATCTACGAGCCTCTACTGGAGTGCTATACATAAGGACGGGACAAGACCCCGTCATGCCCAAAAATACAATACATGACTATATACGCAAAATAATAATCAAGCACCTCCGGGACTGTTATGTCCCGTATTTTTATACATTGGGACGTTTTAAAATAAACGCGACAAGTTAAAGACAAGACTATCTTAACGTACGAAGTAGAGATTTTAACTTCCGGTTTCGTTTCGAGTCACAATTTATCTACAATTTTCGTTTGGCATTGAAGTATTAATGGAAAATTGGGATTAAAATAACCATAATTGGATTAATAAGTGGGATTGGAAAAACAAATATCTGCCAACTATTTTAGGCCATGTTTGGCCGTGCACTATAGTGCCTTGGTCAAGGAATCTTGACCCAATTTAGTGTGATCCACATGTCCAAGGCATGGAGGGGACATATAGACAAGAAACTCTGTTCACTCCACATTTTCACAACTCATTTTAACATTCCAAAGTGTAGAACAATAAGAGAGAGAGAGGGAAGCTCTTGGCTAAGAGCTAGCCGAGAGTGAGGTTCAAACATTGCTCACAAATTCCAGTTTTCTCCACCAATTTTACTCCTCATCTAGTGTATAAGAAGGTGTAGTAGTTGTTGAAAATAAACAAGAAAGTGTAGCACCTAAATAGAGTTGAAGTTTCGGCCAAGGTGAAGAACAAGATTGAAAGGTAAGAATGCTTATTGTTCTTGTGGTGCATGATAATTTGAATGTATAGTTCATGCATGTTGTTGTTGGATTGTGGTTGTGGTTGAAGTAGAGAGTGAGCCGCGAGTGTGGTGAAGTCATGATTGATTTCATTTTGCATGTATTGTTGATGAATTGAATAGGTATCAACATAGGTAAATGAACAAAGATTGTAGAAGTTTGGTTGTGATGTTGCATGTTGGATATTGGACTTTTTTCTTGAAATTAAAATGAGCCGTGTGCCCTTGATTCTAATGAAGTCATGCTTAATCTTCTTGTACATGGATTGGAAGTGAATTGAATGTGTTGTAGTATGGATAAATGGATGAAAATCATGAAGTTGTTGAAGTGGTGTTGTAGCCGTGTGAGTGGACTGTTTTGGGGGGATTTAGGGACTGTTTTGTGTCACATTTGGATTGTTGTTGTTATGAATATTGTGGTGTATTGTATGCATGTTGAATATGTGAATTGAGGTGTTAAAGAAATGAATTATGTTGAAGTGTATAGGCAGTCCAAAACCGTGAACTGTTTTGGTACTAGAAGTTAATTTGTGTGTGTTGAATGTTGATTATTGTTGCAAATGTTTAGTGAAAGTAAAGTGCAATGATTCATGTTAAAACTGAAATGAATTGTGGACTGTTGTAAGAATGAAGATGATGCTAAAACAGTTCCAAGAACCATGAAAGTAATGTCATTAAACGTGTTGTTGTTGTTGCAAGTTAAAACTGGAAAATTGCTAAGCGAGAATGAAATCGTTATGTGTGTTGTTTAGCCGTGTGTATGGGGCAGTTTTGAATGATGTATGGACTGCCCAAGTTCCCTAAGTAGTGTTTAAACAAGTTTGGATTGATACATGAAAGAACGATTGGCAATGATAGCTTGTAGCGCTAGTTGGTTTGAATGCGAACGAAACGTCGTTTAAATGTTAGAAAGGGATTGTGAGCATCAAAATACGTATTGAATTCCCTTGTAGACTAATTGTAGCTCTTCGTAGCTTGATATAGGATAAGTGTTTTTGGGCAGCAAGTACAAGTTAGAATACAACTAAACGCTAAAGGTATGTAAAGCCTATTCCTTCTTTCTTTTGGCATGTCCTAGACGTAAGTATGAAATGATATGAACCTTGGGGTAAATTCTATTCTCTAGTTCCATGCATGACTTATGATTCTATATTTCCTTAATGCTATTGTCACGAGCCTACCATATGATTGTCTAATGAATGATGTATAGAAGTTCCTACTCTTAAAAGAATGGCATGAATAGAAGCATACTTGACTTCCAAAAACTACATCATGGAAATTGATACATGTACATGAAAGCTGAAACGTTCCTTGCTATGGCTTGTAATGAGAGTTGAAAAGAATTGAATATGATTATTATCCCAATACTTTAGAGCTGGTTAGTTGCTTATCTATTGAGTCTCAAAAGATGAATGGCTTATATGTGGTTGCTTATTATTCTGCTCGTGCTTATCACTATATCCTTCACTGAGTCCCGGGCCCGGACACGTTTTCGTGCGCATGTTTATTATATTATTCACCGAGTCCCTCACTAGAGGGCCGGGACACGTTATATATATATGATGATGATATGATGATATGATGATATGATGATATGATGATATGGAGATGATGGCCAGGAGGGCATATATTCCTATTACCGAGTCCCTTACTAAAGGGCCGGGACACGTATATGTTTATGTTTATGATGCTATGATTATAATTACCGAGTCCCTCATTAAAGGGCAGGGACACGTTATATATGTTATATACAGAATGAGTATGCAGCATTGATTACACAACTCTATATTGAGATTGATATGAGAATGATACAGATGAAAAATGTTCAAAGGCAAGTTTTATGAAATTCTGTTTGTTGCATTGAATCCTATACACCTTGTCTCAGTATGAGTCTATTATTACATTTCATGCTTTACATGCTCAGTACACATTCCATACTGACCCCCTTTCTTCGGGGGGTTGCGTTCATGCCCGCAGGTACAGACGCTCGTTTTGGAGATCCGCCAGCCTAGGGTACCTATTCAGCTATTTTGGACCGCTCCTTTGTTCCGGAGCCTAGCTTGTGGTATAACTTCCTTTGTTGTATGTATAAGTGTTCATTTGGGCACGACGGGGCCCTGTCCCGCCATATGATATGGTCATTACTCTTAGAGGTCTGTGGACATCTGTGTGGGTCTGTTTGTAGTTGTTGATGCGTTTTACGACTATGACTTATGTTTGGGGCGTACCCATTCGTAATGGCAGCCTTGTCGGCTTGCATATATATGTATGTTTGGTATTTTGCATATCGTGGCAGCCTTGTCGGCTTGCGTAGGAATATATACATGTTGTTGTTTAAAAAGTGCAACTCCTCAGGAGACAGGTGCCTAAGACATACAAAACTTGGTAGCTTTAAAATAACACTCTACCTTTTTATACAAATGAGATCATGACATGCTGATTATAAATGATTATAGTTAACAGATAATATGAGTGTCCTACTCGGGCACTAGTCATGGCCTACGGGGTTGGGTCGTGACAAAAGTGGTATCAGAGCGGTTAAATCCTCGGAGTGTCTACAGACCGTGTCTAGTAGAGTCTTGTTTATCGTTGTGTTGTGCACCACATTTATAAGCAGGAAGCTACAGGACATTTAGGATGTTACCTTTCTTTCATATCTAAGATCGTGCGATAGAGCCCAGTCATAGGAAATGAAATTCCTTATACTAACCCTTGATTTCAACAGTAGAACGGCATCGACCGAAGAAGGTGACTGATGATTATGGAAGTTTCAAAGCACGCAGGTAAGAAACGGTGCGAAGAATGTATATCGGGTAAGGTATTTGAAGTACGATTGAAATGTAAAGTTATAAATTGAAAGGGAAGGTAAATAGGAAAGTGTAACAGGTGCAGTTTGGATTAGACATACGAGGTAAGTCCATCATTTTCATACTGTTGTTAATATTGGGAGCCCTGTGTGGCTATGATATGATATGATGTGTATATATATATATATGTTGGCCCTGTAAGGCAATGTTGGTATTTCCTGCGTGCAGGTTCTGGGATAGTAAGAAAATACAGAGGGAACTCTGCTAAAATTTTTCACAAGTATAAAAGGAATGAGATATTAGTTCGTGATATGTATGGAAAGGTCGTGTCAACGATAATGATAAGAGTTGACTATGTGGTGAGTGCAGTTGACTGCGAGAAATAAGTTAATCGTTGAATTGATGGTAATAGTAATTATGAGATCGATATCAATATAGTAAAAAGGAAATGCTAGGGCAATTTGTAAGGGTCTGTGATAATAAGAGATGATTTAAAAAAAAAACTGGCAAATTTTAATAGGGTGTTATACGAGGTACCGACTGAATTGATAAGCAGGGACAAATTATGACGAGCTTATAGTTAAAAGAAGTAATAGTATGATTAAGACAGGAGTACAGAAGAAAACGAATTGTGACGGATGTGAATATATTGATAAGACAGCTTGCGAGGTAAGACAACTTTTGAGGGATTAAAGGATAAGATTGACTATGGGGTCGAATACGAACAGGATATAAAGTGAATAAAATAAGGATTATTATGAAGATGAATGGAGTTTAGTCAGGAAGCTATTAAATGATATGACGTGATCTATGTGACTAGAATATAAAGGTAAGTGTGAAATGGAAAAGCGAGTTATAGAACGAATAAGGAAGAGTTATTAAGTTTTGTAGGGAAAGTTCAGAGTAAAGGTTATATGATAACGGAAATGATAACGAGTACAAAAACAAAGGGGAGTAATTGAAAGAAGGAGATAAGAAGGAAGCGAGATAACAGTGTGGTAATAGGTCACGACACGTGTAGCCGAAGACACGAGTACTACAAATAACGGAACTGTGAAAGACCAAGTTATAGAAAAATGAGCAACGACGTAGAATGAGTGCTAAGAAATGACTGGTATGACAAGAATAAACAAGGATGGACAGAATACGCTTGGAAAATAAGAAAGGGGTTATGCACAAGTGATGTTTTCCGAAGGATACAGAGGTAGCATAAGATTCTTCGTGCACAGAATAAAAGATAGCCATAGGCGGGAGAAATGATAAGGGGATTCCAAAGGAAGCACCTAAGATAGACATAATTAATTTAGTACGAGTATGGAACGAAAGGGGAATATATATTTATGAACTTAAAGGTCTAGTACGATGATGAAGTGATAAGATAAGGCTATCATTAAAATGAATCTGATACGATCTTAAGTGAGTTAGAAGTCGGTACTGGGCACATAACAAGGGAGAAAGGGCATAAAGGAGTACTGCGTGTACACGACCTCACCTCAGAAATAGTGGAATCCTTAAAGGACCAAGGACGGTAGGCTTGAGGAGCAAGTGATGTATTGTAAATTTATTAAAGGAAACAGATGATATAGGTTGGGATAAAGATAATGTTACAAGAGGATTTGGACACTTATAATCAGAATATAGGTGCTACCTAATTGAGAATTTGGAACGACTACAAGTACTAATTAATTATTGATTGGAATGAGTGGAATGTGGCCTTGGATGAGTTGCTACATTGGTCGCATTACTCGAGTACAGATTACCGGATGAGATTTGTACTCTATATATAGAAAGGCTCTCGTCGCTTCATGATTTTTGCTAAGGTTTCGAACGTGGATAATCAAAGCTATAAATTATAAAGAAAGACATAGATATGGTACAGTATACCAAGCGAATTGAAAAGGGATCAGATGAATTTAAGATTGGAGAGAGAACATAGAGCAGGATATAAATAGATAATGGTATAAGTACACCCTTAAGGGGGGAAGCGGATAAGAGAAATGCAAGTGTGAGATGGAAATAATGGACACTACAATATATTTAATATGAGTGCTTAAAACCTTAAGTGAGATCCCTCGTTGGGACAAGTTAGTAAGATCTGGAAGCCAACAATAAATGGGTAGAAGTCAGGATGGTATCTGAGACAGTGCTGAGAATTATTTGTAAAGACCTTGGATAATATGACATTAGAAAGTAGATGCTTATGAAAAGAAAGAGTATGACAAGAGATATTATAAAGGATAGCAATGCTATACCAGATTAGAGGCTAAGATGTTGGCAATGGAGTTGCTCGTTAATAATATGGTGACTTATAAGTAGCAAAAGGAGAAAGGGTAGAAAATCTCCTATAGTAGGATACAAGAAAATCAAAGGGGTGAATAAAGAAAAGGAAAAAAGTATGACAAGATAGACAGCAAGTGAATTTTTGTACAAATAAGACATGCAAAGCAGAATGAACCAGGAGAAGAAAAGACTATGATTAAGATTAGATGTACTTTATACGCGCTGTACAAGAAGGTTATGCAACCTACGAATATTTGTATGCAAAAAAAAATAAAAACAAATATATATATATATATATATATATATATATATATATATATATATATATATATATATATATACTTGATAAGAAAAGTAAGGATTCAGTAATAACAATGTGGTTGCCATATTCTGGACACATTAAGGAAAGGTGTAAGATGGTTTGAACCAAAGTACCGAGATAGAATTAGTACTGAGGGCAAAAGCCATAGTTGAGCCCCGATATCAATTGAAAGATATAAGAGAAGAATGTAAGGTCTGCATCAAGACTGATGAGACGACGCCAAGGTATTCCTCGGGCTGATTTGAGCGCCTTCGCGTATTCTTGTAAAGATTGTGGCATAATGTGTAATAGGAAAACTAAATACGAAAATCCGAGTAAAGAGGCAATAGAATATGTCTAAGGTGTTACAAGTCGGGTTAAGGGAAATTGTGAAATGGTTTAAGTAACACTTCATGAGGTTCCCACATCTATTAACTCAAACACAGGAGCTCAGTTTACAGCTAACTTCTGGAGATCCTTCCAGGAGGGATTGGGGACACAGGTGAGTCTCAGCACCGCATTTCATCCTCAGACTGACGGGCAGGCCGAGCGTACCATCCAGACGCTACCAAATATGTTGCGGGCCTGTGTTATTGATTTCAAGGGCAGCTGGGAGGATCACTTGCCGCTTATCGAGTTTGCTTATAATAACAGTTACCACTCTAGTATTCAGATGGCACCGTATGAAGCCCTGTACGGCAGAAAATGCAGATCCCCTATAGGCTGGTTTGATGTTGGCGAGACTAAGCTGATAGGCCCAGATATGGTTCAGCAGGTTGTCGATAAGGTGAAACTTATTCAGGAAAGATTACTGGCAGCCCAGAGTCAACAGAAGGCATATGCAGATAATCGACGTCGACACTTGGAATTTCAGGTTGGCGATTGGGTGTTCTTGAAGGTGTCACCCATGAAGGGTGTTATGAGATTCGGCAAGAAAGGGAAGTTGAGCTCGAGATACATTGGACCTTACCAGTTTATCCGTAAGCTGGGCCAAGTTGCCTACGAGTTAGATCTACCAGCAGATTTAGAAGCAGTACATCCGGTCTTCCATGTGTCAATGCTTCGGAAGTATATAGGCGAACCTTCTAGGGTATTCCCTACAGATGATATTCAGGTAACAGAGGAGCTATCATACGAAGAGCAGCCTATTGCCATACTTGATCGACAAATCAGGAGGTTACGAACAAAAGATGTGGCGTCGGTTAAAGTGTTGTGGCGGAACAATAATAGAGAAGGAATGACTTGGGAGGCTGAAGAGGAGATGAAAAAGAAATATCCTCGCTTGTTTTCCACATCTACAGGTAATTTAAACTCCTTTGCTTGATTGTGTTAATTGGCTGCTCACTTTATATGTTAGCGATAAGGAAAACCCTTCCCAAAACTCTTATAGAACCCAACGGGATAAAATCGACATTCGAGGACGAATGTTCTAAAGGGGGGGAGGATGTTATGTCCCGTATTTTCATACATTGGGACGTTTTAAAATAAACGCGACAAGTTAAAGACAAGACTATCTTAAGGTACGAAGTAGAGATTTTAACTTCCGGTTTGGTTTCGAGTCACAATTTATCTACAATTTTCGTTTGGCATTGAAGTATTAATGGAAAATTGGGATTAAACTAACCATAATTGGATTAATAAGTGGGATTGGATAGACAAAAATCTGCCCACTATTTTAGGCCATGTTTGGCCGTGCACTATAGTGCCTTGGTCAAGGAATCTTGACCCAATTTAGTGTGATCCACATGTCCAAGGCATGGATGGGACATATAGACAAGAAAATCTGTTCACTCCACATTTTCACAACTCATTTCAACATTCCAAAGTGTAGAACACTTTGAGAGAGAGAGAGGGAAGCTCTCGGCTAAGAGCTAGCCGAGAGTGAGGTTCAAATATTGCTCAAAAATTCCAGTTTTCTCCACCAATTTTACTCCTCATCTAGTGTATAAGAAGGTGTAGTAGTTGTTGAAAATAAACAATAAAGTGTAGCACCTAAATAGAGTTGAAGTTTCGGCCAAGGTGAAGAACAAGATTGAAAGGTAAGAATGCTTATTGTTCTTGTGTTGCATGATAATTTGAATGTATAGTTCATGCATGTTGTTGTTGGATTTTTGTTGTGGTTGAAGTAGAGAGTGAGCCGTGAGTGTGGTGAAGTCATGA